>NW_020799109.1:20979137-21102999 GCF_003259725.1 Athene cunicularia | reverse complement strand
CACTCGCGGCGGCGGCGGCGGCCGGGAGCCCTTCGCGAAGAGCAGGGGCCCCGTCCCGCCGCCTGCCAGGCAGGGCGCGGCCCTCAGGGGACGCGGGAGGTAGGGAGCGCGGCGCCAAAACCCGCCCTGTACAGGGGCACCTCTGCAGTGAGTGACAGGAGTGTTTTGTATGAAATCCAGGATACATTTATTAAAGAAGTGCAGGGCTAGTTCGAATTAAGATACAGACCTCCCAAAGAGAACTTTGCTGCGTGTTCCAAAGAAACAAATTGTCCACCAAATGTTGAAGATCATATTTAAGCAAAACTCCTTTATGCTTCAATTACAGCTTCAGATAACTCGGGTTGATTGACTGATGGTTGGCAAAAAATAGCGTGTCCTGGGCAGCATATCAAAACCAGATGAAATCTTGGCCCCACTTAAGTTGGTAGCATAATGTGAACGGAAATGTATGTCATCAATTACAGTTGTAAAGCACGGGAGACAAGCATACCACTAATAAATGTAATTTTAATACTAGGCACGTGTTCGTGAGACATTCATTAGAACTGTGCTTTAGGAGAACGCACTTTGTTAACAGCAAAGGAGCTTTAGCCCGTGGCTAAGGCTGACGCAGGAGCTGTGGGAGCAGCGGCACGATGGACACACCACTCCTAAGGAGGTGCCAGAGCTGTGGGTGCTGCGCAAGCAGGAGGCAACTCCAGCAGCTCCAAAAGAGTTTGCTGCAACATGTGGTGCTGCTCCCGAACTCAAAAGTGGGCCATGGTCTTTCTGTGACCACATTTACTGTACATGCTTGCAGACAGCAGCAGCATTCTTGAGATTAAACTTGCAGATGTATCAGGTATCACAGGGTAGACTAAATACTTGAGAAAAGGAGCTATCAGTTTTATGAGTCTAATTAAATTTCCATTCCTTCCCAAGGGAAAATGCATTGGTTTTCAGCAGCTTTTAGACTATCAGCATAATCTGGGGTGCACTGCCCCATATGCTTCTCTAAAGAACTCCAAATATTTGCAGTTTCAACAGAGTTCAACAATTCTTTACGCTGTTTGGCTTCTCTAATGAATAAATTTTAATTAACTCCAAAAAATGTCAGTCCTATGGAGTACTTTTTTTTTTTTTTCTGTGCAACCTCTATATTCAACTTGCATTTGATTACAATAGACTAAAACCAAGACTGATATTATCTGAGCATCTTCTGTCCCAATCTGGAGATTGCTTATCAGATGTTTACATTAGCCTTATTTTATGTGATGATGACCCTGCACAGTGCTCAGTTTGCATATACAACTGTTTGACCTCCTCCACTTTGGTTAATAACCAAATATTTTCTAAGTATTTATTTGTTGCACCAGTCAGATTTCAGACAGATGTTCATCGCATTCCCCATTGGAAATATAAATAAATCATACAGGTAGGGTACAATATGCTCTCTTAAAATGATGCCTAAAACACTGACAAAACTAATGCTATCTACTAATGACTAAACCCAAAGTTAACTAATGAGAGGCATGATGTACTAGCTAGACATACAACATAGCCAAGTAACACCTGCCAATTTGACTTAAGGGTATTTTTCTTTTACGTCAAGTAATTAATCTAATATTGCTGAATAGAATTCATGTCTGGGATGCCAAGCAACTCTTCAGAAGTTCACATAGACCATTGTGATGTCACAGCAGAGAGAGCGAAAGCACTCAAAACACTGAGTAACAGCAGGAGTCGGGAAGTGGAGTGTTTCCCAGCAGAACTCTATAAAAAAAAAAGAGATCAATTTGGTAAACCCAATTCAAAATAGTTCTATTTGTTGCTATTATAAAAGTATAGAAAGTTTCAGAGAAATATTTTCCCTGTTAGCCCCTTCTATTATGTAGACACGTCTATGTTAAAATATCATGTGCCACACCTATAGTACACATAAATCCAGTTTTCAAATGATAGGCAGGATCAAAAGTACTTATGTGGTCCCACTTTTCCTAATTTCTGTTGATATTATTCCCATTTATTATGTTGCACATGTATTCTACAAACATTTATTCAGATACAGGAAATCTGAGAGCTACCTCACAGCATAAACAATACTTCCAGTTTTCTAGAATATGTATAGGAAGAAACCAGTAGAAACTACAAAGAGGAAGAGTGCTTACCACTTGACTGCCACCTGAGGAAGGTGAATTCTGAAAACAAACAAACAAATAAATCTAGATGTGTTCCCACCTAATGGTTTTGAACACAGTTTTGCCCATGATCAACAACATTTTACTAGCTTAACCCACAGCATGGGTTTAAGTCATTCAAGAAGAAAGTAGCTTTTCATGGATAAAATAAATAGTTTTAGTTGCACACTATATCTCATATCTGAAAATTTCAGCTAAAATTGATGAAAGGGCAAAAGTATATTTTTCTCTCATTCCAATATCATATTCCACACTGAGTTTTCCATCTCTGTAGTTGAAAGAGGATGTTAAAAAATGAGTACTGAAAAAAAGAAAGTGCAAAACCAGGTAACCTGCCAGTGGAAAACTCAACAATCTAGTTTATAAAAAAAAAAAAAAAAAACCTATAAAATCTACACAGAGAACAGGAATTCAAAATAGAGGTCAGCAAAATGTAACAAGGCCACTAACTGGAATGTGAAGCAAGACAGATATAGATTTAAAATATAACTGATACTGAAATAGGTTTTCCAGCCTGTATTTTCCACCACAGTTTCTTTAAATATACTCTAATACAAATGGAACTAATACAGAACGTTCTCTTCAGACCAAATCATCATGAAATTGCTCTATCAACCACTCAGGTTCTTTGTTTACTACAAAAAGAAGATGAAAACACTCTTATGAAAGTACTCTTACCGGTCTCCCAGAGTAAGTGCTTCCTGAGGTAGAGGAGCCCTGTAAAACAATCACAAATCATTTATTTTTGTTGTACAAAACTCCTGGTAAATTGTGTCCAAAGAGCATGCAGCAGTCTTGAAGGTGCCCTAGATATCAGCAATTTTGATACTGACTTTTACTTTTTTCCTTGCACTTTTTTTCCCTATTTCAATTGAATGGACGCAACCAAGCACAGCTACATCCTCTTTATTCCATGAACAGTTTCAGAGGATTTTCAAAGCCAATGTGTCATCGACTGAACTATCAACTTTGAAAATGAAACAGTTATCCTGATATTTAAATACATCATTCATAATAGAATGATCCAAGCATGTTCTTATGAGTAAGTAACAGAGTGTATCAACACTTTGCTACAGAAGGAATGAATGCTGCCTCATCCTAAGGTTCAAGTTTGAACAAAACATTCCAATTTTTATTGGTCAGTTTTCTCAGACATTTACTATTGTAACATAATTTTAAATTCCACCCTTATTATTGTTACCCATTTCAAACCCCAATATTCCTAACTTGGTTGTGGAATACTGAAAGAAGATTTATCCTTACTGGCTTTCCTTGATGACCACCTCCTGAGGAAGATGAACCCTGAAAAAAAGATACCTGTTTTCAACTCTAAGCCTACTTGTACTTCAGTATATTCTTCCTATCTGGCATAAAGGACTACAGTCATTCAAAAACCCCAAGGAAAGGCTTATCTGAAATTCAAATATTTGACATCTTTCTGTTACAGGCATTCTTTTGAATGATGTATTAGTCAGATAATATAATGCAAAGTTCTCAAGAAGAAAGAGCTGTTTTGTAGTTATGATGTGTTTAATATATAGAAAGTAAAAAATAATAAGGTGCAATTAAACATGAATTCACCTGGAATCAGTTACAGTTAGATTGGGTGAAAAAACAAAAGGTAAATGTTAGAGTCCTTTACTATACAGCCCTACCTGAAGAAAGCTCTAATAAGGAAGGTAACTGAAAATATAAGTGGATACTGAAATGTTCTACTAGAGTCTTACTCAGTTTTCTGGCAAAGTTGCTCTGCTTATTTAAATGACATTGCCCACAGGGAATCTTACAAGCATTGACTCTTTAAAAAATGCCATCAAATATGGTACACAAAATATCTCACCTCTGATTCATGTATAAGAAAATCTTACATTTGTGCCCACTTTTTAGTAACAGGTGGATCCATCTCATTTTCTATAATAGATAAGCTAAAACACTGTATGTGCTTATTTGTATCTCCTGCCATTGAATTACATAGCAAAAAAAGTGAAGTGGGAGAAAATGAAAATATGCACAGTCAAATGTCAACTATTATTTCTTTTAAAAAAAGAAAGTATTTTCTTCAAAGCAACCCAGACATACTTAAGGCAAATGCATATAAAATCAATTAAAAAGTGAGCCCTGAGCATCAAGTATATGATTACTATGAATTTAAATAGAAATAAACTGTTCAGAAGTCCCTTATGAAAAATAATTTTTAAAAAATCCAGTAATCACATTGATTACTAGAACTAATGTGATTACTAGAACTAACCCAGATATTGATTAGAAGTTCAGTTACAGAGTAAAATACTGGCTCAAAACTACTGAATTGTGTGAAAATATATATTGTGTTTGCATTTGTTGAGATTGTCCCAGATACATAAATCATGTGACACACTGCATATCTAAGTAATTGTCAGAAAAATGTCTAGTCCATAACTAACTTGATATGATTTTTTTAACAGGCTTATAAGAAAAAGTAAACTTGAAATTTTGTTACTTACTGGTTTACCATCTTGTCTGCCTCCAGAAGAATATGAGCCCTGTAAGAAGTCAATCATACATCTATTAATTGAATGAAAAAAATCTATCACTGTCTTGAGACAATTTGTGCAGTACTTAGGACAAACTTATTTGGATGTTGTTTGAACAAAAAGTTTCTGGGGTACCTAAAACTTAAGCTATGTACTGCATACAAAACAACAGCAATTTGTTATTCTGAATCAAGAAAGCAGTGTTATGAAATACAGTATAGCAATTACAGTATGTTCAAAGGGACGTTTTACACAGAGCAGTAATTCATTGTAGTCAATTCTTGTATTCAGCTTCCTGAAATTATTTTAATCAGCTTACCTCGACCATTTAATCTCAGTAAAATGGCCAAATGAATGTGACTTTCAGCATCAAGTAATTGACTGGATCCAGACAGTACAGGGAAAGAGTGAGGAGTGATGGGATGGAAAGAGAATATACTCACCTGCCCACCATATGGTCTGCCTCCTGAGGGAGAAGATCCCTATTAAAAAAAACATAGGAAACTTAAGTGTTGGCAGAATAACAGCAGTTACTCTTTTTTGTTTGTTTGTTTTGGTTTGGTGTTTTTTTTTTTTTTTTTTGGCTGTGCAGAATGAAACATCACAGAAGGACCTTCTGATAGGAAATCTCAGTAGGAGTCTGGCAAGTATATTAACCTGAAAAGATGCAGTGAAAGACTTCTGATTTAATTCCTCTATGTTCCTTAACAAAAGTAGTAAATTTGGCAAACAGTCACAAAACATCAGCTAACACCACTCTCTGACATAAATATATGGTTATAAAGTCTTTAAGTATGTCTGCATTCAGGAGAAAAAAAAAAATCTACTTTATTTGTGATTCTCTGCTAGGTCAAACATGTTCAGCAAGCATCATGTATTAAGGTAAGAGCATCCTTATTATTCCAAATAAGTAATCTGGGAAAACTTTGTTTTGCAGCTTTTGAAAAATCCTCTCCATGCTGCAAGACTCAAATGTTTGCCAGTGGAATAAAAACAAATTAAATTATTTTCTAGTATAGCAGAGTGAAGCATTGTGAACAGAGAAATACTAATGAAAAATATGTTCCACCTTCTTATTAGCTACCCATTCATTACCTCTGTTAACTGTTTAGGCTAGTAAGATTTCTCAATTTGTCATAAACTACTAAGTCTACAAAAGGTACATAGGGAGCTGCTTACAGTAAGAGACTCGAATTGCAGCTGAAGATGAGGAAATTATTATTGTGGGTAACACACCAGAATTTATATTTTCGAAGCACTATTGGTATACTATTGGTATATTTTGCACCAAATTTCCAAGTATTAAAACAATGCAAAAAAAAGAAAAAAAAAATAATTTCAATATAACTGAAAAATATCACAGAAAACAGATTTTGAACTAGTGTCATAGTAGTGTGAAACTGAAACATAAAAGATAGTTAATTAAAATTATCACATGATTTAAGAGGCATTCTGAGGTAAAACAACTCAAATTATGATCTATGCAGTTTCTTTAAATTCAAGTTTTTTCATGCTACTCCATTTCAGTTACTGAGAAACTGTCCGTGTTTTCAGATACTTACTGACAGTAAAAGGACTCTGAAAAACTGATTGGCAGTACATGCACTGCATCATATTTTTCATTTAATAAATAGTAAGTAGGAAGAAGATCTTAAAAAAAGAAAAGTTGCTTGCCTGTCCACCATACTGACTGCTTCCAGAATATGATGAACCCTGTAAAAAGAATGTGAAACTTTTGTAAATAATTTTTTAAAATAGTAACCGCCATCAAAAAACCCTGGACCTAATCTAAACAATACACATGACATGAATTAACTGGAAAACCTTTACACAGTCATCAATGCAGTGGCAAATGGCTACTTATCCGCTCATCATATTAGTGATTTAGGCAATGAGATGAACCCTGTGAATTATTCTTCATTATTTTTTTGAGGTAAGAAAGCTTTATAATTACAAAGTAAAATCTTGGCTCTAGCATATAGAAAGACAGAACTGAAATGTCAAGAGCGATTCAGTGAGAGCAACATGCACTCTCTGGAATTATTATCCCTATCTCTGTGATAAACTGAACTCAATATTTAATGACTTCTGGGCAAATATGGCATCTGAATCATGTCTATTCCTGAGAAACTAAGCTCTGTAAATGTTACAGAAAAAAATGCCTACCTGTCCACCATGATAGCCGTTTCCTCCAAAATAACCCTGTATTCAACAAAAATAGCAATGTTTACTCTGTATTGAATTCAATATCATGTAAAGGAAAAACAAGAGAACATCTTAACCTATTGCAATAATTAAATCATTTACACTGATTACTGGTATACTTTTCTGTTTGGTTGATTAAACAAGGAAAGGACTTAGTTTTGATTCATCCTTATTCCTTCAGATTATCTGTTTGCAAAGCGAAGTAAACTGATAATTTATACATTGTTTTCAGCACTTCTGATTCTCAGAAGTGGCATATATACCATGAATGGTACACTTATACCATGTGGGTTTTCCTTGATTTCATAATCTCAGAAAGAGAAGTAGTCATCTAAGCAATTTTGAGTATTCTGAGATGGAAGATGACAGAACCCTCCCTCAGAAACAAATTAGCCTAATTTCAGAAAAACAGTGGATTTTCTGCCTTTTTTTTTTTTTTTAAAAAAAAAAAAAAGACAGAAAAATGGAAACAGCCTTAACTTTTTAAATGTGTTGCTCTGTTTCCACATGTAAGCATTTTGGACCCAGATTTTACATCTAACTAGATTTCACTAGTTCAATCATACTGTTAATAACCATCATAGAAAGAGCACTATTACACAGACATATCCAAAACCAAGCAGATACACTATGAGAAATTTGGGAATCAGATTCTTAGAAAAGTTCCAGGCCTCTCATATACCAAAAGAAAGTAAATACTTTGAAGCCATTTTTCATGTCTGAATATCTTATAGAATCAGCACTAGTCTTCCTTGAATACATATACTGGAGAACATTACTACTTGTTTAATCCAGGGTGGGGAAAGTGCAATTCATTTCCCATGTATTTCTTTGAAATAGAAATGCATCTGGGTAGTTAGTTTCAAATACAATACTACAGTTGCAAATTACTTAATATTTTTGTTCCTTAACAGGTTCAAAATTTCTCATGTTAGTACAATGTGAAAAACACTTTCATCTTCACAGAAAATTATTTCAAGAAATGTAGTTCCTTGAAAATTTCCCAGTATGTGTACATACTATGA
The DNA here is from genome assembly GCF_003259725.1 of Athene cunicularia. Lineage (NCBI taxonomy): Eukaryota > Metazoa > Chordata > Aves > Strigiformes > Strigidae > Athene > Athene cunicularia. Next base: position 21,095,076 of record NW_020799109.1, on the reverse strand, counting down.
AAAATATATGAAGAGAAAGAATACTTACTGAACTTCCACCAGGACACACACATCCACCCTGTATAAAACACAAACAAACTTATTTCCTGAGTCTAGGACTGGAAGAGGCCTCTGAATTTGTAAATCAAACTCACATTTTGCTACTGCAAGAAAACAAACTATAAAATAGATTTACCAAGCTCCAGCTAAGAAGTAGTTTCTTTCTCCAGTGTACTTTCAGGCTATCTGTGCATTTACAGAACAATTTTTTAAAATACAGTCTTCTAATTTCTCATTTAAAACTTACAGTAAAAACCTTACTCACCAAAAAGACAAGTGAAAACTTCTGAGTAGTACTACAGAAAATATTTTGGGTGATTTTTTTTTTTTTTTTTTCTAGAGGGGCCAATGCACCTGGAATACATGGAGCACTCTTTCATGCTACGGACATTACAGAAAACACTAAAGATGACTTCCAGTGGGGGCCTACTAGGTGAGTTCCTCTCTGATAAAAGTATCAGAGGTGGCCAGGGGTTAACCATTCAGTGTCTTACTTTCCACATTCAATCTGCATGAAATGTGTAAGAAGAAAAATGTTTAGCACCAAAGCAGGTACAGAAGCTCAAATACAACTGCCATTCAGACAGTTACTACTGCTACTCTGGCCTGCAGGATATGTCTGAATCACATGGGAAAAGAAAATAATGTGTTGCTGAGGCTTTGGACAAAAAGGACAGTGGTGAAGGAAAACAGTTCTTATGAAGGAAAGATATGCAAAGTAAATTAAATTGTGAGTGCCTGACACTAGCACAGCTGAACAGTGTGGAGAACGAAAAGCATACCTGTCCACCAGACTGGCTGCCTCCTGAAGAATAGCCCTGGAAAAAAATGAGTAACTAATTACTTCAGTGTTACTGAGTAATATTCTTACTTGCTCTCTGTGGTCCTTACTCTTTGAAATTGCTTCTGTTTAAACATAACAACAAATATGGGCTTCTTAGAGCCACAATCTGTTTAAAGTACATTTCCATGCAGTCACACAGGCCCCTTTATCATTGCTTGTGTCATGGTCTGACATCCAGACAAACCCATACTTAGCAACCCTCACTCAGTTTGGTGTAAAGCTATTCTTTCTTAGAATGTTCCTTTTTTGCAAAACATGTGGGTCATTTTTACTAATGAACTGTGTGACAAACCTGCAAATACTATGAAAGTAGAAGTTTTACCTGTCCGCTATACTGGCTGCTTCCTGAAGAAGCCATACCCTAGAGAAATAAGAAAGCATTTATATTTGTGCACATTCTGTAACTTATGACCCATCACAATAAAACCACACTTTTGCTTGTCTTCTATGGATTTAAGTGTCACAGGAATGCAAACACTTCCTTTATAACCACACTGAAATCTATTGGACTTTACAATGGCTACTGTTTAAACACAACAATATTGTTTAAATCAAACTCAGCTCCAGGCAGGTGTGACTAGTGCTGTTCCACTGGACTGTGTGCTCACAGCAGCCTCCTTTGTTTTACATTCCCGAGTGGGCTGACACAGCAGAAGGTCATATATTCATTTATTCTGCCTAAACACTGTTTTGCTGTAAGCAAAACCCCTTTATAAAGGGAGAGAAAAGTGAATGATGGAAAGAAAAACCCATAAATAGAAAACCAGTTCTCACCTGTCCTCCATGATGGCTGCCACCTGAGAAAGATGGACCCTGAAGCAAAGGTGCCAATTATTTCTCTATCAATAAGCTTCTTTAAGGGTTTTTGAAATAAGGACTATTACATTTCTCTATTGTACAATGAAAAGTTACAGAAAGATAAACACTCAACGTATTCCATATGTTCTATGCAATTTAGGGATGGTCTGTAACATACGAATCTTCCATAATACTGATCATGAGCTATTAGGATTATATATCTAGTTTCAGGAGACTGTATTTGGACTGAAAAATCTCTTTCTCCTCTAATTCCCTCTCCAATAAATCTGACAATAAATATTTTCAGAGGCCAAGGACAAGCATGTTGAGAATTTCACTCCATATTAAAGGCTATATCACTAGGCAGCACTAGGAACCCTATCCATCATCTTTCATTTCAGGTGTGGAACACCTCTTAAAAATTCTTGACCTTCTCTCCTATTCCTCTCCCAAGACATACTGCTTCTCTGTTACTGCATTTTCACAGAATCACAGAATCAGCTAGGTTGGAAAAGACCTTGAGGATCATCCAGTCCAACCACTGACCTAACATTGACAGTTCTCATCTACACCATATCCCTCAGCACTATGTCGACTCTACTCTTAAACATCTCCAGGGATGGGGACTCCCACCACCTCCCTGGGAAGCCCATTCCAATGCCTAACAACCTGTTCTGTAATGAAATGCTTCCTCATATCTAGTCTAAACCTTCCCTGGCACAACTTGAGGCCATTATCTCTTGTCCTATCGCTTGTTAATTGGTTAAGGAGACTCAAACCCAGCTCTCTGCATCCTCCTTTCAGGTGGCTGTAGAGGGTGATGAGGTCTCCCCTCAGCCTCCTCTTCTCCAGACTAAACACCCCCAGTTCCCTCAGCCGCTCCCCGTACGACCTGTGCTCCAGACCCTGCACCAGCTCCGTTGCCCTTCTCTGGACACGCTCGAGTCATTCAATGTCCTTTTTGTAGTGAGGGGCCCAAAACTGAACACAGGAATCGAGGTGCAGCCTCACCAGTGCCGAGTACAGGGGTCAGATCCCTTCCCTGTCCCTGCTGGCCACGCTATTGCTGACACAAGCCAGGATGCCACTGGCCTTCTTGGCCACCTGAGCACACTGCTGGCTCCTGTTCAGCCGGCTGTCAATCAACACCCCCAGGTCCCTCTCTGACTGGCAGCTCTCCAGCCACTCCTCCCCAAGCCTGTAGCGCTGCTGGGGGTTGTTGTGGCCCAAGGGCAGCCCCCGGCATTTGGCCTTATGGAAACTCCTGCAGTTGGCCTCAGCCCATGGCTCCAGCCTGTCCAGGTCTCTCTGCAGAGCCTCCCTGCCCTCGAGCAGATCAACACTCCCACCCAACTTGGTGTCATCTGCAAACTGACTGAGGGTGCACTCGATCCCCTCGTCTAGATCATCAATAAAGATGTTAAACAGGAGTGGCCCCAAAACTGAGCCCTGGGGGACACCACTTGTGACCAGTCATCAACCAGGTTTAACTCCGTTCACCACAACTCTTTGGGCCCGGCCACCCAGCCAGTTTTTTACCCAGCAAAGTGTGCTATCATCCAAGCCTCGAGCAGTCAGTTTTGCCAGGAGAATACTGTGGGAAACAATGCCAAAGGCCTTGCTAACATCAAGGTAAACTGCATCCACAGACTTTCCCTCATCCAATAAGCAGGTTTCCCTGTTGTAGAAGGAGATCAGGTTTATGAGGCAGGACCTGCCTATCATAAACCCATGCTGACTAGGCCTGATCCCCTGGTTGTCCATTATATGACTTTTAATGGCACTCGAGATGACCTGTTCCATGACCTTCCCTGGCACCAAGGTCAAACTGACAGGTCTATAGTTTCCTGGATTGTCCTTTCTGCCTTTCTTGTAGATGGGTATCACATTTGCCACCCTCCAGTCCAATGGGACCTTCCCAGTTAGCCATTTTGCTAAAGGAAATGAGGTATTCCATAGGTTGAAGTAGAAGAGGAATGCAATCTGCTTCCAGCCCCTCCTTACTGTTAGAGCTAAGAAACCATGATAGCAGCAGAAGGAAAATGGGTCCAGAATGAAGAGGGCAGGTCAGAGGGTAGAATGAGCCCAGAACTGCATTTACTGTGATACAATGGAAGTACCAGCCATTCTTAGTTTTTGTATTGTTTCAGATCATACATATCTAGATACCTGATCATCTATTATCCGATTAACAGAGTTTACTCAAAATTCTACTAAAAGTACCAAGTTTTGATGTAGAAGCTGGGTGTTAGTATAAGAACTACACAGGAAGAGTTTCTCACCTGTCCTCCATACTGGCTGCCTCCTGAAGAAGGTGAACCCTGTACAAAAAGAATTAAATTATCTCTATATCCATGTCATAGTACTCCTTTAAACCATGCTCCATATGAAGGAGAGGTACCTAATTTCCTTCAGTGCAAAACTTTGAGTGGACTGAACCAGACAGTGCAAAAAAAGGAATGAGACTCACTGCATTTACCATGATGCATCAGAAATTACATCTCCTAAAAACTCTCCTGTGTTTTTGTATCACATACATTTATAACTACTACATACCTAGTAACAAATTAAATAATACATGAAAAAAACCCAATCTCCTTAAAATGTTCTTTTACACAGAAAACTACCAAGTCTCTTGGATAAAGTAGTAAACACTACAAGGGAAGAATTCTCACCTGTGCACCGTACTGGCTGCCTCCTGAGGAAGGTGAACCCTGAATGTGAACAAAAAAGGAAACAAACTTCTTTACACCAATTTAATAGAATTATAGAATCATTTCACAAGGCTTTTAAGAATTTTGGTCAGCTTCATGAAATACTAATTTATTTCAGAAATACATGACCTCTAGTCTTACAAATTTCAGGAGTCAACAATGTATTTCACATTCTATTTTTTTCTTAGCCTTAAATAATGGTCTTAATCTGAACTTTTTTAGTTTAATCACAGTAGCACCAGATAACTACAGAGAAAGATTTACTGAGAAGATTTTAGACTAAAGTAAATAAAGCTAAGGTAGACAGCTGGGAGGAAAATGAATAAACTACAAGTCTGCATAGGTCAAAACTACAAAAGTGGGGACTATTAATGCTTACTTGTCCACCGTAATGGCTGCCTCCATAAGAAGATGGCCCCTGGGAAAATATTGAAAATCAGTTATTTCTGAATATCTAATTCAGGGAGATGAGCAGCAAAGACATCTGTATTTTGTTATTTGACTGTTTGTAATCTTCCCAGAATAAACTCTTTATTTTTGTCTTCCTTGAATTCACAATCTTACTTCAGAGAATAGATCACTAAAAAGTTTCTTGAAATATTAAAATAAGATACCTATCTGGATAATCCTTTACTTAGTAAGAGTCAATAATGGTAAAACAAATATATCAAATAATATATTAAAACTAAGAGCTTACCTGTCCACCATACTGGCTAGCTCCAGAGGAATATGAATTCTGTAAAGAATACCAAGTAAGTGAATTATCTGCTGTAGGATTTCCTTAAATCAAGGCCTAACTATCTCAAGACAATAGGAGTAAGAGAGCAAGATAAGAGTGAGGGCAGGTGAGCAGTACTTTCGGTATGCTTTAATAACTAGTGTTCAAGCTTTATAAGGTAACTTCTGGAAATACCCGAGTTCCTAAGCAAGGGTGGAAGGCAAAAAAGCCTACTGCTTTGTTTGTGTGACTTGTTGGGAAGATTAAAGCAACATTCTTTCAAGTTTTTTTCCTCTGCTCATTTCTGGAGAATGGCATTTCATTATTTGGAAAGCTGAGTCCTGGGCCAAAGCTAGCAGAAAAAGACTGGCTACCTAACAGGACTCTGAAAACCAAACTAAGCAAGTTTACTGAAATCTCATACAACAAGAGGTCTGTTTAAAGAGGGGGAATTGGAGTTGGTTTTCTTCTCAGTGGAATTAGATCCATAAGGAATCAAAAATGCTTTTCCCACACCTATTTTTTGTGTGAGCTTCATTATGCAAGTCTCACAAAAACAAGAGCACTTTTTGCTAAAAAAGCCATAGTGTATAACTTTTAGGACATAATCTCAATGATTAATTTAATTTAATGAGTTTTTGCTCTTTAAACATAGCTCCCATATGAAAACTGAATTTAAGTGAGTTCATGAATGACCATCATTTTCAGAAGTGGCAAGCTCGCTGGCTTTCTTTTTGGAGTGAGTGCTTACTTGGCTACTGTACTGGCTACCTCCAGAAGATGATGAGCCCTGGGAAGGAAAAAAAAAAAAAACGAAACCAGTTATTTTTCTCTAACAGAACTATTTTAAAGCAAAACTTCTTGAAGGATAGCAGTGTATAAATTTCTATTTTAAACTTTTTTGGTTGGGTTTAAAATCCACTCAAAATCTAAAATCTAGCCTTTCCTTCTTTGTTAATACATCGAAACTTTAGTGTGTATCTGTCCACTGGAATGGCTGCCTCCAGAGTCTTTTCAGAAAGGAAATACCAATTATTTCACTTCAAAGGATCTGACTGATCTTATTTTTTTCTGTTTAAAATCAGCACACTGAAGAATGACATCCCTACAAAAAGCTTTTAATAGTCATTCTTGCAGAGTACTACAGAGCTTTTGAGCACTTTGACCTTCCACAAGATCTGCTAAGCTCATAAAGAAATGAAACGGTTTTGTGTTTAGTATATAATGTTAATCATCTATCAGTATGCAAAAGCCATTCTCCCATGCTGAGGTACTGGGTGCATCTACACATTAAAGCACACATCAGGAGTGTATCTTTGAGACAAAACTACTGATAGTCCCCACTCACTGTAGTTTGCTTTGCACCATGGAGTGGTCTTGGAGTGAATTAATTTGATGCTTTTCAGATTAAACTAAATTGTAGTGTGCTCTCTAGGGTCACACTTAATGCATTCAGGTAGTAAATGGACTTTTGGTCCATTGAACCAGACCAGAGCAAACTGTTCCTGAAATGTGTATAGTGTGGACATCAGTTCATCAGCACAAATTGTGAAACAATCCCAGCAGTTTGCAGCACTTGTCGATACAGACCCAACCACTATGTTCCCTCAATCTTTATACACAATCCCTCATTCCAAACTGTAGTCCAAACATGGCCAAGTAGTAAAAAACAAACAAACAAAAAAATCAATCCAAATCGGAAGTTTCAAAGGAAACAAATCCCAACATCAATAATATGAAGGATGTAGAACACAGGTGGGTAAGAATATTTTCCTCACTGTAGATATATACACATTCCTCCTTCCTAAAAGGGAGCACCAAACCAGTCCTATTTATCACGTAATATTAATTGTGGAATGGTACATTTAGGTAGCTGTGCCCAAGCCAGCTTTATATCAGCAGTCTGGTAAGAATGCCACAGAGTTCTGTGCTAGATACAAGAAGACACAAATGTTTTTTCGCCTTCAGTGCAGCACATACAGAGCTCTGGTGACATACACTGCATGACTTGCTAACACATAATGAACAGAACTTGTCTTGAGATTGCTGTAAACAGGTCTTTACTGCAAAAGAGTTCTTATCCATATGAGAGGGCTAGCATCATTAAATTACTGACCTATGAATACTAACTTTTCTTGTAGTAAATTATCTAAGAGGAATACAAACACATAAATTCATGTCCTTAGAGGATATTTTGACATAATTCTAAAGAACCCAATGGAACTAACTCCTGAAGTAAATATTTATATTGTTATGTACTGCATTTGTGTCAAACAACATTTTTCATTCATTGAATAATTACTATTTCAAATGGAAAGAGAAACTATGAGTGCTGCATGAATGTACTGTGTGTATTTTTAATTATAACTAAGGTAGGTTATTTTCACAAGCCTATGACTTCTATTAGGTACTGATCTTTTTAACCTCTCTAGCCATTATCTTGACAAAACAAACACAGGTCACACTTAAGCTGATGAACATTGCTTACATTTGCAGAGGAATCACTTCTGACTAAGGTAGGGGATCCACCCTATAAATGGGGAAAAAAAAAAAAAAAAAAGAAAAATTAGCCTTTGTCTTTGATCATAAACTAAAAATGAAATGAAACCTTAGAATGCCTGTTCTATGGTATTTTAAAGGAAGAACATCACAGTCTGAAATGAAATTACACTTACATTTCACTTTTCTTAATTTGTCAAGATAGTAAATAGTCTTTTTCTGCCTGGAAGATGATAAATCACAAAGTTTCATTTTGTATCTACCCATGACTAATTGCCTAGAAAATAAGAACACTACTCATGGTGCAGAAATGTCCTTTGCATACTACATGTTGATTGACCACATATGATTTGCTTTGGAAAGCATGTATTTCCTATTTCACAGTCTTTAAATAATTCCATATGGACTTAAATGCAAAAATGAGAAGTGGCTCAGTTTGTTTGTTTGTTTTTAATTTGGTAAACATTGATTTCTAAGACAATTTTTCATGGTTGGCAGTTTTGTAGAATTGATATTATTTTACCTGCCTTTCATGATAGGTCTTCTGTCAATTAATTCTACATTTAATGCAAGATTTTTTAATTTTTTTTTTTTCCAGAAGAGATACACATCTCTGTAAACACTGTATGGTAACTGAAAGTCACTGCTCAGAGAAAAGGGGTTCCTGGCTTGTGTCAGAAATAGTGTGGTCAACGGGACTAGTGAAGTGTTTGTCCCCCTGTACTCAACACTGGTGAGGCCACACCTCAAATACTGCATCCAGTTTGGGGCCCCTCACTACAAGAAGGACATTGAGGTGCTGAAGTGTGTCAAAAGAAGGGCAACAAAGGTGGTGAAAAGTCTATAGCACAAGTCTTATGAGGAACAGCTGATGGAACAGGAGTCATTAAGCCTGGAGAAAAGGAGGCTCGGGGAAACCTCATTGCTCTCTACAGCTACCTGAAAGGAGGTTGTAGCAAGGTGGGTGTTGGTCTCTTCTCACAGGTAATAAGTGATAGGATGAAAGGAAAGGGCCTCAAGTTGCACCAGGGGAGGTTTAGACTGGAGATTAGGAAAAATTTCTTCACTGAAAGGATTATCAAGCACTGGAATACACTGCCTCCAGGGAAGTGGTTGAGTCACCATCCCTGGAGGTATTTAAAAGACCTCTAGATGTGGCACTTAGGGACATGGTTTAGTGGTGGACTTGGCAGTGTTAGATTTATGGTTGGACTTCATGATCTTAACGGTCTTTTCCAATTTAAATGATTCTATGATTCTGAACTTTTCATCTTGGCATAATGAAAAATAATTCCAACTGTGCCAGTAATATGTCAGTCATCGAAGGAACAATGAACATAAAATTAAGAGTACATTCAAATAAATTAGTTAGAAATAAGTAGGACCACAGATAATTTTCCAGTTAAATAATTTAGTAAAATAAAATGTATAATGAAAAAATAACACTTACAGAACTTCCTCCAGAACAGTCACATCCACCCTGTAAAGTATGCAGAAAATATTTAAAATAACAAGAGTACAGGAATGAAAGGGACTTCAGTTAAAACTCAAATTACTACTACTACCATCACAGGTATGCAAGCTTGTTACATTCATAACTGTTAAGGTTGCATTCATAACTGCGCAAGTCCCCAGCTTCTATAAATTAGTCTATTTTTTGTTCTCTTCATCCTATGCAACTATTCCTGCACTTATTGCTCTGATGGGGCAAAAAACTTCTAGTTTTGTTATCTTCAAATTTGTTATCTATGATTTTTACCTTAAAAACCTTACTCACCAAAAGGATGGGTAAAAAATTCTGAGTAGTACTAATGAAAGCCATTTTTTTTTCCCCTTAGAGAGGTATTCCTCTTTCATGCTACAGCTGTTACAGAAAACAGATGATTTCTAATCTGATAAAAGTATCAGAGGTGGCCATTCAGTGTCTTACTTTCCACATTCAATCTGCATAAAATGTGTAAGAAGAAAAATGTTTAGCACCAAAGCAGGTACAGAAGCTCAAATACAACTGCCATTCAGACAGTTACTACTGCTACTCTGGCCTGCGGGATATGTCTGAATCACATGGGAAAAGAAAATAATGTGTTGCTGAGGCTTTGGGCAAAAAGGACAGTGGTGAAGGAAAACAGTTCTTATGAAGGAAAGATATGCAAAGTAAATTGTGAGTGCCTGACACTAGCACAGCTGAACAGTGTGGAGAACGAAAAGCATACCTGTCCACCAGACTGGCTGCCTCCTGAAGAAGTCGAACCCTGTAAAAGTTATATTTTCATTTAAAATACCTTCTTTAAGTTTGACATGTATATTTGATTACAATGTATTTGTCTTTTAGTCTCTAAACTATGAAAAGATGTATCGGGTTAAGAACCCAATTTTATCTATAGAAAGATTAATGAGGATATAAAAATCCCACAATCTGGTAATATTTTCTTGAAATATGTATGTTGGGGAAAAAAAACCCCAAACACATTTGTTTCCTGGTGTTAGAACATCTGTTAATAAATTAACTGTATTTTGACCACTCTGCTTACACTTGGACTACTACATAGAGATATATAAGGATAAGGTGTTTGAGTACCAAACAAATCTTGCTTCCAGGTAAAAAAATCACTCTAATGCAATATGAGGACTCAAGCTTTTGTATAACAGATACTTCAGGTCAAAAATACTAAGAGTTAGTATTTACCTGTCCACTGGAGTAGCCACCACCTTGAGATGATGATCCCTGCAAAAAGTAGATCCAATTTATTTTTGTTTAAAATGGCTTCTGGAAAACAAGACTATGTTGAATAGTCATACAGACATTTTTTAAAATCTAAATTTTTTTTTTAAAACCAGTTTGCTATTTAATTTCACAAGACATGATGCCAGATGTCATGAGAAATCTGATAAACAGTTGGGTATAATTTACTCATCAGGATATTTTTTTAAATAAAACAATTGTTTTTGAAGGGAACTGCAAATAATGAATAAAATAGATGCTTACATGTCCACCTGACTGGCTGCCTCCTGGGGAATAAAAATCCTGGAAAAATGTATCGAAATTACATGATAAAAATAAAAACTTTCTTTCTTTTTTAGAATGGAAAGATCAGAATGAAAGCTGAAAACTCCTCCTTGCTTCTCCTCATTCCTTAATTTTCTCTCATAGAGTGTTCAAGAACAACAAAAAATAGGTCTTTCTGTATAAAACACAACACGCCCCTTTGTGCCTGTTGATACCTGCTCTTTTGGTGAAAGATACTTTTTTGGATAATATGTTTGAAATGTTCTTATATCTCCAACAAAATATTTCTCAGTCTGTGTCATTTAATTCTCATTAGAATAAATAAAATGGGTGCCATGTAAAACTGACAGGTAAAATGGAAGCCCTCCTAAGTCAGTCATAGAGCACAACAAAGCAAAGCATTTCACTTAAAATAAATGCTGGACAAATTATGGTACTGAAGCCTTTTGCAGTCAGGCAATGAGTAAAAAAGTGCAGGAACCTGAACAAGTAAACTGTGGTACCATGTTTGTAATGTGAGTTTATGATTCAAGAGTACACCTCAGAATCAGTTGGGATTTCTAGCAGTAATTTAACACTTTAGCCATATCCTCATTCCCTCTGTGTTGAGGACTTCCTATCCCACACTGGAAGCTGCCACACCAGCTTCCAAACAAGATGTAATTTAGGTAGCTAGCAGCTGCCAAGCACTGGGGCAGACACCCTGGCAATACAACAGGAAGGAGAACTTACCCGTTCACTCTGCTGGCTGCCAGATGACGAGGTGGAATCCTAAAAAATATTAGAATTTAGTTATTGCATGACAACTTTTTTTTTTTTTTTTTAAGCAAGGGTGGAAGGCATAGAAAACTACTGCTTGTTAGAAAGATTAAAAATGTAGGCTGTAGGATAAGCAGCATTCTTTTGAGTTCTTTCACTGCTTATTTCTGGAGTACGGAATTTCTTTCTTTGGAAAGCTGAATCCTGATGTAATGTAATAAAGGAATGGGAACACATCTCAATCTATGTTATTTCCTCTTAGAACACTATAGGGGAAAACATCAGCACTCTAACAACTGTCTTGGTTTCTATAAGACCTCAGTGGTACACACAAGTATTGTTATACCTTAGTTTCTTTCACACCTTAATTTTCTATCAGAGGGCCTTGGGGCCTTCTTCAGTATCACATTTTTGCTTTGCTAGATAATCATAAAAAGATTTTGATACAGAAACTAATGACACACTATACTTGTGGATAAAATGCACAGCTGAATTTATAAAAATTTGTGGAGAACAATTTCCTACTAACCAGGACACTGGAAAACAGACTTATTAGAAAGCCAGTTAAAGTACTGACAGTTACTCAAGACTCCAGGAAAACAAGACATTAAACTTGCAGTTTTATAAACAGCTTCACCAGAATTAATAGGAATTATACTTTTGTCAGGAGAAAAGACATGTTCTTAAACAGAAAAGCAAGTAGTTCTCACCACACTGCATGAAAACAGACCATTCCTATGCAATATATAGATGAAGGAACTTGAATCTTTTATGTCTGGCATTGGAAAAACACAAATGAAATGTACTGTGAACTGGAGATAGAAAGAGAGGGAACTACTCTGTGCAATACTGATACGGGAAGTTGTAGAAAAAGAATAAAATGAGATAATGATTAAGGGTCAAAACCAATGTGTTTTATCAAAAAAACCCAAGGAAAAGTTGAATTTAAAAATAAATCTGTATTTTAATAGCAATCAAGTTTGAAAGTCTTAAGTTGTGGGAATTGTTATAGGAGTCCAGAATAGTAAGTGTATATGGAATATACTCTTAAGGAAATAAATAATAAAAAATAACCCCTAAGAACAAGAATGGCTGATCTGACATACTGGTAATACTTTTCTTGTAATTAGTGTTCTTAAATTAGTGTTATTGTATGAAATTAATTCAGTGAAAACATAGCTGAACTAAACTGCTGGAAGTAAGAGCTATCTGGTTGTTTTGTACACTGTGAGCATACACTAATACTGAATTTCAATGGAAATTTTGAAATAAAAGACCTTCCTTTGTAAATGCTACTTATAATAACTGATTCAAAAAAGTATGTTTGTTACAAATCAGAACTGTTGTAACTGCAATTTTGCCAACTCCTTATCATACCATAGCACAATAATGTGACATAATTTATAACCGCATTTTCCTTTATCTATAGAAAAAATATAATCTCAAAGAAGTTATTGCAGAAAGTTACTAAACAACACATATTATTAGAGTGTACTGTAAAGGACTTCTTGAAGATAAGATGATGAGATAAGGTAGGGGTCCATGTAAGCACCTAGATACTTAAAAAGTAGTAGATTCTGATATTAATATACTTAAGAAATGCTTACACTGTCATTAGTTTCATTGCCTCCTATGGAAGGTGAATCCTGTAAAATAATGAAAACACATGTATTTTCATATAAAAAGGACTCTTACATGATCTTACTCATGGAGAATATAAAATAGAAGAATAAAGATAACCAGCTACTTAGAATCTCCCATTTTACCTAAACCAGGGAATTTGCAAGAAAAGAAAAAATATGTAACTTTACCTGTTGCTTAAGCAGAAGAGCTTAAAGAAAAAGCCCTCCTTGTAAACATGATTTTTGTAAGGAAAAATTTTATATAGTTGATTTGCAAAATTAACCATTCTTTACATTAAAAAAAAATTCCATTATCTATGCTTTCTTTCAAGATCCTGTACTAGAAGTAGCAACATGACTCAATTTTCTGTGAAAAAGCAATCTGGATTATATGTCTTATTATTTTTAATAAATAATTCTGTATAACTTCAGCTTGTTAAAATGTATTGCTAAACAAAACATAAGATGGTCCCTACAGAATGATCCCACAATAAGATTCACATCAATAAATACAGACTTCAAATATAGTATGTGCATATAGTACAGACTTTCAACAGCTTCTGCATAAGGTGTGTAAAGTAAATGCGTAAGATATTTTCCTTTTGAAGGAGGTAATGCATAAACTATGAAGTAGTTAAAGCACTGAATAATCACAGTGGCAGTTAGCAGGACAGTGTGTGTAGTGCATCACTTTCCTTCCACTATGGAAGCATCTGGAGTTGTAAAGGGGTAAGTAAAAATAAAGATAAAATAATAAAATGGCATTTCTACGGTTATCACTTAAAAATAACTGAAATAAAAATAATTTTCATCACTTGAAAATAACTGAAAACCCAGTGTACAGAAGAAACAACAAAGCAAGCTCAAACTTTTGATGTATAAGACAAATAATACTTACCTGACCATAAGATCCAGTACCACCATATGTGGAAGATCCACCCTGTTCAGAAAATAAATTATTCTCATATTGCAAACAGACCTTTTTTTTTTTTTTTTTTTTTTTTTTTTTTATGCTTGCTATAGGGAATCCCCTTCTGGGGTAAAAAATACGAATATTTACTTAGTTATCAGAATGGCTATTGAGCAACCCACAGTTATATCCCTGTAAAACACTAATTTAACATATTTTTAACTCAAATATTATTTCCACTTTTGAAGAGACCTTCATCTTGCAGATAAGTCAAAGCTAGCATTGTTGAGGAGAGTAAGTTTTAACAGTTGAAGGCACCCCAATTTTTACTCCCCTATAAACTTTCAGGCTACTTGGTTAAAAATATATGCAACTTCATTACTGGGAAAAAAAAAAACAAACCACTTTCATTAAAATATAGTAAGAGTCAAAATACAGAATACAGCTATATATAGGAGCCAGGGTACTGGCCCTCAGCACCCTTTATACAGACAGAAAAAAAATATTTACCTGATCATAGGATTCACTGCTGCTGTCATAGACAGAAGAACCTCCCTGTACAGAAAATAAAAAAAGTTAATTATTCTGGTTCCCTCATGAAAGAGTCTTCCTTCTTTTAAGGGCAGTACAGGAATGAAAATAAAATAAGTCTCTCATCTTTACAAATGAGGAAGAACACTTGCCTGTCCATAAGATCCACCAGGATAGAATGAAGACCCTCCCTGTACAGAAAACATAAAAATGTACTGGTTTGTAGTTGAAATGTTCTCTCAAGGAAGATTTTTAGACTGGTTCTGTGCAAGCACATCAACCAGAATATTTACCTGGTTGCCAGAGTAAGAGCTGTGGGAAGAACCTGGGCCCTCCTGAAAGAAAAACACAGACCAAATATTTTCTTGAAGATGAGTATTTAAACACCAGCGTATCTGGTTCCCACTTTACAACCTTCCTCCCAATTTTGAGCTAACTTTTATGTTCCTAAACAAAAATCAAGCCCAATATTGTTAAAGTGGAAGAAGTCTTCTGATGATAATTTTTCAGCCTGCTGAAATTTGAATTCTGCAAGGAAACTGCAGATACCAATTCTGTATGGTGGTGCTCTGTCAAACCTCACACCACTAGGTTACATCAGGGTTAAGTTTTCTCCTCTAAGATACAACCATCAGGTCTGTAACTGTAGCATGTCAAGGCACCCACAACATCAGGGGTGAAGGAACCAGGATGATGGGAGTCTGTGCTATCCGGGTAAGGGAGGAAAAACAACTACCTGTCCATAGGATCCTCCGGGAGAGAAGGAAGGCCCTCCCTGTGCAGAAGACAGAAGGGGTTACTGGTTTATATTTGGCTACTCCTTCAGGGGAGGTTTTAGACAGAGCTTCTGAATAGGGCATTTTATCTGAATGTTTACCTGGTAACCAGAATATGTACTGTGTGAAGAACCTGGGGCTCCCTGAAATGAAAACACAGACTAGCTATTTTCTTGAAAATAGGATGGTGTAAATAGCAATGTACCTGATTCTCACTTTAGGCCAATACTGTTAAAGAACAAGAAACTTTTTATTACTAATTTTCTTGGCTGGATGAAAGATCATTCAATAGAAGCTGTAAAAACCACTTAGTCTTTTTCTCTGACAAACTTCATGTTGTAAGTTACAAATGGTTGATTCAATGTTGGGATGTTATATTTCACAACAGTCAATACATGGGGAATATAGCAAGGAAGATAACAGAAGTTTGTCTTATCTTTACAAATGAGGAAGAACACTTACCTGTCCATAAGATCCACCAGGATAGAATGAAGACCCTCCCTGTACAGAAAACATAAAAATGTACTGGTTTGTAGTTGAAATGTTCTCTCAGGGAAGACTTTTAGACTGGTCTTGTGCAAGCACATCAACCAGAATATTTACCTGGTTGCCAGAGTAAGAGCTGTGGGAAGAACCTGGGCCCTCCTGAAAGAAAAACACAGACCAGATATTTTCTTGAAGATGAGTATTTAAATACCAGTGTATCTGGTTCCCACTTTACACCCTCCCAATTTTGAGCTAACTTTTATGTTCCTAAACAAAAATCAAGCCCAATATTGTTAAAGTGGAAGAAGTCTTCTGATGATAATTTTCTCAGCCTGCTGAAATTTGAATTCTGCAAGGAAACTGCAGATACCAATTCTGTATGGTGGTGCTCTGTCAAACCTCACACCACTAGGTTACATCAGGGTTAATTTAAGTTTTCCCCTCTAAGATACAACCATCAGGTCTGTAACTGTAGCAAAGGAACCAGGATGATGGGAGTCTGTGCTATCCGGGTAAGGGAGGAAAAACAACTACCTGTCCATAGGATCCTCCTGGAGAGAAGGAAGGCCCTCCCTGTGCAGAAGACAGAAAGGGTTACTGGTTTATATTTGGCTACTCCTTCAGGGGAGGTTTTAGACAGAGCTTCTGAATAGGGCATTTTATCTGAATGTTTACCTGGTAACCAGAATATGTACTGTGTGAAGAACCTGGGGCTCCCTGAAATGAAAACACAGACTAGCTATTTTCTTGAAAACAGAATTTAAGTGAGTCTATTTCTGGATTTCTATTCTGTCAAAATACAGCTTTCAAAAAGACATTATTGCAATCATTAGAAGAGAACACTGTTTATTTTTGGTAGAGATAAGGAAGCCTTTAGCAAGTACTTTTCTGTTCAGGTTAAAAGACCTGAAAGAATTAGTAACTTTTTATTTTACTCTTTCTAACCATAGAATCGTATGTCATATACCTGTCAGACTCTTTGTTGTTATAGATGAACATGACCCTGATTGTATTTTTAAAAACTGTCAGAATACTGAATTTATAAAGTGTAAACAGGCTTTAGGACAGCAGATTTTTCAGCTCACCACTCAAAGGAAAAGATTATTTACCAGTATATAACAACCAATTTTACCATCATGTCCTCTTTATATACAAAAGAGTCAAAGTATTATTTTATGGTTAGACTGCTTCTTCAAAGACTATTTGTAGACTGAACTCTTGTCTTTAGATGAAGCTTAGATAAAAAGTGGAATTACTGTTTGAGGAATTAGAGAATTCACATAATGAAACCCACTGTTTCCTTTGAAAAAAAGATGGTTTAACTATGTATAGCTTTGATTCTTAAGTTAAAGAAATTATTATCTGATAGCAAGTAATTACAGTCTCCTGCCCCCAGCCAAGCTGTGGTTGCTTGCCATTCAGAACTCTCTTTTTGTCCAATTTAAGCACGCAAAGAAAAAAGCCCTATAAGAATGAAAACTTGCAGAAAGACATCCAACTTTTTCCTTGTAAATGGATTTGCTTATACTGCATTATAATCACATGACAAATAAAAAAGTTCTCCCTTGATGAAGTTCCAGTATTAGTTATTTTAATAAACTAGTCTATATTTTAAAACATGTAGGTCATGATTACTGCTCAGCCTCAATTATATGAAAGAGGTGATATTTTACCTGACCAAAATTACTGTTGCTGTAAGTTGAAGTTAATGACAACTAAGTTCAGAAAGCAGTAATTTCTTCATACAATTAGTTTGCTTAAACAGTATGTTTTTTCATAGAAATAATAATCCACAATATGGATTAAAAAAAATATTGCACCATTCAAACGGGTTTATGTAAAGACAGCTTCAATAAAATCTTCAGAAAAAATTTTCAGGTAGAAGATAACTGACTTTAAAATTCAAGTTCACCTGGCAAAGCCAAGTGAAGCCAGAAGCCTGATAAACCTAGTCTATAATGCCCATGTAACCTCATTCCTTGGGCTTTTTTCTGGCACAGAGGCACGGCTTAAGAGAAAAGTTTATTCAGTGCCACTGATCATGAAATTGCAGTGATTCTCTTTATGGGAAAGAGTAGTTTAAATATTGATTTATGATATTGTATTTTGAAATATTTATCAGATTTTGGCATTTTAGTCACCATATTTTATTGCACCAGTGAGAGAAGGACAAGGCACCTAAGCTGGATGCAATTAAATTCTGTGGTTACTACAGGGCATTTTGACTCTGGTTTTTGAAAGTAATGAATAATCAGCACATAACGGTCAACGGACAGAGCATCTGGATTACAGTTACAGAAAGTTAGCAGCCAGATGGTAATTATGCAGTTAAAGTGGGACTCATTCTTCCATTTCATTGCATATAATTCTATCCATATTAGGGAAATTATCAATAATATTTAGTGTTACACAAGAATCCATACTTACTAGGTGATTAAATCAAAAAACTCCATTATGTAGATGAAAGTATAAACTCAGAAAAAGAATTACCTGGTTATTACCACTGCTTCCATCAGGACAAATGCAACCACCCTATAAAATAAAAAAAACAATTCTTACTTGGTGAAAGTTTAAAATAAAATCTTATTTCAGATGTGAAGCTGTGTTTCGGGGAAGAAAGACCGTGGGACTACAGAATAGCTGTGACCTTTCCTGTACCTAGAATAAATGAGGGGACAGCATATTTCTCTACATTTAAGAGTTGTTTTGAAAGTTAGACTGATACTACATCTCAGTGCTATGTCTCAATGACAGATGCCTCATCAAGAGAGAATTATCTGGGTAGTCAAGCATACAGAGAATCACCATTGTGTTCTCATCAATAAACAGTGTGAAATTGAAACACTGCTAAGAAGTGATTTCAGAGAGCCATTTCAAACAAATTTAATCTGAACATGGTCACTTAATTTACAATTTAATGCATAACATCACCAATCATCCCCCATGCAAAACTACTGGACTTAAACTCTGACTCCAGAATTTAATTAGTTTAATTACCAAGAAGCTATCTGGACTAGAGAAAATTAGAGAAAATGCCGACCTGACTATTTGATCCACCACCAGTTGCAATGAATGATCCACCCTGTGAAGAAACCGATTATTTCTTATAGAAGCATTATATCAGAATCTAACATGTAAAAAACTGTGTAGTGAGAAGGTGACAAACTTGTTGTACTACTTCCCTCTGTATGAATCATTGTGAAAACATAAATTTGGATGAAACTTAATTAGTGATTGGATACCATACATAGGGAATGGGTATCAAGAAAACTAATTAAAAAAACCTGTGACTGGAGCTCAGAGATCTGACTGCACTATTGAATTAGAGTTCAAACTCTCTGAGACAGAGGATTATGCGAGTGTTACATCTACATCATTCTGGACACAGCAGGATTCCAGATCTCTAGGAAGCTGATAGGTACCAATACAATACAAAATATTTAGAAAAAACTGAATCAGGTGCCACTCTGGATCAGTTAAATTTCACATAATGCTATAACATATACACTGCTGCAGCAGTATGTAAGTTGACAGAATATGAAAGTTGAACCTACTTTTGTCACAGAAGTACATAATTGCTAAGATGTACCTGGTTCCCAAATTCTAAATGAAACAGAATTATAGATCTGGCCATTACCATCACTAGAGTAGGACTGTTTCTAACAAATTATTCTAAAACAATTTTTTCTGTTTTGTGAACAATTTTTGCAAAATGTTATGTTAAGAAATGCCTGCAATGCTTACCTGTTTAGTGGAGTAAAGGAACAGAGGAGACAATATTTGTGGGGCCATTATCGTTATTTACTACTGTGCAAAATTAAAACATTATAGGGAAAACGCTGCTATATCAAAAGAGCACCCTTTAGCACATATAAATTAGTGGAACCTAATTTTCAGAAATGAAGTATAATTTATCAGAAAGCTCCTTGTGCTAAGATCATGCAGTAGACACTATGTTATTACCTGGAAGTTATTGTGGCTGCTATTTGAAGTAGAAGTCTCATTCTGTGAAGAAACAAGAAATGACTCATTTTTCTCTAAAGTGTAATAAACTAAAATACATAGTTCTGTTGGGAAGGAACTACCTAACTTAAATAGAATACTCTGTTGTGGAAACGAGATCCTTATTTTTCTTTTTGTAGGTAATACACCAAGGAGCTGTAATGCCTGCAGTAGTTCAGAAAAAGCGACAAGAATGGTTTACCTGTGCATCATAGTCTCTTCTGCTCAAAACGTGTGATGTATCCTGTAAAGAACAAAGACATTCACTATTAGGAGATGAAAGCTCTATGATCAGTGCCAGGTGTTCTTTTTTTCTGTATTATTTATTTAGAACAACTCCAGACCCTTTAATGCACATATTGAGTAGGAATGCCTTATTAAAAAAGGTTATTTAGACATAATTTTTATAGGCTACTGCTGAGTCTGACTTGAAGCTATACAACACATACATCCGTATCTCCTCCACAACATGCTGAGCACAATAAATTCCCCAACATTATTATTTCTTACATCATTATTCTATCTTACTTCAGCTAAAATTTTAGTTGTCCTCTGTTTGTATGACACTCATTTAATTTTAACTTTAGCTTGGACCAACTGTGTATATGCTTCCTGAAGAACAGGAATTTGAGCTGCTCTGCACCTCATAGCAGGATTTTCATGTCTTTTTTTCATATACATACTTCCTTTAAAGTAAATTCACATGAAGAGCAAATAGATAAGCTATTCTATTTTACTTTTTCCTTAAATAGGATAATATTAATTAGGACAAACATAATTAGTCAAAAATTAGGCATAATTGGGACAAATGAAATATAGTTAGGGCAAAAATCCTACAAGCAGTAAAAACCGAAAAGACAAAAAAGTTACTTACTCGGGCTACAACCTTCTTGTTTGCGCAACCAGAACTCTGTAAAGGAGCCAGAAGCCAGTGATTACTTTATATATATGCAGCCATCCACCCAAAATACTTTCAGCAAAAATCTATCTAAACTTGTCAAGGTGGTATATTTCAGGACAAGAAAATGTCTTACTATCAGTAAGAGCCTTAAAAAGCATATTCTTCATCTGTTTTCACCTTATCACTCCTTCATCAGAAGTTCCTGACTAGTGGAGTCTCCCTCAGCTCAACCACTGTGGTTTACAGAACAATCTGTATAATGAATTTTTGCTTTTTTTTTTTAATCAGACATTCCCCACCCTTCTTTGTGATAATGTCTAGAAGCAAACTCTTTTACAATTAAATCCGGCAATATGCACTGGATAGGGATAACTAAGGGAATAATAACATCTTTTGTGAACAAAGGAGGAAGTGATAAGATTTTAACTACTGTGTGGCAACACTTAGTTGTTACTGTGTTAGTTGCTTCATGAACTCATGTCTGGTATGAGTGAGATGAAATTTAGATCAGAAATTGGATAGAGAGGAAGTTAGGTTAGACAGTAGAACAGGCTGCCCAGGGAGGTGGTGGAGTCACCATCCCTGGATGTGTTTAAGGTTCGTTTAGATGAAATGTTGGGGGATATGGTGTAGGGGAGAACTTTGTAGAGTAGGGCTGGTGGTTGGACTCGATCATCCCAAGGGTCTTTTCCAACCTGAATGATTCTATGATTATATGACTCTTAAACAGGGCTTGCTGCTGAAGGATTTTTTTTTTTTTTTTGCAGAACCTTTTGCATTAAGCCTAATGAAATGCATAGAAGGTAAATATAGGAAAAAACAAAAGATGTTTTCAGAAGGCCTCCTTACTTCAAGCATACATTCCGTGCAGTACTGAAGTACTGGAGAAGAAAAATGGGGAAAATAGTGAAGCAGTAAAGTATATGGCTGACAACTGAAGGCAAGTAGCTGATGACAGAAGGTTACTCTAGATGGCAGTAAAACAAAAGGAGGCCGTAATAGATGGAAAAAGCTTTTTGAACAGAAAGAAGTACAGAAATATGTAATTAATTTACACAACAGCGTATTTGCTTGGTCACAATCTATCCATGTTAATGTTAATCACTGATTGTAGGACAGATGGAAAGTCTTGACAAAGAGAGTATTACCAGGGAATAAATGTTACTTTACAATACTAGCATATATGCAAATTTAAATTAAAACCAGTGGAAAAAGCCTGAGGTAGCTACATGTCTCACATACACAAATGCTTAATTCCCAAAAAACTATCTGGTCAAAGTGCATCTACTACAAAAACACCTGTCAGTATATATTCTTAGAAGTATTGTGCATTTTTAAATAATTGTGCATCAGCCTCGAGAACGGCTAGAAGGGACTGAGTACAGAGAAATATAACATCAAGTATCTCATTCTTTAATTAACTTTTTGAAGGGTATTATAAAGCAATCATACACTACAGTTAGAAGCCCACAGTTCTAATGTTGAAGTGTTCAGTTACTAACAAAACTTGAGTACTGCAGAAGGAAAAAAAGCACTTACCCGACTACTGGCACTATAGGTAGTGTCATTCTGGAAAAGAATAAATTATTTCTTTCTTTAAGAATTCTTTAAATACAGTAAGCTTACAGAAACCTGATTCTTTCTGATATTGCACACAGACATAAAAAAAATCATATGCTGCTCACATCCTTCATAGCCTTGGCTAAAATAGTTTGAAATTCTACCATTCCAGTCTGAAAAACATTTTAATAGCAACTTTAGATTGGTAGAAATGTAACATGAAAGTTATATTCCACAAAGTGGAAGATCTGCCACTGTATCTCTCTTCTTTATTTCATTGTATTTATTTAAAGCTTGTCTATGGGATTTTCTTTTTTTTTGAAAATGACAGTAAAAGGTATCCTTAGATTTTAGGCAAAATCTTCTGTTACTGCAAAGCCACTGAAGTATTTTTATCCATATTTCATTTCATCAAGTTAAATGCACAAAATGTATCTGTAAACACTTATATGACAATTTCCAGTAAGAAAACATGCAGTTGCTGAAATTTATTAGTGTGGGAACTCAATATTCTTTCTGGATCATTCTGCTCACAAGGCTGCATCTAACAGTGCAGTATTTTCCCATCTACATGAAAAATGTTGTGATGAAAATATATTAGAGAAAGCATACTCACATCATCACAAGCATTGGGATTATCATCTGAGAAATCTTGTGAATCCTAGAAAGACATCAGATACCAGTTATTTCCTTACACAAACATATTGTTAAAAATACACTTTGATGTTGTACTCCACAAAACAGAATTGAGGCTTATGCAAAAAAAAAAAAAAAAAGCGCTGAGTTAAATAAGATCTTTATAAGGAAAATTAGACAAATACGTGGCTTCAATAGCTGCTTATAAGGAATGTTCCATTCTTCAGTAAAGAAAAAAACCCCAAAACAATCCAAAAGAGCACAGAAACTATTGTGTTTTATTACATCTTTGAGAAAGATGATGCAGGGACTACAAAGATTATAATGAAATAATACAGTTTGGAGAAAGAAAGAACTAGTTACCTGACTATCATAATAGCTGTCTGAGGAGGACGATCCACCCTTTGAAATAAACAAATAAACCAACCAAAATCAGGGAAAATTAGGATATAGAAAACCTGATTTTGAGCAAAGGCTAAAGCCTGTATGAAGTGATGTACAAGTAGGGAAACAGCATTACTTACTTGGCCACCACCATAGCTCTGTGAGGAGTATCCACCCTATAAAACAAACAAATATAAACCCTACTTCAGAAGAAACTGTGATTTTGTTCAGGGACTATAAAGCTGGAATAAACAATTGCCTGGGATTCCTTTGAAAAAATACAACTTTTTAGGTGTCTAGGTAAATTATCAGATATGATAAAAATTACCAGGAGATTATCAATGTTTACCTACCTGGTTGCCACCATAATTGTCTGAGGATGATGATCCACTCTGCTAACAAAAAAAAAAAAAATTCCAGCAAATTAGAATTAATATTGCAGATTGGATATTGATCAGCCATAGTGGACCCTGTATGAAGTAAAACTTCAGTGGGAGGAAACAATAATCTAGTACTTACTTGGCTACCACCATAGTTTTGTGAGGAGTATGATCCACCCTGTGAAAACAAAACAGCAACAGTTATAACGCTAGAGAACTGAATCTGATCAGAATCCACAGAGCTAGCTTTATTAGGTTGCTGAGTTCTTGCTATGTAAGTGGAATTTCAGGGCTGATATAAAGTACATTTGAAGAGAATGAGTTACAGGCTGGAGCTGGGGAGAATCTGCAAGAGTCTATACTCTCACGAGCAAGAAAACTATACCTGGATTAGAACTGCTTGAAAAGATTTTACCAATGGATAATAAAGAGCTAGCTACCTGACCACCCCATGATACATCCTGTAAATCAGACAAAAATTATGCATGCTTTAGACACTTACTGTTTGGCTATGGACTATTTTTAATGAAAGGTACGATACTTGCTTAGAAGGAGTAAGGAGCAGAGGCAGATATGCAATATAGATATGATTTCTAACATAGTAAACACAGATTGCCAACAGTGAAAAGATAAATACTAGATGAGACACATGTCAAGGAACCACAAATATTTATCTTTAAGTAATGTCTAGTACACAGATGAGTTTCATTCTGAACAGTCTCTAGAGAATGTATCTCTTTCTCTTAAAAAACTTAATATATACAAATGGAGTGAAAAAATTTCCCTGGAAAGCTGCAAGCCGTGAGATAGACTGGCCTTGAAGAAAAGGTTTTGAATAAAACACTCAGTATGTTTCAAAATGCCCTCTTTAGAAGAGGAATGTAACTCCTCCAAGTAAAATTAGAAAAGACATTTGTAGAAGTATTAGTGTCAAAAGTGCATAATAAAACCAGTGAAATCCTGGACTGAAATGACTTGGATATTTGCCGTTCACTAAAATGAGGCTGAGACTTCATCCAGAAAAGGCAAAGGAAAGTGAAATGAAAAGTATTATCTTTCAATGTTCTAGCAGATTTTAGAACAAAATCTTTGACAGAAATAGCTCCTCTTCATAAAAAACTTGAAAAGCTATATAAAATAATATAATTATATACCTATATCATATATTTATTCTTCCAAGTCACAATAATAATATAGCATATTGCATATACATTATGATAATATATTATAGTAACATCTATGTTGACTGTGTATTTATGAATATAGTATATATTTTGCTAAAACACAGTATTTATTAATATAATTAATCTACCCAATGTTTCTGTTTCTTGAGAAAAATCAGCAAGAATCAAGAGAAGTATCATGAATAAAAAAAGAAATAATCTATTGCTGTCTTCTTACTGATTTTTAACATTTACAGAGATTGTTTATTTAAACATAGCCGACATCTTTTAGGATAGTGGTTTTTAGAGTTCCAGTGCTGAAACTTGTAACAAATACACATGTAGCTATCTGGAGTTCACTGCACAAACTGAATGAATTGTGAAGCCAGTCTCCTGTAGAAGCTCAAGTGGCAGTCCTAAAATATTTTTTGACTTTTGATGGGAAAAGTCCAGAGAGAGGCTGGTGAGCTCCATCCCTGATTTAAGTAGTGCCAGTCAAGCAACTATGCAGCAGACCTGTTCTTTCCAGAATCCGTCCTTAATATCCTATAGAGACATTTCACAGACGTAATGCTAGGAAAAAGGGGGAAAAAAGATGCCAAGCCCCTGTGATGCTCCCATGCATAGGAAGATACTGAATTCTAATCTCATAAGATTACATGGATTTGCACTCTATGAATCTGAAGTTGTTTCTAAATTGAGTTAGTGGCAAAATGAATTTTGGATGCATCTTAAAATGAGAGGAGGAAGGCCATTTACCTGGTGGCAGGGGTTGCTATCATATGAACTACCCTGTTAAAAAACAAACAAACCAAAAGATAAATGCCCAAATTTTCACTATCTTGCAAAGTAATTATCATTCTTAAATTTTCTTATGTGAGATTTAATGTAACAAAACAAAACATAAAACTTTTCAGAGGGTGCGTTTCATTTTATTTAACATTTTAAGGCTGTGGCTTTAGCCTCTGTCATTCCCATACCCACATACACACAAGCACCAAGACACAAGCACACAGATGATCAAAGCAGGACTAGTTGTGTGCCACATGGAAAGCAAGGTAAATTGGCAATTGATGGCTCTCTGTATCATCCTAGTTCCTTTTGATTGGTAAAGATGAAATGGTTTAGGGGTTTTTGCACAGTCCTTTTAGGAATCAACATTTACTGTTGTGTGACCATCTACCTCAGAATCTTGCTAGATTCACCCATCATATCTCTTAGGCAAGGCTTTCATGTCTCTGTTTTGGGTATATTTTGGCTACAATCAGTCTTTCTGTTGGGACAGCAGGATGAGAAACAGTACACACAATGAGTTCTACTCTGGTTTCCACCTTTGCATTATTAAAGCACAGGTATTGTGTTGGTAAGTCAACCTGTGACACAGCTTTGGTGGAAGTAACATTCTTTAGTGTTCATCAGTTTCATTGCTGTTAACTCTGTTCTTGTACTGCTTTTTATGGTATTTTCACATGCATTTTTATTAATACTTAACTCATACCAATTCTAACATTTCTGCTAAATACTTCTGCTAAGTATTTATGTATTTATACTTCTCTTTCATTCTCATTGCTTTCCCAAATATATTTATTTGAACATAGGTTTACTATCAGAGCCTCATCCATGATCCTTTCACCTGAGATCTCATCATTGAAGACATTGTCTCTATACTGTTGTAGGCATAGACGAGTTGAAATGGAACCAGGATGAAAACTACTAATTTAACTCTTATTCCATGGAAGCCACTCTGATCCTCTCGCTTCCTATAGGAACTAAATGGAGGAACATCTGAAAATCATTCCCAAGCAAAGATTTTATCTGTTTACTGAGTAGACAGATGAATCACTACTTGTCCATCTTCTGTGTGTAACACTACATGGGAGAAACCATTTTGTTTACAGTGACCAACAGTGTCAGCTTTTCTTTATCTCTGTGCTAGATAAGTCCATGTATTAATGAAAACAAAAGATTCCAACTAACAAAAATTACATAACTTACTGAAAAACATGTTACTACTATAAAGAAGGCTGGGTCTAGTTTTCATATAGTTTTGAGAAAGAGGACTTACTTGTCCACAACCACTGCTG
The DNA here is from genome assembly GCF_003259725.1 of Athene cunicularia. Lineage (NCBI taxonomy): Eukaryota > Metazoa > Chordata > Aves > Strigiformes > Strigidae > Athene > Athene cunicularia. Next base: position 21,068,263 of record NW_020799109.1, on the reverse strand, counting down.
CCACCTGAAAAAGATGATACACCCTGCTGGAGGAAAAAAAAAAAAAAGCACGTCAGTAATCCAAATATTCCTTTTCTCCATTTCAAATACAAAAATTAATTTTAAGGGGCTTTAGCGGCCTGACTACTTAAAAGAAAAGGAGAACAACAGCTACATCCTAACGTGAATTGCCTTGTAAATTAGTCATCAAAAAGATGACACCTACATGTACTCCTTTCTATGTGGGAAAGAGCTGTTCCAATGAGCCTACTGTTATCAGACCCATATAAAAAAAAATGTTCACAACTCCTACATCTAAGGAGAACTTACTACATTATTTCAAGAAGCAAATCACAGAATTCTGGATAGACATATGGGAATATCACATGCGTATTGCATACTGCCTGGTGACTGATGCTTACCTGGCCATAGGAACTGCCACTTTGAGGTTGGTAGCCCTGTAAGAAAGACAAGAACTCATTTGTAAACAAAGCAGATTGTGAATATTCTCAGCAAAAGCTCCAAATAAAATTGAGACACAGACTACCAAGGAAACATCACTCTCAAAAATCTGCCAGTTGTGCTGGTCACAGAGAGATCAGTGAAGAATTTCCTACAAAATATCTGCTTTTCTTACCTGGCCGTAAGAACTGCTGCTGCCCGAGTAACTTGGCCCACCCTAAGACAAAGACACAATTTGGTTACTCCCCTTTTGTAAGGGATCTGCCCTAAGTTAGGAAAAAGCAAACAACTTCATCCTAAATCTATGCAGGACAGTGTAAAGAGCCCAGACTTCCTCCTGGCCCTCACAATGATGCTGCATGCGATAATTTCACATTCTGGGTTTCCAGGTAATTATGTAGCACGTAGATAAATTTTGAGTGTGAAAATACACACTTTCAGAGAAAACATCTTTTAAGGTTCAGATTCTGAGTGACTGCTAAGTGCTTTTGCAGTGCCATAGCACTCCACTTTCTCAAATGCTGTATTCTGACTGGTGACTGACCAACTGATGCTTACCTGGCTGTAGGAACTGCCACCTTGAGGCTGGTAGCCCTGCAAGAAAGGAATTATTGATTCATATTTACTATGTTTGTGAAGCAGATGCCTCTTTCAGTTTGTCTCTTTATGGGGACGAAAACCCAGAATAAGACAGAATGTACAGACTCTGCTGCTTCACTAGAATTATTTTGGTATTTCTTACTCTAGATGAATATCTGATCACACTCTATTTATCAAACAACAATTACAGAGTAGTTTTACATCCATCTTAAATGGGATTCCAGTCTCACGAAGGCTTTCCAGGACATTGAAGGGACTCAACATTTTCTTACTATGTTTCCTTTGCCTGCTTTTTCTCAGACACTGGGCTTAGACAGCAACTGGTAGGTAAATACTGATTTCCTATATTTGCATTTCTGGTGGGCCTCGGTTGCACAACTGCCTTCCTCTGAGGGAGAATAAAGGTGAAAAATATTTTTTTTAAATTAAAAAAGGCTCCTAGAAAAAAAAAATCATAAAATGGAAACAGAAAAATGCCATTAAAAGTAGCATGCCAAATTAATTGGTCAAGGATGCCAGTAGCTTTTGAAAAACTTTCAGTCACAGAAAGTTACTGTGGGTAACTATAAGCTGCTGATGCAACCTACCTTCAATATAAAGTCAGAAAAAAAGCAGATGTTTCATGTATGTGCAGACCTGTGCCACAGCCCTCTGGGAGACGTATGAAGACTAGGATTACCAAAAAGGATTTGAACTATCTTGTCTATTTATGCTATCTGATATTCTGGCAATATTTGTAGCTATCTTAGGGATGCTTTAATTCACATAAAAACTGTAAAGGGAGGTAAACATTCATCAGCTGCTGGCTCTAAGACAAAAATTTCCTGCAGCTGAGAACCTCACCGAGTATCTTTTTTTAAAAGAACTCAATATAAATAGAAAAAAACAGAATTAAAATCTGCTATCTTTTGCAGTGCCATGGCACTCCAACTTCTCACATCGTGTATACTGACTGATGCTTACCTGGCCATAGGAACTGCCACCCTGAGGCTGGTAGCCCTGTAAGGAAGGCAAGAACTCATTTGTAAACAGCTGTAGTCTTAGCACAGCTGTGACAGAAGCCCATTTCCACTAGAAATTCCTCTATATTATGTTCTTTTTCCTTCACAGTCATTCAGGGACATGAATCACAATCAAGGATCACCCAGCAACCGCAAGAAGGAAAAAACCGCAACCAAACCCCAAACTCCATTTACAAGGCAGCCTGCTACAGAAAAACTTAAATATATTTCAACAAAATATTTTCACCTGGCTAGAGGACTGGCTGCCTTGGGAACCCTTTAAAAAAAAGGAGAAGATAATTACTACTTTGACAAGGAGACTTCTATGAAGAGCATAATGTTTATGGAAATACAGCTGCCCAGGGGCTTCACAAAAAGGCTCTTCCTGAGTCAAAGGAGACAGAGCAGTATGGTAGCATCTGTGCGGCAGATTGTGAATATCCTCAGCAAAAGCCCCAAATCAGATTGAGACACAGACTACCAAGGAAACATCACTCTCAAAAACCTGCCAGTTGTGCTGGTCACGGAGAGATCAGTGAAGAATTTCCTACAAAATATCTGCTTTTCTTACCTGGCCGTAAGAACTGCTGCTGCCTGAGTAACTTGGCCCACCCTAAGACAAGGACACCATTTGGTTACTCCCCTTTTGTAAGGGATCTGCCCTAAGTTAGGAAAAAGCAAGCAACTTCATCCTAAATCTATGCAGGACAGTGTAAAGAGCCCAGACTTTCTCCTGGCCCTCACAATGATGCTGCATGCGATAATTTCACATTCTGGGAATCTGGGTAATTAAGTAGCACGTAGATACATTTTGAGTGTGAAAATACACACTTTCAGAGAAAACATCCTTTAAGGTTCAGATTCTGAGTGACTGCTAAGTGCTTTTGCAGTGCCATAGCACTCCACTTTCTCAAATGCTGTATTCTGACTGGTGACTGACCAACTGATGCTTACCTGGCTGTAGGAACTGCCACCCTGAGGACGGTAGCCCTGTAAGAAAGGAATTAATGATTCATAATTATGGAAATACAGCTGCCCAGGGGTTTCCAAGAGTCTAGAATCACTTCCTCTCAGTGCCATGACTTCTATGCACCTTTTAGAGGACACATTGAGTGGAATACAGTCATGTCAACCAGTCAAACATGAAAATATATTTATGAGCACTCCAAACAATAATAAACACTAATACCAGATGACAATTTTATGCACAAAAATCAGAGAAACAGAAATATTTGCACCATGTGAAATAGATTTAAAAACGTATTAAATCATTTATTTCCAAGTTGTGCTGGACCAAGTTGTGAAGTCTACATGAATGTTTCTAATCCTTTTAAAGTTCTCTTACCTGAGCATATGTACTGCTGCTGGTGCTTTGCTGACTTTGTCCACTCTACACAAGAACAACAACAAAAAAAAGCTTATTTATTTTTTGAGAGGAATTGCTTAAGTACTAAAACATTTCAAGAAGCAACTCTATCCTTATATCTACTAGACAGTTTGAAAGCCAGAAAGAGTTCCTTATGCTCTTTCTTTCTTCATTTATGCCATCTCCATGTGCTTCAACATTCAATACTTCAGTATATAATGATCCTTCATAAGTAAAGTGCTATAAGTATTTATATATCTTGATGTAACTTTCTTAATGAAAATTTGTCATTTAATACTATAATATAGAAAAAATAATACGTATAATACAGTATGTTCCATATTGTGGTATTTCAAGTGAGTTTAATTCTGCCCTTCAAATGTATCACATAAATTGTCTTTAAATTCATATCAATTTATATTCACATTATGACTGCTTTTTTAATGAATAAGCACCACAAAATTTTGACAAAGGCTTTGTCAGAACAAAAGTGGAAAAGCCACAGTTACAATTTAATCAAGGGAAAGTCACTGCAGAAAATCATTCAATTCCCATGAAATACATGGATTATGAGAGCAATCAAATATTTTTCAGTTTTATTTATACATACACATTGAAAATATTAAACCTGTGTACTCAAAACATTCTACAATTAAATTCAGAGATCAAGTAAAAAGGAAATCTCTGTCAGAATTCATCTCTGGTTATGGAAGAATCTAATGCTACAAATTTTGAAAGCAATGATTTTCAAAGGACAGATTTCAGCTGTGGTAACCTGCTACTGGTATTTCAACAGAAGTGAGAATTTCTTGTCACAGTCTGAAGGACTATCATATGAAGTAAGGAAAGCCTAAACTGTGAAGAGTGGTAAGTATGTAAAAATCACAAAGGACCCAGAAAAAATATGCCTGAGTGATATTCATAATACTTTACAAACATGCTCTTGTTGAGATTGGATTGTAATCAACCTTTTAAGTGCCTGGTTATCAAGAAGCGATGTTATAAACACAAACAAAAGTAATACCTAGCAGATTTTAAGAAAATGTAAGACTGAACTAGTTATTTCCATGAAAAAAATAGACTGTTTAAATGAACATGGAACTGGGCAGGTTATGATTTATGCATAGTTGATTTAATATCACGTAACATTCAAACTTTAATTCTGGAGTTCCATCTGCCTTCCTGAGCAGATTGAGATGGTTAAATTTTGCAAATTTTGAGAGCACTATGGAATTAACTTACAGATGTGTTTGTATTGTATGACTGTAGAAAATAGGTGCAATGGTCTTTAAACAGCAACAAAGTAGGATATCCACTTCACTGTAACCACAGAAACTCCCTACTTCACCACTGTAGTTTGTGGATATCTAAAATATCCACGTTACCCATATTTTATTTTTTTTTTTTGCAAAGAATGAATCATTATTTAGTTTACTGAGATAGGGTTTAGTTACAACTCAAATATAATGGAGAAAGAATGTCTACCTGTATTATGACCCTAGTAGCAGAACTTCCCAAACTCTGAAAAGAAAAACAGAAAACCACAACAGAGAACATTTAATTTGACTTGTTTAAATGCAATGCAGTTAAACAGAAAATACAAACCTGTACTATTTTGCTTGGGGGAATAAAAGGAAAGGTCGTATGTGTGATGGTCTGAGTATCAAATTCTTAATACCCAGCATCAAACTAGTTTATCCTCAGCTCTGAAAGTTTGTGGAGGCAGCCTGACCCTACTAAGTAATTTTCTGCATTTGCCTCTGCTTCTATTATAGCTTCTGTGGAGAACAGCAGAGCACAGGCTATGCTGGTTTTGCACTACCAGTCAGCTCAGCTTTTCCAAATGTGGTGAGTGAAGCTGAGACATCATCATCCCCCCAACCTGTCTCACTGTCACCTGTATTGGACATGTATCACCACACATACAAATTCAATTCCTGATCTAATCATTTGTTTGCTGAAGTTTGGGGCATGCAGGACACAAGTAAAAGGGCAGCAGACACCATCCTGAGGAAATTGGTTTGATCCCACAAGAACTATATTACTATTATAGAAATCATAAGAAGAAAGTATGCTTACCTGGGGGTAGGTATGACGCTGCAAATGAAACAAAACAATCTTTAATTATTTTGCACAAGGTCTTGTCCAAACAGAATACTGCAGCAGAAAAAGGGCCCTATCTTTTGTATGCAATACACAACCAAATGTGAAAGATATGGAAAGGACAGAATAGAACAAATGCATCCTCATTTTCATTCAGGTTAGAACATCAACATGTTTAATTAGAAACTAGACACCAGAAAAACATATATATAAAATGTTGTGTCATACAAATTCACTTTAACCATCTTAAGGCTAAACTTACCTTTGACTGACTGTATGAGTTCCAAGTAAGACAAGTGGAAATGGAATAGTTTAAAAATGAGAATGGAAGTGAATTTACAAAAGAAAATGGCAATAGAATCAGAAAATCAAAACTGAGCAGGAATACAGAGACTTCATTGAAGTACCCAGAATTGACAGCTAATCCAATATCTCTGCAAGTATTAATAACAATCACAGAACCACGAGATTTGCAGCTATCATACTATTGGCTTTCCCTGAGGATAATTACGCACCTAGGGTAAACCCTCCCTGCCAAAGAGTTGTCTCAACACATCAGGAATCTTTTTGACAAATTAAGCACATAGATATTTAAAGGGTTTTGAGTCAAAATTCTGAGCCCTGTAGAGAAAAACTGCTTACCACAGGTGGATAAGGGTTGCTGTTGGCAATGACCACTACCTATGGAAAAATCAGAGAAAACTGTTTACTCATCATAGTGTTTATTTACACAGTTAAATATATTAGGAAAATGAAGACTACTGAATTCTCTAAATTTACTAACTCCAATAATAATGCTATGGATCATCACTTTTATAAAATACTATTTTTATTAAAAAATTTAATGCACATTACCAAGCAATATATATGTATAGATGGTTTACACAAGCGTATAAGGAGATAAAAGACTTTCTCCCAGTCACTCTGACTCAGCTGTAGAGGCAGAAGCAGGATTTCATGTATTGTACCATATCCAATGGCCTGTCCTGTGTGTCCTTTTTGATCTTCAACTTTCCACCCCAAACTGGAGTATCAATTTAGTTTCTCTTTATTCAGTATTACGCTAAACAAAGGCTTAATACTGAGTTCATTCAAAAAAATTAAGCCAAATGCAATACTAGTAACTTCTGTTTAGGTTTTAATGTTTTCTAACTAGAAGCTTACCCCTGCCTTTTTTTTTTTTAAACTGAAAACAGTTTGTATTATCCAGTGGTATAAAAAGGAAGAAGAAAATTGATGCTATCAGAAGTAAAGAATTCTAGTATAAAACAGGGAGAACTATTATGTTTTTAAAACTAAGTTATTAAAAAAAAAATCTATCAATATGTTTTGAATTTTTAAAATAATGTGAAATTAAAATGAATACAAAAAAATCTATGAGGACATGAATGGGTACAATGTGTATTTATCAAACACACCATAATATTAGCCCTGAGCTTCCTGAGGACTGAACTGAGACAAAGAGTCCATGTAAATATTATGAGTCAATTTCAACAGTAATATGAATTCTATTGATTTCAATTGCTTTGAGTCACGCTTATTATCCAGCTCATCTGAATAATAATTGCAGAATCTATATCCTTAAAAGGCCTAATTACATCACAATCACTATCCTAACTTTTTAAAAACAAATCCCCATAAATATGTATGAAATTTTATTTTCCATACAGTTAACTATCAACAAAAGCGGCCAAAGCATGGCTAGCTAATATAAGGCATCTAAGAACCAAACTGATTCAAATCATATGAATCAATCTGGGTTAAAACCTTGAAAAGTCTTAACTGATAAAAGGAACTGTAGTACCACTGAAATAAGTCATGCCAAGTTACAAGAATTTTTTTCCATTTGAATTGAAAATAAGTGTTTACCTTCTTAGTGGAATCTGAACTGCTTGAAGGGACAGACTGTGAAAAATACAGAATCCATTTTTTGTTTAGGTAAATGTACGACAAATTAACTACAGCACTATTTTCCACAAGAATGTTATAGCTAACATAATTTCTCTAAAATAAGATTTCTCTACTAAATTAGATTCTGAATAAAAATACTAATGGATTGACAATTAATAAATGAATAACTGAAATAAATCAACTAATTTATTATTTTTCTGCAACCCCCAATTATTTTGCTAGTTTTACACAGCACTGTATAAAAGCAGCAAATGTTTCATCTAACATTAAATTGGAAGTTTATAATAATCTATTGGTAGAAAAAAAATTAATCATTTCGAACTTCATGAAAAAATCCCCAAACCTAACCCAAACTCCAGAACCCAATCCCCAAAACTAAAAAACATACCATTGAAATATAAACCAGAATAAATATGTGCCATAAGAATAAAAATGTTTTAAATGATGCGTAAAATAATGCGTGGTGAAGATTTCCATTTCATCAACCCATATATGCAATTGCACAGTCAAAATACTTTTAAATCTTAATAACTATTAAAGAAAGTATTGGACTTGGGAATATCATAACAAAACTAACTGGTGTTCATTTACAGTATAAAGATAATTTAATTTCTGTGCAAAAATCAAAGTATAAAACTTCTAATATGTTGATATTACAACATATACTAAACATGTAACTCATCTGTTGAAGTTATTTCCAGATATGATTATTACTTAACCATTGGAAGACTGTCCTCCTTTATCTCCTTCCTTGAATTTTGTTATTGTTTAGTAAAAGTTGGGCATAACTGCTTAGTTTCTGAATAGTTTAGGAAACTGAAAACATGTTGGAAAGCACATAGTTACCTGGCCATAGGCAATACCACCGCTGGATAAGGATGCGCTCTGAAATAAAAACATAAATCAGATATAATGAACAAATTGTTATATAAATAAATATCTAGAAGTCATTGCTTTTTTCCTTAGAGGATGTGCACTTCAAACTGATTACCTCCAGACTTAAATAAATCTAGGGCAATAGTAAAGTATACTGAACTTGCTTAAAGATAGCTGAAGTAAAAATTTTCCAACATTCTACTACAGTCATAAGATTAATGTTGCCCTATCACAAATAGTTTACACTTACATATTACATATTAAACAAAATATATTTAATATTTAGGAATTAATAGAAATAATTATGTATTTAAACTTAAGCATATGATTAAGCAGTTTCTTGGCCAAGGCACTGGAGAGTTTGTTGTCTTTCTGATAGATTTTTTTTCACTTGCTTTCGTGATTTTAAAAGTGGAAAACATGCTTTCAGGTGAAAACAAAATAAATGAGATTGACAACAGCAATTTTTCTACTAATTGAAGTATTATTGCATTAATACACAAAATTTGTAAAAAAAAATCGCAAATAATACTGCACAACATGCAATATCCAAAGACAATTACTCTAACAGATAAAAAGCATTACACAGTAAGAATTTTGCTGTTTCAGTAGGCTAACAAATGACGTGTTTAGAACAGGTGATGGGTAGCGCCTGTAACACAAACAATCACACTTCGACGAAGTGACAATGTAACACCTTTTAATTTTGGTTTTTAATTTCAGAATAATACCTCAGACTACCACCATTTTCCTTAATATATTTAGGAAGAATAATATAGCTCTGAAGAAAAGAATCAAATGCAATAAGGAGATGGGCAAAGAAGCACAGTAGTAGACAATCAGTAAATATATATAAGCAACTTACATCTTGACAAGCGTGTTGACTATACGCATTAGCAGCGCCTCCCTAAGAAAAAAATGTAACCAGTTATTTCTCTTCTATAATTGCTTAAGAAGAAAAGACACACTTCAGACATCCTTGATTCTGACTGATCCTTAGGTAGAGTATGGAAAGAACAGATGATAAAGAGACTATTGTACTTGCCACTATTTATACATGAACACCCATGTGTGAACATATGAGCCAGGCACATTAGCCCTTTGTAAATTAGTGATTATCCAGTGGTACTTGGGAAACATTTTAGAACAGACACTGTCAAGACATTATTTTAATAGAAATAAATGATAAAGATTAATATAATGCTTGTAATTCAAGCATGTAATTCTACATATATATATATATACACATATATGTTAAAATTAAGAAGTGGAAATCAGAAGGAAACAAAAATTAATGCCTTTGGTTTTTAAAGTAAATCTCACTTATTATTAATGTAATCAATAGTCTCCCCCCCCAACTGTTATTTTGTTGTTTTTTGCAAAAATCCTGTACACATTGTGATGAATTTTACATTTTACAAGTACTGATAACATGAATGTTTTACATTTTTGCAAACATTGTCCTTGTTGATGCTGAGTCATCCCCATTTTTCTAGTTTGAAGTCACAACTGATAGTGCTTAGCAATAGAGCTACATGACTAGCTTATTTTTGTTTACCTAGTATACTATGAAAAACCAGCAAAAAACCCCCTGTCATTGATAAGGAAAGAGTAAACTTGACTGTTTCGTCTACCTTTCAGAAATTTTCTCATTTTTTATACTGAGTAAATGTTTGAACTTTGCATTAAAAAATAAAAATCTTATCTTGTAAATGTTGAAAGGGAACCTAAATAATTCTATATATTTGAATAAACCTTCAAATATTTTAGTCCCTACAGTTAGTCACCATCTTGATAAATACACTTCATCGAAGTTTTTGATCTATTTAGCACCACATTAGAGCACTCTTGCATCTTTGACCTATTTCTGGATGACAGGCTTGATCTGTCGAGGATACATAGCTTCACTAGTATCCCTGCTGCATGAAAGAATGAAAACCTGAAATAACCTTATTTATTGCAGATAATTGTGTGATTAATTCTGAGAGGAGGAAAAATTTAGAACATGCAGACCAATTCATAACAGTCTTGTCTGGGGTAGAAGGAGAGAATAGACAACTTGTATAATCAGTATAGTGTAAGTGCAACAGATAACCCCTTCCATTCATTTTTTTTTTTTTTTCCCATGATTTTATAATCTATTTGTTTCTGTTTAACTTTTTAACATCTCTGTTTGCAAACTACTTCATATTATTGAATAAATTGTAATATTTATCTTCTAGCTCACTCTTCATTATTTTCTATTTGCACAGAAACTCCCACATGAACACGCATATAAAAGAATGCAACCGAAGGCTAGGAGTTACTATGAATATAGTTATATTGGGGACAAAAAAGTAAATGTAAGAAAAGTGCTTACAGGACCACATCCACTCTTGCTTATTGTGTAGACTACCCCACTCTGAAATAAAAAGAGAAGTCAATTATTTCCATGCAAAAGCAAAAAGGTGGTGGAAGGCCAGAAAGAAAAAAACAAAAGCCCTGCTGTTTATGACATTAAAAGCTGTGCAGATGACCATGTGCACAGACAAATATGGGATAAGCAAGTACAGAGGTTACCAGCTCACTGGCAACTGGATGTACCAATTCTAATTTAGTATGAGACATTAGTAATCATCCAGATTTCTTATAACTTTGTTATTGGTCAAGTCACCTTTCAAAATCCACAAGTTGTTTTACTAAATGGTCCATATTTTAGAAAAATTTAGTAACTTCAGATAGTTAAAAGACAAGATGAGAAACTCAGCTCTTAGAAAATAATATGTATTATATATGAAAGAGAAACAATGAAGAAACTCAGTATCTAGCATACACATAAAAATAATTGGTATGTTTCAGAGTCTGGTAATTTCACTTACAAGTAGTGAATATTACCAGATAATTCACTAATAAATATAATCACTAGTAAGTAGTAAGAAATATAACCTTACTAAGCTCAGTTTGAGAAACTGGAGACAGACCAGAAAGCATCTGACAGTTCAAGTGCAAATAGGCACACTGTGGTAGGGGAGACAATTAACTAAAAAACAGGTATACATTTCTGTGATTAAAGAAGTGAAAATGATCAGTGAGAATGTAGGCACACATATCCCAAAAGTTTTAAAAGGCTAACTAGACAATGAAATCCCTGAATTTTCAACTGAAAATATAATCTGGTGTTAAAAGTGATACAGACATTATACTGGAGCTTTGACATATGTATGAATATCTGGTGAAGTTTGGAGAAATTTTGCAAATTTTTGTGGAGAAGACAGTGATAAATAAAATAAATAAGTAATAAATAAAATGAGGCCTTAAAAAAAAAAAAAAAAGAAAAATGCCCAATCAATTAATGATAAGTACAGTTCGTTTTCATTATCCTAGGTGTCTCTAAAATGATAAAAAAATGGTTTGTGTCTGTATTTACATGCACATGTGCATAGATAGGTAGGAATCCTCTAGGAAGGTGGAATTAATCTTTTTTTCCCTCAAAAGGGTCAATGCTTGTTAAAAATGCTTAATGTGTGAAATCAGAGATGGTGAAGCGTCTTGTAGGTACGAATACTGACAGCAAGCTACTGAGTTCAGCAGTGTGTAGGTAGCTGAACCTCGTCCAGGTACCGAACATACAGTTTACTGGATTAATAACTCTGGCATTCTACATTAACTAGCAGAGATGATATTTCAGTACAGTATTAAATCACCTCAGTACTCTGTAGTTACAGAATTTTAGTTGTTCAAGGTTACTAAAGGAAAACGTGCAAATGCTGGAAGTTAGGACTCTTACCTGACTGCCTGAATAGCTGTTCTGAGAGGAACCAGAGGGTCCAACCTGTAAAGAAACCAAAATGCTATTTATTATTTTGCAAAAAATTGATTTTTATATAAATTATTTTCAGGAAAGAAAGGTCTACTTGGTGGGAAAAGGAAGAACACAAAGTTTTCTGTGACTTCATTCCACTGATACTATTAAAATTATTTCAGAGATCTTTAATGCCAAATAATAAAAACTATACCAAAACAGCTGGTATAAATTAACATTAATCTGCTGCTTGTACCCTTTTTAATCTGGCCTCATACACTTGATGTTCATCATCGATGAGGAGACAGTGTAGTGTAGGCACTGTCAAGATCATTAAAAAGCAGATGAAAAATTTTACTGATGTGACTATGCAGTCACTAGACACTACGAAATGTAGGGCACATTTGCTGGGAGAAAGGAAAGAAGAAAAAGAGGTTTCTTCACTGAGATGCAAAGTGATATTTTTCAGAAAAAAAAAAAAACAAATAAATTTTAAATCTAGATCATGATTTGCAAAAGGCAATGTTTCAGAGCTGTTGAAATAAGTGATCTTGAAAAGCAAGCAAGCAGTATGACTAAAAAGTGAAGACAGAAAGAAGAAAACTTCTATTAGAAAATTATTCCAGATTAGCTAGAGAGAACCTTTAGGAGGAAATGGTAACAAGGCTGACAACCATTTGGAAAGTTTGGAATTTTAATCAACCAAGATAAATGGCCAAAAAGAAAAATACATTGAGCAACAAGAGGAATAAAGGACTAGAAGAAGCTTTTAACTAGGTCTTGAGATCTTGGGCAATCAGCAGTATGTCAATGTTTTTGAAGAAAGAATACTTACCATGATGCATCTGCCTTGTGTTGTGTAAGTCCCTCCACGCTGCAAGAAAGTACAGGTTCCAGTTACTGTTTATTGACTGGTGTATAAATACCAATTTTAAACAGGAAATCAACTGAATTCACATTCATGGTCTGAGTGAAGATGTCAAGTGTTTCGTTACTTACAATACCTTACACATTGTAACAATCTGATCTGAGAACTGATGTTAACTAATTAAAAATAAAAGTACCTTCAAAACTGTATACAAAATGTAAGCATAAATGAGATCTCACTAGGGAAGTAATTTGAATGGTATGATACATGCTACATGTACATGTGCTTCATGCTACAACCATGAAACACCTGCACCAGTAGGACAGGAATTTTAAATTTGAGGTAACTGAAATTTTGGAAATTAAAGAAAAATTATTCTTACCTTGTTACATTCTAATTCTATCATAAGCTGTGAGGAAAAAAATGAGGAAATATTTACAAATTACTTACTGGGAAAAAAAAAAAAACCAAACCTTATTATAGGAAACAGAAAATACATTTCGTGAAGCGAGGAACAAAAGAGAGGTGTTCACTCTTGGTTAGATAACATGATGACACAAATCAGTGTTGCTGCAGTCAAGAAACAATATGATAGACTTGAACAGACTTTCTTTACTTTAACTGACTGTCATGTTTAAAATGTTTCATATAAGCATAATTATTGGCCAAAAATAAACTCACTTCTAAGAACGTGCTACACAGCTATTGTTCCCAGGGAGTGGTGCAGCAGAATTAAGAACAGAACAGCACGCCATGAAGTACAGTAGAGTTCTCCTTATGAGCAATTTTCTTTTCTTTGTCTTTAAGCTACGTTTTTTTTTTAATAACTAGATTATTAGTTTCCTTATTTCTGTGGGGGAAGAATAGTATTTATTTTATTTTTTTCATCAATTTAGCAAGAGGATTAGGCAGTTAAATTAAAAGTGTTGAAAATATCTAATAATTTTGGCCATCTTAGTTAATGAATACATGGCAACAAATATATGTCTTGTGTCAAGTCAAAAATACAATTTATTGTCTTTATTTCTAGTATGCAAATACACTCAAAACATACCTTCCTTTTACTTTTTCCTGTCCCATTAACTGACTCAGAACGCATAGTTGTGAGAGTTTTGCTTTGAATTCCAACCCAAAATTTCTCTAGATCTTGAACAACAGTTGCACTGGAGAGAAAACAAAATAATATTTTTTTTCTATCAAAATATTTCAGTATAAAATACCAATGAAGTCTCCTCCCCCACCTCTCCAGCCATGAAAATCAATTCTAGTTTGATTTTAAGGTTATACAGTACAAGTTTGAAAAGAACATGATCAATTTCCAGAACACTTTTCCAGTTACTGTATTATCATCCAACATCATTTTGAAGATAAATAAAATAGATGCTGAGAAGAAGCAGAAGAGGAATTGGACACTATTTGAAGAAGCACTCATTCCAGTAAGGAGTATCAGCTCAAGTGTCCATAAAAATTGTCACACCTCTTTCCAGCTCTGACAATCTATATATCTATGATGGTGAACTGCTTTTCATGACATTAAAGAGGGGAAGTGATCATGGTTTTAATATGTGTACTTTTTCTCCTTTTTGTATTCCTCAGGAATACAAAAGCAAGGCCAAGATGCTCCTATCATAAATCTACACTTCAAACAATATCAAGATATTAAACATTTAGATATTTTTCAATTACATCAAGCATGCATTTCACTAGACCAGGTGATACTTTTACAAGCTTCTGGTCTGCAAGAAAAAAAGCATTAAACAGGAAAAATTTGTCTTCTCCTGTTTTCAGCAGTTAGTTCATGGGTCATAAACTCATTTTTAAATTTATCTTAAACCATTTACATCAAACCATTATTCTTCCACTGTTCAAAATGAAAAAAAGTTATAATTGAATAGAGTCTGAACTTTACTTATTCAAGGAACTAGTTACATTCATATTGTTGCTCTTGTAATTAAAGAGGTCAAAGTGTAAAAACTGGTTACTCAAAGATCCATTAATAACACTGTGCTTAATGGAATTATTTACATATATTAACATCTGTAGGACAGTGTTTACCTTTTATAATTATACCTTGAAATGGAAATCATGTTATGTGGGAAGTTGTGACAAACTATGAAAAACCCATGATTGTGGCAAGAGAAGAACATCAGACAGAAGCAACACAGATCCATGTCAAAATATTTCACAGAAATAAAATTCAAAGGCAAAAAAACCCTCCTCAAAATTATTTACATAAATTGAAGATCTTTAACATCATGTGGAGCAATCCATGTTGTTGTAATTTTCTGTTTCACATCTGAATTTGCATGACTTACTGCTGAATTCTGCAATTAAAAAGAAACATACATAAAATTATATAAGATGCAATGTGACTTTTACCTATATTATTAGGGGAACTGTCTCTACTACAACAGGAACACTGATGTCCTAAAAAGTGCCAGGTAGCTTCTAGATTAGATTCATATCACATATAGAAGGTACATGTATTTCTTGAGAAAGTCTATATTTTTAAACTCTACTGATGATATAACTTTGCCATAGAAATAATGCTCACTATTTCTATCAATTTTGATTAAAGTATTCAAAAGGAAACCAAGTTAATATAAGTATTCAAAAAAAAATTTGAATACATACCGTCCTGTTATGACATCCCAAGCCTTTAGTATTTGGATCTGTAATTTTAAAAGTACCAACAGGAACATCTCCTTCTATTTCTCGAGCTTGTAGATTAAATCCTTTAAAACCAACATCTTTAAGTGCTTCCAAACTCACTGTGAAAACAGACATTTTGAAAAATTTAAATTTCATACACAACTAAAACCTCTTACATGTTTAACAACTAATTTCCCTTTTATCCCTAATTTTCACTCCAAAGCACAAGACTGCATGTACAGAAATTACTTAAAACCTTTTACAACATTTAAAAATGCTGGGATTTATTAGAATATTAATTAATTATCAAGAAAATTACAATAAAGGAAAAGGAAGAAATTTGGAGAGGTATGAAATAAATGATTTATTGACAATTTTAAAAGTAATTCTGCTCTACCAAATGACTATGACTTTCTTGTTAATCTCATTTGCCCCCCACGCATACTCAGAATATTGACCAGTGGCCCTGCTGACCAAAAGCTTTTTTATTTTCTCTCTAATTAGGCCTACAAAGTCAATAGCTATGGGAGAAAGAGAATTGTCTTTCTTTCTACCTCTGTTTCAAAATAAGAGATTAACTCTTGCCTAAGGCTGAATTGCAGAACCATTTTTTTTAATGTGTTACAATTGGAAGAGAAACTACACAGTTTGGCTCTCATGTTCTATATTAAACATGAAAAGTTAATAATTATGAACTACTCAATTTTACTCAAATTTTGCTACTGAAGAAGCTCAGACAAGTATGGAAGACAGCAGGCTGCGTTTTCTACATATCCAAATTGACACTGAATTTCAAGAGGCATAATCAAATTTGTTATGATCTATTAAAACTTGCTCTGCTGATGTCAGTATTAGGTACATTTGCAAATAAAATCAGAATAACAGTTTATGCCCAGAGGTACATGTGCTCATTAAAAATAAGCACAGATAAACTGGGAATGACACAAAAGTCAAGGCAAGGACCAATCATACCTTGACAATTTAACATTTCCAAACACCTGGATAATTAGCCTTCCAATTTGACATCAACTTTCAGTCCTAATTCACCAATTTTCACAGGTCTCACAAAAGGGGTGACATCCTACACTTGAATGTAGTGTTAAATCAAGCACAGGTAAGAGTTTTGGCACATGGCATGCCATAGATGAAACTGCAACATGCTCAATCAAAGGGCAACCTAATGCAGCTCCCTAAGACCAGGCACTGGATGCTTACAATTTGAAGCAATAGAAAAAAAATGCTAAAGCGAGAAAAAAAGGAAATGGTTAGGGAAAAAAAAAAAAAAAAGGGGGGGGTAGAGAAGGCAAGGTTAGCAGCATCTAGGATTCAATCTTTTTGTTATGATAAATCTCATATAACCTCACAGAACAGTCTGCCTATACTTAAATCCATCCATCATTTTGCAGGCAATACCGTTTTAAAAATAGCTATCAGTAATCAGCCTTCCCATCCTTGAAGGAGCTATTCATACATGTTTTTTTTCAAGAATGGCAGCTATACTAGGACTCTGACACTCCTCCATTTTTCTCCCTACATACCACTCTCCGTGGAAGCACATCCATGCTACTAGGTTCACATAAAACAGAATCCCAGCTCGACAGCAGCTACTCAGTGAATAATGCCCTTTTTCAGCTACTGAGATACAACCATGGACATGTGATGGGTTACAACTCACTTCCATGTCCATGTTTCTTCTAGCAAATGGCTAGGAAAAGAAGCATTCACAAGCCTTTTAAAGTGTGACAGCACCATGAGATGGCATCATATTGTGGAGAAACAAGGCTGTCAAAGTGTTCCATCAGAGAGCAATCTGGGATTAGGAAAATAAAAAGGTGGTTTAAACCACAATAGCTTCGCCTCCTGCAATGTGATAAAATCTGGGATGCAGCTCTTAGAACGATGACTCAAAATGTGTCACTCTCGAATTGTCCTACAATGCATCTTGAATTTTTATTTTCCTGTAAACTGACAGCATGTGAACATCTAATGAGTAGGATCCCTTTGTACTGCAGAGGCTTGATACAACAGCAAATTCTCAAATATTAAGTTAAAGAGCAAATAATTATTAGTCCAGTTTGGCTAGCTGTCACATTTCATTTTAATTTTGTCACAGAAATTATAGCATGAAGTTAAGATATATTTATTAGATAGGAAAAAGAAAAACTGATATATTTTCAGTTTTACAAATATTAACATACATATGTATATAGAAAATATTTCAAAAAAGATTAATATCTCAGGTATAGATGAACAAGATTGAAATTAAAAAATAAATTTAACTAGACTGAGAGGGAAATAGAGGAGTTTTGGTGAAGAATGATAATTCTGGGAGACACAGATAAAGATTTTATGTCATTCAGATTATTTACCTTGGATTTCATTTCCTGGCTCAAAGTTATCAAAAGATACAGCAATAATATATGGTGGTGCAGATGTCTGTGGTTCAGCTTCATAGTTTGGTAACAGAGAATCACAATCAATTGAGGTATTTGTCTGTGGAAAACCAAGGATTCCAGGCAAAAATATCCCACAGAACAAAAAAACAAAGCAGGAGTGTCTCCTCATCTGTGGAACAAAAGAACAATATAGTTTATAGGAACTTCTTTTTAGGAGTTGTCATGTTTGACAAATATCTGCTTTTCTCCAGGGTAGAAATCTGGGCTTTCAGTGTATCCATATATTTTGAAGAAAATAAATTAAAATAAAATACCTATATACACTGGCAGAACAGTGCAATAAATAACACAAATATTTCCAATTTTAAATATTGAAATATTAATGGAAGTTTAAATTCTCTGGTTACACGACAACAATCCATTAACAGCCATGTCTGCTGTATTAGGGCTTTGGACTAGAAAAAGCTTTAAACAATCTTTCTCCTTGTTGTGCTGGCATATTTAGCTCAGCTCCTTTGTTATTCACTAAGACACAATCTTACGTGTCTCAAACTGTTTTTTGTAGATACAACCATGATTAGCACCCTCTCTTTTGACTGCTTTGCTTAATTCCACTTCCAAGAGACAGCCAAGAAATCTATTGTTAAATGCCCTAGAGAACTCTTGGAAGTTTTTGAAAATATTTGTTTCCTGAAGACCTTAACAAAAGACTTCTGCAAAGTTGTTTGGAACTTCTAAACAATTTTAAACTACTGAATTGTTTGTGCATGCTTTCTATGGGTTAAGAATAAATTATACCCAGTACAGAAATTCACAAAAATAACTAAGTGGCAGGACTGAAGTCCAATTTTCAAGGATTGTCAGTGGAAAGAAACTACAGGATTGCCTTGTGTGATACAATAGGCTGTAACAAAAAGAATGGAGATATTTAACTGAGATTTCTTTAAAGCATTTTAAACATAACATGAGAGATATGTTCAATTTGTATCATCTACCTGTGTATCTTAATTTGTGTATGAATGTGTTAAGACCATTCGGTTTTGTATATGCTAATAAAATAAGTAACAGAAACACCTGGAAGCAGGGGAAAAACTTCAGAACACAATTCCAAACACCCACATACTTAACTCTGAACTTAACTTTTTAAAAAGCCACTGAGTCAACAGATAACAACAAAACAGGTGACTGTGAAATGTTGAAAGATTTCCTATAGGAAGATGATGAAGGTTTGCATAGTGTCACAACCAGTAAGTGCAGCAAGCAGGAAAGCTATATGTGCACGTTATCACGTCTTTAAAGCAGATGAAGGCTATTCCTCCCAAAAATCTCATGAAAATGTCACTTAAATGGGATCCTGGTAAGCATTACGTTTTGGTATCAGTGCGCTGGGTGCGGTTATCCAATCTCTTGTGACGATTTTGACATGGCCCACCTCTAATTAAATTTTAAATACAGCATGTAGGTGCTATTATATTAACAGATGTGGTAAACAGTGATTTAATATGAACCAGTCTATGTGTTGTTGAAATCTTTGTCTGACTCATGGAGAGATGGAAAAAAAAAATCTGTTTCTAATTAGATGTTCTATTTCAAAGCACCGAGTCCTTAGCACTAGTTCAGCTGGGATTGGAAAATTGTCTGGAGCTGCAGTCTGCCACAAAACAGTCTGAAACCTCCTTTCCAATTTTTCTAGCTAGAAGAGAGCCAGAAACACAATCACAAGTTGAAACACGGCTGAGATGCCTTTGCTTTGCATCAGCTCACTGATTTAACAGTTCATGAACTATTCTAAGAGTATCTTTGTGCCATCCTTTGGAATCGGGTTTTAGGTGAGGAACAGAAACATAGTAGCATCTTACAAAATTCCAAGTTCATACTTGAGGTAGAATCAGAAAATAATTTCTAAGGACCCCGAGTTCCAATACATACTCAATGCAATCATGTTACCTTGCATCACAAATTTACATTTTCTCCATGAAAAATGTAAAGAAACTAAAAGTACATACTCCTAAAATGAAGCATATGGAATTCTGGGAAAAAAAAAAATCTGCAAGCTTCTGATTTGATATAATTATGAAAAATTAACTGTATCCTCAGTTCCTTCACCTGATGGAAAAATTCTTTTTTTAATCACAAATACAATCCATTCTTCCTATAAGCCTATATGGCCCTCATCTTTGCAGTACCTGAGTTGCTACCTTAGGAATCCTCTTCCACACCTAGTCTAATACGACTTCAGGCCAACAATTAAATCTCTGGGTGCTAGTTAGCTACTGCATTCAAAGTCTAGTGGAATTGGGAAGAGACACTTTGGTGGCTTGCTTCTCCAGAGCCTTGGGCAAACTTCTGAATAGAGACAAAAGTTGTTTTAAAAGCCTTTAAATATAGAGCATTTAATTAATATGATAAACACTTTTCTGTAATTTGAAAAACAGTCCTGGCAAGTCCATCCTGCCAACAGTTTAAGACTCAGTCCTGTATACCCCTTTCCAATCCCAATCTTTATGAGTATTTTTCTCCTTTCTTCTCTCCTCCTAGATGTTCTTGATGAGCCACAGACTTACTCTTCAGCCTCACCAGCTAGCGTGCACCCTGTCCCACATCCCCACCAACACACCTTATCAACCGAGTGCTGATGTGTGGGCATCCTCCGGTCCCTCTATGGTCAGTGTGGAAGAGCTGCAACCAGGCAGCGCGGGTGCCCCAGCAAGATGAGAGAGAGGAGGCGGAAGGTTCAGCCAATCGGCAGCGAGGTGGGGAGCTGGCGCGGCCAATCAGGGCCGGCCGTGCTCTGCCCTGGAAATTAGGACACCGCAGGTGGGACACTCCTGCCCAGATGGGGCGATGACAACACACACTCCTCACAGGTGAATCATGCCCTCTCTGACCTTTAACTAGGCATCTGGGATAGGTAAGGCTTCTGAAGGTTGATAGCCTAAACTAGTATGTTGACTAAAATCTACAGAATTATACTATAGAAAAGACTTACTAATATTTCATGAGCAGTTTCTTTAAATATTCTACACTAGTCTGTGTAATTCAACCGCAGTATTCTGCTGCTAGTTTTTCACTTTTTTACTCATTTCTTACAGTTGGAAAAGACATGGAGAATTCCAGTCATCATAATACTACCAAGCATTTTCTCAGAGCAAAGAGTTAATGAGGCTGTTTTATCTCATATACCTTGTGGGAAGGATCTGAAGTTATTGTTTTTTTTTTTTTTTTTCTCTTCAGTAATATTTTCACAAGGTCTCTACTGAAGATTGGGAGAAGTCCAAAAGCTGGATGACACACAGTATAGAATAGAGTATTTTCAGAAGCTGGATGACACACAGTATAGAATAGAGTATTTTCAGTTGGAGGGGACCTACAATCATCTATGTAGTCCAACCGTCTGACCAATTCAGGGCTGACCAAGTTGAAGCATATTATTAAGGGCCAAATTGTCCAAATGTCTCTTAAACACTGCCAGGCTTGGGGCATCGACCACCTCTCTAGGAAGCCTGTTCCAGTGTCTGACCACCCTCTCAGTAAAGAAATGCTTCCTAATGTCCAGTCTAAGCCTCCTCTGACACAGCTTTGAACCATTCCCACAGGTCCTGTCCTTGGATCCCAGGGAGAGGAGATCAGCACCTCCCTCTCCTCTTCCCCTCCTCAGGAAGCTGTAAAGAGCAATGGGGTCTCCCCTCGGTCTCCTTTTCTCCAAGCTAGACACACACAGACTCCTTAGCTGCTCCTCACCAGACATTCCTTCCAGCCTTTTCACCAGCTTTGTTGCCCTCTGCGGCGGGTGGAGGAAGCAAGCAGCCGATTCAATGTGAATGATAGAGCAAGCTTCAACTGTATTGATAGAAATCACAACTTATATAAGCAATCTACAATACACTACTTGCAACTCTATTGGATACATTTAAGAAACTACATTATAATATCTCAGCCATTGGGTACATCTAACAGGTCACATTATAATACCCCAGCCCCCTGTGGCATTTCTGGTATGCATAAACATCTTTCTTGCTGTGAACCTGCTTCTCTCCCAGGGCTGCCTTTCTCTCACCCCCAAGGTCATAATGCACCCCAACTTATCTCTGTGTTCTCACAACAATCCTCATTAGCACAACTGAGCCCTGGGTCTTCATCCTTGTTTACATAACTGTACCCTGGGTTCTTTCCTTTGTTTACCTCAGGTGGCTGGGACTGATTCCTGCAGGGAGCTATGGCCGACCAGCTCCTGCAAGGAGCTATGGCCTTGCTCTCTGCAAGCCGTTCTCCAACAGCCTTCCTCTGGATGCATTCAAGGAGCTTAACAATATGACAGACATTTCTATTTAACCAGGGAATACCAAGAAATACATGAACCAAAGACTGTTCGCAAGAAATTTATTCAACTTCTTGATGTTTGTGCATTTAAAATGTACTTAAAATTCAAAATGCTGATAGCATTTTAAGTACATTATCTATTTTTAAGATTTTGTGTATTTAACTAACTGTATTCTCTTTCAGTTAATCACCTTTAATTAATGAGTAGCGTTTTATTTACAGTATTCCATTATGAAAGACATTTACTTCCTATCTGCTGCTATCCATTGGAGAAGAGATCATAATCTTTCTTTACTTACTGTACCACCAAACTAACCATTGATACCAAAGTTATAAATAGCAGTGAAAAAGCACAATACACACCACAAATGCAATAGCATACTAGCAACATGGTCAAATAAATGACATAGTAAAGGAATGTCAACTGGTTGCACTAGAAACACATAAAGAGATGGGATCTTACAAATGCATATATGCAAGACCTCCTTCACTACCAGCTAGGAGTTACTGAGAGGTAACCAGAGGGATTGGAATTATCACTCCAGGCTATTCTGAGCAGCAATGAGTGAGCACTCCATGAATACTTGGTTTGACAGGCAGATGTATAAATGCCAGGCAATGAACTGCTGTAATCTCAGTAATATTATGGTTATAAAGAAGCGTAGATAAGACAAGCAATATGCTCGTGCTGGCTGTAACACCAATAAAATACTATATTGAATAAGCTGATAAAAACTCAGACCATTACTTTACAATGAGAGTTGTAAACCTGCTGCCCCAGCTCTTACACAAGATTGCTTGCAGTTTATTTCAAAGGAACAGTCTTTCCACTGAATCAAACACAGGACACATATTCAGTATTAATTTAGCTGTATTCCAGAATTGCCAGTTAAAAAAAAGGTCTTTTTCATGTCTCCACACTTGAAAGGACAATTTTGAGATCAAAAATTAAATACCGACTGAACCAGTGGCGAATTCCTGACTCTGGTGAAACCAAGATTACAGAGTTTGCTATGTACTGAAACTACCATGCAAGTGCAGCTCAAACCTATGCTGTATGCACGTGGACTTCCCTGGTGCTTGGAATTCCTTCAACTGCATATTGCTGTGGGAATTTTAGCCACCTTCTTTTAGATATCTGATTGTGTGGTAGCCCATATAGAGTTAGCTGGTCTTTCTTTAGAATAATCACATATAGACTTGTGCCACCAAGGGCAAGTCAATTCATTTTAGGAACCAGCCAGGGAACATGGAGGCCAGAGCCCAGAACACTGAAAGGAAGGGGATCTCTACTGGGCAGTGGGTGAAAATTTTAAAGAGTACATGGTGGACAAAGGGGAAGCCAGCTACTCACCTAAGTAAAAGAGTATCTTCTTGAATAAAGGACTGCAAACCCTGGCAGAGCTCTCTAGAAATATTTCGTTCTACTAAAGGCCATTTAAACAAATCAGACCAAGCAGCCTGTTTCCTTTTTCCTGACTGACATTAGGACCTCCAACTGCCTTCATGACCCTCAAGAGCCTTCAGCTTTCTCTCTGCAACTTCTGAGACAAAGATTCTTTTTGATCTGGTAACTTACATTGCAACTAGAAATGCTAGAAAGCATAACAAGGCTTCAGCTAATGTCCGCATATATACATAAACAACAAGGTAAAAGTTTCCTCAGTCTGGTATCCTCATCAAACTGCTTTGATGTTTCCAGTATGCAGTATTGATACACTACTGACTCTGGGACTTTGCAGAACTGACAAACTATTTGCTTGGATACTGCAGGTGTGCTGGGAGTCAATGAACAATGAATCAGTAACCATACCAAAATTATTTCAGAGAAAATGTGCATACGAAGTGGTTTTATGGATACGAAGAGGTGAGATTATAACCACATCTTTTGTTGAGTACTTCAAGCTGACTCTATGAAACAATAAAAGTGAGTGGGAAGAAAGAGAAAGATACTTTGTTTCTTCCAAACATTGTTTTTCATAATTCTGACAATTATTACTGAACAGCCTTGCCTCCTCTTAAGTGCCAGCTGCTTTCCCAAGCTCTTCTGGTCCTTTTCTTTGTTTTCTCCTTGCTTAAAGAGGAAGGCTAACAAAAATTCCTATAAATGTTAAAAAGAAAATTTGCTTTCCTGACACCTAATCACAAGAAATTTCTGTAATATCCTACATTTCATCTCCAAATAAAAGTGGTTTGCTCAGTGTACAGTAGTACTACTAGTAAGAGGATATTACCATTGCTGCAATCCTCCAGCACACTTTCTATACTCCAAAATACTCAACTGAAGTTGTTTTGAAAAACATTGCAGTCTAAATTTAGTGGTGAGGATTCTTAATAGGCTATGTGAATTGTATCATAGTGATTGCATGAAAAGATATTTATTTACTTTTCCTTCAAAAACAGTATTTCTTCTGCCTTATACTAGTGTCTCAATATTTATATCCTATTTCCAAGGCCTTTAAGTATTGCCACATTTTTTATTTATACGGGAACATTATTCTTCCTACGTTCAATAATTATATTCCCTTCTTAAAAATAAAGCAACATATAATACAGAAGAATTACTTACTGCTCAAAATTGCTCTATCTATAACTAACTATAGTGTTGTTCTTCAGAAAAAGAGTATTACATTAAAATAGTACACTGTAAGAACCAACTAAAATTTATACACCATATTTTGTACTCTTAAGGAAATACATTAAATGTACTCGATAAATGTGTAACTGTCTGATAACTCGGCAAACCAGTAATTTATGCATTTTTCTAGAAAAAAAAAATCCTCTGACATACTAAACATTTTCAATTTCTTGATGTCTTTAATTTCTTTTCTTTGCTCATGTTAGCACTTTTCTTGTCTGATTTAATCCCTGCCAACATTAGTCTAAGTCTGGTGCTCTATAAATAACAATAATGTCCACACCCGGAAAGTCTAGTTAGATGATGTCACTGGGAGCCTTACATGAGAAAAAAAAAAAAAGGTTTGACTTGACTACAAAAGAGTAGAAAGGGAGCAATGTAATAGATTGCTTCCACTGAACTTTTCTGTCACAGTAGAGATGAGGGCAAAAGAGACTTTGCATAGCATATCAATGCCACACACTTAGGTGCTGCTCAGGAGAAACACCTGACATGATCACCACATATAAGAGCAATGACATGAACATTGTGTCATCTTATCTTGTGCATTGTGCAAGCTACGAAACAGTATTGTCCCTATGTGCTTTTAAGGTGAGTGCTTGGGTGGGGCTGCAAACACACGCAATACTTCATATAAGCCACAGTGACTACCATTTGTTAGTGATATTCAGGTTTAAGTAAATGTAAACATCTGTTCATGGAATGGAAGACATTATAGAAGAGGGATTCCACTACCAAGATATGCAGTCCAAAAGAAAACCGAAGCTTTAATATTAACAATCAAAATTAATTGTTTTCACAGTCACAGAGAATCTAAATGTATCACCTTCTGGTATTACTGAAAAATTATCTTTGTATGTAATTTGTATCTATGGATCCAGAATACTTCAACCATAGTTAAAATATGTTTACAGGCTAATTGTAAGTCCCTGTGGCCTAGAGGATTCACCTGTACAGTGGAGTTAATGCAATACATATATATGCATGTGTGGTCCACTCAGGAGTGAGCAGCTAGGTTCAGTAATGTAAGTTTTTCTTTAGAGTTTCTACCAATCTGACAGTATTGGGTCAAAAATACCATAACTACATGATATACAACACTGCTATAAAGCCACTTTGCTGATGCACTCTTGTTCATTTGAAAATTTTGACTGCTTAGGCTAACTGAGTTTTGGTTAATTTGAGCAAAACATTGCATGTCCATAACTGATACCCATGAAATCTGCACTGTTATGTGATCTGACAATGCACAGATCTGGTATTTATAAGCATAGAGCTGCAGCTTATAAGAGTTTCTTTCAACCTCTTGGGCCAAGGGGGAGATGCTCACACTAGTGACTTAGTGATTTTAGAATTGGTATCCACATCTTTGAAACTGTAACTAAATGAAGTTTATCATTTATCTTGATGTCAACCTATACAGGAAGTTCCCAGGTAGAAGAATGTGACTGTAGCTTTGGGAGGTCTCAGGTTCATCATTTAGAGAAGCCGAAAAGCAGTCATAGAAAGAGGCATACTTTTCTGATGGGCAGAGGGGTTGTCTAATTTTGCCTATCATGTGCTCAACTACTTGAATACAAGAGCATAAAGGAAGCAGAGGAAAGAGGGAAGGTGTAATGAGCTCATGTGGTTTCTGATAATATCAGATTCCCAAGCAATAGGCAGTTAACAATATATTTTCCAGGACACAATCGGTAAGGTATTTGACATTGTACAGGTTACCAGCAATAAATAGTAACACTTCCACTGCATCTCTTCTATTTGTCTCTGAACACACCTTGCAAACAGTATGAAGTAAGCCCCAGCTTCCCCTCCTTGTGAGGCAGGAAAGTATTATTATTTGTACCTGATTCTGCAGATGAGGAAACTAAGTCACAGAGGGATTAAGTGACTCGGCCAAGGTCATATAGAAAGTCTGCTGCCACTCACAGTATGCGTCAGACCTTGTCAGCACTCAGTGACACTCCCTGAAAAGTTCACTCAACCCCTTTCTCTGCATAGGCCAGCATCTTTAAGATTTCATAAGTATCATCTTCCACCCTAACCTTGACTCAAACAAGAAACTTCATCAGCCCAGGTCAGAGTCAGGCTGAGCATGATCCCCAATTAATGACTTTCCTGCTGTTTCATTTAGGACTCCTGATTGTCTCTAGGATTCTACTTTAGTTTCACCTCTACCAGAAATTCCTCCTAATGGACTGCTCTAATTTAAAATTACATAGATAGGCAGGATAATATTGCACAAATAGACCACACAATAAATACATGCAATGATTACTTTCAAAGATACATACATATTTCTCTCAGAACACACACGGGACACAAACCTCCCAATTTCTACTCCCACACCTAAAACCCCTCACTTTCCTTTTCTACACAATATAAACCAGCTCAAAGTTTCATACAATTTGTGTCATACTATGCACATATATACGCAATGCGTATATATATATACACAAATACATAAATATATATAACATAAATACATATATATATATAAAAATAAATAATAAATAGCATAATACCTCCTGAAATATAGACACTGTTATGCTACAGATGGAAATCTCTTAAGTATATAAGCCTTATAGTCAAAAATAGCAAGATAATCTTAAAAAATTAAAACCCACATGCTAAAGTATTTAACTTTTACAGTAACTTTACAACCAAAATCTCTGATGTATTTTTTATGTGTAAGCATTTATTTGATGCATTATTATCACATATTATTATTTCATTGTGCTTTTGTGCATCAGAATAGTTAGTGTACTTTGGGTGATATCTTTGGGTGATGAATTTAAGTGCACATCATGTCCCCTTCTTCTTGCTGGTAGAGCAGAAACCTGAGCTTTGTCTTAGATCTTCCGTTGCCCAAACTTTATCTTAAGAAATTTCTTCACATCATCTGCACTTTAATTTTTCTGTTCCTGAATTTGAACAAACACCCTGAATTTCTTGTTTCAAAGCTCTACTTTGTGCACATAACAATGGAATATTCTTTTTTTTTACTGTTCAATAGTTTAACTTATACATGTTGAAATTTCAAAAGACCCTCATAGCACAAATACCTCTTGTAATTTAATTTACTTTTAACTTGTTAAAATGCTTTGGTCATTTGCATCTCATATGCATTTTAGGAAGCAGTCTTTGCACTGAATGCCAGTCTTTTTGTAGGATTGACAAGGCAGATAATAAATAGAGCAACCAACTCTGTGAAGTACAATAACAGTCAATGTGAATTTGAGGAGATTGTGGTTAACCTATAAGAAGTTAGTTGTGTTGGTTGGGGAAAGAGAGAAACATTACTCGTTTATCTGCATTAAACCATAAATTGAGAAACTGGACATAGCCCAGGAGTCAGCAATTAAATATGGGTCTCTTTGTATACAACAAAGGAATTAACATGGATACTTATACGGGCCACAGAAATGTTCTGTGCCTTATACACACACTGGGGAAGAGAAAACAACACCATCATCCCCGTAGACCCACAGAGTGAACACTGCAGTTTGCTCAGTTTAAACAAATGCTGAGATTCAGCCACGGCCAAACCAAGCAGCCCAAGAATGAATCAGTATGTTTAAAACTCAGGACCAGATTAACAGCTGTTTCTTCTATGTTGGTCATACTAGATTTCTGGTGCTGTATCAAACTGCTGAAATCCCCTCTCCATCCCTCACCTTCTTCAAATTCATATCTAAGATTTTTGCATTCTTTATAACCTGTCTCTACTTAATAGCAATCCTATACCAATTATAGTTCAGTTCCTCCGATATATTAGCAGGAAAGAAGCAGAGCTGCTCTTGGGTTTTTTCTTTTACTGATTCAGTAATCCACCTTTTCAGTTCACACATTAGTAGTGATGGTCCAAAACCAGGAGTGCCTTTTCTTTGGGGACAAAGTCATTTTGTAAACAGAACAGGCATGAGAGCTGGGGGAGCTGCCATCTACTCCTTGCTCTGTCACAAATTTCCTGTGTGACTCTAGCAAGTCATTAATCTCTATAAGACTCATCTAGAAAATGGGATAATGATATTTAACTATTTCATTTGGAGGCTTAATGGTTGTGAAATGTGCTGAGCTCCTTGGATGGAAGGAAGCTGCTGTCAGAGTAAACAGTAATAGCATGATTATGTTTGCTGTGAAGGTTTTAGTAGAGTCACTCTGTAACATCAATATTAGAATTCTGCATTACACACAACCCTGGCTAATCAAGTCGGTCACTTACTGAGAAATCTGTGTTTTACATCACTTGTGGTATCTATACATACTGACTGGACCTCAAAGTCAAGATGAAGTGTTAAGACCCCGAAAGTCTGTGGAAAGAGATACCTTCTTTGGAGAAGAACATATCCTTTAATCTTAGAATCTAACTGCAAACATCAGCCTACAAAAGGTTCAGAAAGATGCCTATGGGCTTTGAAATCTGCTACAGACTAGTACATCCCACCATGGGACAAATCAGAGCCATAGACAGTAGCACAGATATTAGTTTTTGTTGAGTTTTCCTCTGATATTCTAGGAAACAATGGGTGCTGAACTAATGTAGCTAGCATTCACATACTCTTAGACAGGAACTCAGCTATGGATTCTGAACACCTTTGGGGAAAAAATATCTAATCCATTCAGTGGGAACCACAGATGCTTAGAATCTCTAAAAACCCACATAATCCTTCTGGAAAGTTCTCTATGGATGTAGGTACCTAACATTAGACACACATACTCAGCAGTTCTAACTTCACAAAGCATCACTTCTCTCCAGCATCCCATCCTCTCCCTCCTTCTCACCAATATTTCCTGGGTTGGTTTTTTTTTTAGGTTTATATTCCTTAAATTGAGAAGAGGATGTGACATCAAATACTGTTCTATACTGCTTTTGGTCAGCATAACATGAAAAACATCGTGCCTATCTCCTACAACCTCAAAGAACTCATGCTGATGAAATGACTGGTAACTTATTTTTGGGCAAAAACTTGAAACTGATGCATTTGGTTCCACCATAGAAATCTTCATTTCATTTGTGATAAGGGATGAATACTGGTCACCTAAATCCTCTGTGATGTTTTAATGTTGGTAAAATGTCAATGAATGTGTGTTTTCCTCTTCAAATTAAAAGGTCACCTGAAGTAAATATACCTATTTATATACATTGTAAATACTTAATACCTCAACACTGATACCTTAAAAAATTCCTGATATTCACAGCTAGTACCTTGGCTACAGGAATTAACAAGCCACATTTTTACTTGAAAAAGGAACTTAAGCATTCACTTTCACCCAATGAGTGTTACTAAAAATTAAAACAGGGTTATGTAATAAACAGTATATGAGAGACAGAGAACGCTATTCTTGTATCATTGTCTGCAGAGCACATTCTCAGAGGTATGGCATGGCTTTCATGGGATAAGTAGGAATGTTATTACAATCAAAGCAGAAATAAAGTCTTCTAATGTTAGTGGCACTAGAACTGTAGTGCTATCTAATCCATTCAGTTCACAATGCTTTAGAAATTTAACTGAACTTTCTCTGTGAAACATTATCTGTCCACAGGAGATCCAGGTTTCAGAAAAAATATGAGATCTTGGGATAAACATAAAGTTCACCCATTGTTCTGTTAAACACAAGGCAACTAGCCAACTAACCAAGTTTTAAGATTTCATTACACTATTCTTCAACCTTTCCACAGCAACACAGTTGAGTAAGGATCCTCTCACACCTAAATCACATTTCATGGTTTCATATCTTAAAAATCAGGAGATTCCACATTACAATAGTGCCTATTGCACTGCTGTATCACTGGAAAGTGAGTAATTCTGAGTGGACACAAAAGATGTAAATTAAATAGATCTGTAGGTAGCTGCATTTTTGAGTTCCATCACCAAATGACTTGATGCATATCAACCCAAGTAAAACAAAAGACCAGTTATGATATGTAAGTGGCCAGAAATCATATAGTGGGTCAACAGGTTAAAATATTAATTCTACAACCAGCACCTTGAGAAACACACAGGAGAATTAGCTGAAGTCCCAAAAAGAAAAAGAAAATTACCATTTATGACAGCAATTTTTGAAAATTCAATCACAAATGAGTGTTGAAATAAGACTTTATAACACAGGACCACTTTGGTTGATTCTGCTTGGCAGTATCTAAATAATGAAAATTCTGTTAGTACCAATACATTAAGTAGATGACAAATTATGAATTACTATGTTGAAGTTACAAATTAGATGTAGGAATACATGAATGGACTGCTCCTGTTCTCTTACTGTTTTCTGCCTGTTTCTGTGCTCTGGTAAGCCTTTGTGACAAGAACCATTTTAATATATATGTCTTCTAAAGTGCTCAGTACAGGCTCTTGCCAGACAAACCATAGCAGATACACTACAGGGGACAGCATTAAACTTCTGAAAACTTGGATTAACTTTACTCCAAATTTTAAAACAAGAAGGATTCACCTGTTTTGCAGATTGCTGAAAAACAGAGGTACTGTGACAAGGCCTATCCAACACCTAAAACTGATCATCCACTAAAGCTGGGGCTTTTCTAGTATGTTTATACTCCAGAATCTGTGGTTTTCAAATTCAGTCAGGACATGTAAGTTTCAGATTATCTGCTTTCAGCAAAAGGAATGCAGTAACTACATTGTATAAACTGACATCACTGGCAGGTCTGTACAAATCTACACTTGTTTATAACAACACAGAGATTTACAACTGAGCATGAGCCCTACTTTTACCTCGGAAGGCAGTGCCTGCCAGCAGGACCTAACACTCATTGGAGAAAAATGTGAGCTTGGCAAGACTGAGGTAGACATTAGAAGATGTACAGCTGGGTGTGGATAAACTGGTATGGGCAAGGTTGAGAGTATTAAAATTTGGCCTATTTCTTCTACTGAAATGCTCACTGAAAGACTGTACAGGGCCAAGGTACTATATAGTATGGTATATAGAAAATAGTAAAGATAAACCACTCTTCAAAAAAAGTGTTCGGAAGAAGAATATGTATGACAAGTTCATGCAAATTAGGAACAAAGAAAATTTAGGAAAATGTGAAGAGGCATTTAAAACACCAAAGGAAGAATTTACAGATTACTTATTTCTCCCTGAGTCTTGCTCTTGATATGTATTTGTCTATATGGGTGGAAAAAAAGGATATATTATTGTATTGCCCAGCTCATTCTTAAACCCTGCAGTTGATTCACTTTCCATCTAATTTGAACTGTGTGAAGTTATAAAGGACACATCATACCATGCAGCTATGGAAACTACCATGCCAAGACTGCAGAGCTCTTAAATTGCACAAGCTCTTGTGCCTTGCTAAGAAGGTAGGAACATGTAATGGTTGAAATAAGAAAAGTAAAAGGGGAGAAAGAGAGCCAGAGAAGCAAGTCCTCCACTGGACTGAGTCCCCAAAGTAAGAATTGTAAACAGTATAGAATTTCTAGTTTAATGCTTTCAAAGCTTCAGGTCTGAGTGACCCTAAAGTAGCTCTAAAGGACTGAGAAGAATACAAAACACTACTTTCAAATGCAGCTCCTTCCCATTCAGCTTTTGGCAAGAGTAATGAGAGGTCTGTGAGTCACAAGTTTTCTATTTTCTCCCCATATAAATCCCCCATACTATACAGTTACAAGAGCCAGTCATAGGTAACCAACAAAATGACCAATGGCCAACCTACTCTCTAAATTAAATTTGCTCCTTTTCCCTGTATCGATATTAAATATTTAATGGGTATCTATAGGAAGTTTATAATTTCAGAGCATAAAAATTAACTTTCATTATAATTCACATTTGTAATGTATGGTGTTAATAAGTTTAGAGTAGAAAACTCCTTATAACTCATATATATAGCAAACCTCACACTGTAATGTTTATGTGGTTAGCTGCAAGGTACCTAAAGTTTTATACATTTATAATTTATACTTTGAAAGTGTTTAAGTGTCTTTTAATTGTAGAGGGCTACTTTGTTGGAAGGGTGCAACCCAGAGTTCAAGGGCTGACACTGACCTGTGTGGTGATGACATGGAGCCCTAGGGAACTGGGATGTCCCTTTATTTGTTATGATGCTGGCTGAGACACATCACAACATTTTCTAGCCTCTTTGTTAATGATAACCTTGATTCTCATTCCCTTGCCACAGAAACACAAGCTAGTGAGGATATACATGCAAATGAAGTGGAAAGCAGAAAAAAAATCAACAGAAAATCTGGGCAAATTAATTTGGAGGCATGCAACTAATAGGCTTTTGACAAACTAAAAAAATCAGGTTTTATTTGAGCAACACAGTTTTGACAATTCTCATGATTCAACAATGGATTTCTTTAGGGCCAGAAGAAATGTGATTACATAAGAATACCCGCCTCCTTTTTTTACTCTAGCTATGCAAAAAAACCCTGAAAATATAATCTGTATTTTAAATGCTGAGAACAGTGATGATTATTTTTCAAACCTCATAGCTTTGTATGGTTTAATTTGCAATCCTGGATCTAATCTCAGTGCATTTGCTCTTCTACCTAAAGGGGAGATTCTCCTGCTGTAGAATTCCCTCACACCAAAAATGCAATTGGACCAAAATGTAATAATGCCTTTGGCTTTGGCTTAGGGTGTTAGCCATGAACTGCAATTCTGCTTGTGGAAATTACAAACTGGACTTCTTTTAAATGGTTGAGAGACACCTTTTACACAATTAAATAACAATTTCTTAGAACTGCTAATATATTTAAGAAATGCTAATAATAGTAAATTAGAGCCGTATTTTCCACTTACGGCTAAAACAGGAGGCATATGTTCAAATGTCTTCTAGGTAGGTTCTTATTTTAATCAGAGCCTTTTTGGCCCTCTTCTTGTTTATCAGAAATCTTGTGAAATAAAGCTTTTTGGACTTTAGAGTAATACAAGACCTAGATACTCCAGGCAGGCTGCAGCATTGCTAAGCTAGACCTTCTTTACAGTGAAAAGTTTAGAACAGGGTGCAACCATGAGTTTATTACTGCAACATGGAAGTAGGTTTAATTCTCACAGTCCTAAAGAAATACTGATCCAGTGTGACCTTGAATTTCTATGTAAGCAAACATGAATGGTGGATAACAACTGAGATAGTCTCTGAAATCAGAAGTGCAAAAAGATGGGAGATGGATGAAAATCACATCTATCTAAGTCTTACTCTTCAGTATTTAACAACCACAGTAACCCAGAAACTAAAATGGAAAGCGTAGCATTAGTGGTACTCTAATTCCAACTAGCCACAGCTATTTATTTTGAGAGAGAATATAGAAAGAGGAGGGAGGGATTTGTGAGGGAGCTGAGGGAGTGCTCTGCGTTTCACCACATCCTGTTTTGAACAGTTTCATTAGGCTTACCCTACAATTAATCTTAGGTCCTTGCAGCACCCTAAGGATATCTAGTCTTTCCTAGCTTTGGGCTCCAGAAGGTCACACTGAACTGATAATAATTCTAGACCATAAGCTTTTTCCAAGCTCATCAATGGTCAATAAAGCAAACAGTTTGCTGCATTCCAAAATTCTGGATTATAGCATCAGTCTGGAATTGGACTGTAGGGCAGTTGGTAACACACCTGAGTTACTTCATACTTAATGATCTATGACCCATTGATATTATTTCAGAACTCAGAATGAGAAAAAATGAAACCTTTCAAGAAATTGTTTATTGATATGCAGAAAGCCAGTGGATCCTACAAAACTGAAGTGTTAATGAAGAATGAAAATTAAAAGCATAGCATACACAATATGAGGGCCTAATGTAATTTTCATTAACAAGACTAAAACTCAAACTATCTGTAAAGCATGTTCAGTATACTGAAAAGACGAAGCAAATTTATAAGTACAGAATCTACAGCTATTTCTTGGAATATTTTTTTCCTAACAAACCAATTTCTAAAAAACCAATAAAAGGTTGAATTGAATGTGTGAGAACATATCATTAACTGAGCTGAAGATTTAAGTAGATTTTTTTCTGGTACTGAATAAAACCAGATTCCTAAAAATGAAGCTTGGGAACCAGTAACAGCAATGTCACTCATAGTACCAGCAATGGTAATTATCCTCTCCACTTGCAAGCATATCAAAATGATACCTAGTGTTATGAAAACAGAAGGGTGGCTGCTTCAATCTGTCTGCTAATCTAGATGAAGGACCCTTCTTTGCTCAGAAATAATGGGATAGGAGAGGTGTGGATACACTTATACATGCAAAGAAGACTGTTTATTTATATGGCCTGGGAAATAAGAAGTTAGGTGTGACAGGCTTGAGCAATGCCTATTATCATTTCTGCAGATAGCTTGCTACACTGAAGTCAGCTCTGTGATAATTATTTCCAAGGGCTTGATTGGGTGGCTTTGCATCATAACTCCATTTTCAACTTTATACACAAATGATTTTTTAAGTTCTAAAAGTAGATTCGTCCCAAAGCACTTGCCAGTTATATGATGACAAGAAATGTGCTTTAAGAAAATGATGACGAAGACAACAAATGACTCAAGAAAGAGGCGGGTGGCACTGACCAGTGGCACTGCACATAGAATGCTTACTCTGTATTGATAAATCATGAGAAGTCTGATGCATACCAATATCTGAACATGGTTAGATTGGTAACTGAAAATACTTATTTCATCTCCATTTATTCACCTTTTTTTGAGGCAGCAGAGGAAAAAAACTTGCTGGGTGGCTCAACTAATTAATTTATACAGGTGAAGATTTCTCAATTACTTGGAACTAGAGCTGTTTCTTGGATGTGAGCTACTTTCATGTTTTAGGCATGAGTACATCATAGCATAGCTAAGATTTACTATTGCTTACAGTCTATAATTTCCTTATATCCTCAGCTTGTGAGCTACTTGTGAGCTACCCAATGGAACATTATGCAAGAAATCATATACTAACAGTAATTTGACATAATGTTAAAACCAATGTATAAAATGATAGTCAGGAAATAGCATTTCTATCTGTATCTTCACCAAGCTTTCATAAGCCAAACATAACTCAAACATATAGACCTTTTTTTTATTTACAGTAATTACTATTGGGTTTCTTCTAGAATTTTTGTTGCTCAGAACTATGTATAAGATTACAGGACATGACATTTTTAAAAGATGACCATCTAAATTATCATCTGTATGACAGTGCAGATCTTGTCGTACAAATGCAGGACCTGGAACCACAGAGGAAAGAATAACAGAAGAAAATGTTGTTGTTATGGCCTTTTTTCTCAGAGAAGCATTCCGTTCTCACCAAAGTAAAAATGACTTTTCAGAAAAAAGTATAGAAACAAAATAACAATTACAATAGAGTAGTCCAAGAAAAACAGCACCCAGAAAAGGTCTGCTCATAGATTAGAGATTTTGGGAACAATGCTATCATTGCTACCTGGTTACTTCTGATAAATTACTTAGACTAGCTTCATTGTTTTAAAATAAACAATCACCAGTAGAACCTTTAGGCTTATAAATCAAGGAGATTGGCAAAGGTGTACCTACTCTAAGAGCAACAGTAGCTTAAGTTGAGCTTAATAAAATAAGAATTAATAAAGAGCTATTGATAATTGCAGTAGAAAGAATGTGAATGTGATCACCTAAAAAGACACTTGTTTTCTCTCCTGTCCTGAGAGGTCCTGCAGAAGTTGAATAGTGAAAAAAATCTCCCTTACAACCTAGTCTGTCTGCCTCAGACTGGACGAAGAAAGTATGTTTTGTAAATTCCACTGTAGATTAAAAAGTCCAAATACCAAAGACTGAGCAAAAACATTTTGAAAAATTTGTCCAACAAACCCAACAAATGTGTCAGTGTCAGGTAATATTTCTGATAAAAATTTAAAGATCCAAGATGAAATTTGAGAATGTGAACTGTACTCCAGAATAGACAACTGATTAGGGCAGCTGCATCTTAGACCTATGCAGTCCTCCTGATTCTAAGCAAAGTCTGGCTGCACCTATATTAATGCTACAGTTTAGACTAGAAGTACACTCTCACATCACTCCTGAAGCATATGTATTCTTTGTTTTAGCAAAATCTATCTTATTCCTCTTTTTTCAAGGTCCTTCACAGCTCTCATTCTAGTGCATTTAGCCTTGGCAATAACTATACCATGCACCATTTTGCTGGATCCACAAGGTCCTTATTTATGCTGAGTCAGCATCTCTCGCTACCTGTTCATTCCTTTTTATTTTAATAAGAGAGAGATGTCATACCATATTGAGAAGGAATCTTCTAAGTGTAAGTTAAACAAAATTTTGGTGGTAATCTATTTTCACATTTTATGTATTTTAGAGTCTGGAAGTTGCTTCATTCATTGATCTTCATTGATCTAAAATGGCTTGACTTTGGTCACTTAGACACAGAGCAAAAGATTTCTCTCATGTTTCTTTGCAGAAGGCTACTGATGAGCTACAGTGAGTGGGTAACATGGCAGTGCTCCATGTATCTAGCAGGCTAAATTCCTACTAGACTGACTAATTTAAAGAGGTTTTAATATCACTGGATAATGAATTAACATTTTCAAGCACTTGGAGTTGAATCAATTTATAAAGAGACTCTTATTAAAGAAATAAAAAACTATGTTTGTGATCAGAGGTAGCAAGCTTACTGGAGCAAGGGTTATGACTGCTTATGTCATCACACTCAACACAAGAACACGTTCTTGGGACTTCTAGGTTTTGCCTTAATACAAATATATTAATATCCCAATAGGGCCTTAGAAGGCACAAGAGAAGCCCACAAAGAAACTTCAACTATGGCCTTTCCCAGTAAAATCAGCTGATCTTTACTGCTTAATATTCAAAGATCTCCTCCAGATGCACCAGGACTGGAATGTGTGTCTTGGCACTCAGGACTTGTCAGTCAATAAAAGTATAGAGAGTTTCAAAGGTATTCTCTGACTGTTTCCCAAGTCCTTCCTTTCACTCTGCATAGCAGTGAGAGAGAATTCACTGCAGGATGTGTTCTCATGATGCTATGTCACCAGGGTTGCACTGAGTTTTCACTTTCAAAGGCAGAAATAGGTGAAGTCCAATTCCTATCACTGTTTCATTATCACGTAACCCTGGGTGTAAGGGGTACGGCATAGAAGAAAATGCAGAAATGAACTGAAGACAGCATAGCAACAAAGAGCTCCAAACAGGTGAGGGACAGGCATGTAAACAGAGCCTGTTTACAGGGAAGAATGACTCAGAGGGTACTTTTCTGTGAAACGGAAGAAAGGAGTCGATGGTGTGTATGCAAGCTATTCAGTTTACAAGACTGGTGAAGTGCACCTGCTCTATGCATTGGATAAATACAACTGCCCTCAAGATAACACATTTTTCTGAAATAAATAAACAAACCACTTCATACTAGTAGTACTCCCTTCCAAATACTAGGCGTGAAAATGCTTTGAACTCAGAATTTACTTAATTACAAACACCTAGCTAGTTAACTAATGCAAAGATCATGTGTTTTTGAAGTGGTCATTTTTGTCCTTCTATCTAATTGTCCCCTTGTCTCTTGCTATTACTCATGATGTTAAGCCTAAATGTACGATTATCACCTTTTGGAGGCAGAGACCAAGTATTATGTCTTTGAAGCACAATGAATCCTAATTAGGTATAATCAATAATAATTATAGTTTTGTAATGGAAAATAGGAAGGTGAGGAAAAGGAAACGTCTGAGATCATAATTACTTTGTATTGGGACTGATAGGGAAAACTAATGTGAGAAGCAGGCCACCCAAAGAAACAGATACCTATTTATTTGAGTTTTCCTTACAGTTGAAATAGCTAAATTAAAGTTTACTAAGTATCACACTAAACATGATTTATAACTTTAACAAGCTCTGGAAGTGAAGCTGTACTTTCTTTCTGCTTAAGGTACATGTATCTCTGAGGGTTTTGCTGTGGTAACCTCTTTGGAATGCAGCAATTACCACCTACGTGGCAAATTGGAAGTGTTACATTCCTCTGCTAGTAATCCACTCCTCCATTTAGCCAGAGGACAGGGAGGAGAAGGAGGTGACTCTAATAGAGGGAACAGTCAGAGCCACAGACTACTCTACTGGAAGGGCAAAGAAGCACTAGGCGTTAACCTCACAATATACAACTTAAAAGCCCTCCACATGGAGTGAGAAAGCCCTGTATAGCCATGAGATACAAGGTAATACGGACAAAAACGGAAATGGAGCTCCATGATACTTCCGATCTAATGCTTTATTTTTCAGCTGCTGGTCAGGAGTGGTGTCCCCCAGGGCTCCGTTTTGGGGCCAATCCTGTTTAACATCTTTATTGATGATCTAGACCAGGGTATCGAGTGCACCCTCAGTCAGTTTGCAGATGACACCCAGTTGGGTGGGAGTGTTGATCTGCTCGAGGGCAGGGAGGCTCTGCAGAGAGACCTGGACAGGCTGAAGCTATGGGCTGAGGCCAACTGGGGGAGTGTCAATAAGGCCAAATGCCGGGGGCTGCCCTTGGGCCACAACAACCCCCAGCAGCGCTACAGGAAGAGAGGGACCTGGGGTGTTGACTGACAACTGGCTGAACATGAGCCAGCAGTGTGCCCAGGTGGCCTCTTAAGAAGGCCAATGTCATCCTGGCTTGTGTCAGCAATAGCGTTGCCAGCAGGGACAGGGAAGGGATCTGAGCCCTGTACTCGGCCCTGGTGAGGCCGCACCTCGATTCCTGAGTTCAGTTTTGGGCCCCTCACTGCAAAAAGGACATTGAATGACTCGAGCGTGTCCAGAGAAGGGCAACGGAGCTGGTGCAGGGTCTGGAGCACAGGTCGTACGAGGAGCGTCTGAGGGAACTGGGGGTGTTTTGTCTGGAGAAGAGGAGGCTGAGGGGAGACCTCATTGCCCACTACAGCCACCTGAAAGGAGGTTGCAGAGAGCTGGGGATGAGTCTCTTTAACCAAGTAACAAACAATAGGACAAGAGGGAATGGCCTCAAGTTGTGCCAGGGAAGGTTTAGGCTAGATATTAGGAAGCATTTTTTTACAGAACAGGTTGTTAGGCATTGGAAGGGGCTTCCCAGGGAGGTGGTGGAGTCCCCATCCCTGGAGGTGTTTAAGAGTCGGGTTGACATAGCGCTGAGGGATATGGTGTAGCTGGGAACTGTCAGTGTTAGGTCAATGGTTGGACTGGATGATCTTCAAGGTCTTTTCCAACCTAGACGATTCTGTGATGTTCCTACTGACTACTGAACTCTGACATTCCCAGAAACTTTGCTCAATGCTATCTCGTTGACATAAGCTTCTTTTTTTTTGTTTTCTGACAGGGTCACAGTTAAACGCTACACACCCAAACAGTAATTTCATGGTACAGCTATTTTTTGCTTTCCAGTTCAAGAAGAAGTTACACTACATCTGTGTAATGGTATCAGTGTATATAAACACATAAAATGTAAACAAATAAACATCAGCATTATCAGCATAATGCTACCATTTCAGGACTCAAGTTTTACAAGTAAATTAATGTTTTATCTCCCAAATAGTTGTGGATAAAGGTCAGAGTTTAATAATGCTATGTACTTTTAAAAGAGGAGAAAGTAGTGCTGCATAGACGTAAACTGTTTAAGTTATTTTAAGAACCACTGTGTTATTCTGAACAAGATGGGAGAGCAGCAAGAGTTTCACACATCCTAGTGTTCTTCCTAGTCCAGTTAAAAATACACAAAACAAAACCAATCCCCAAACACATATATCTCAGTCTTTTGGTTGCAGTTCAACAACCTTATGCAATCTCCAAGAACTACCACAAGTGCTGTTAGGTCTCTATCTAATTTGACACCTATTTTTTAATCACCATAAAAAAAATCCCATGTCAAATCCATGTTTTCTCAGCTGTCTTTATTACTGTTGGCCTATATCCAATTCTTACACTAAGTAAGTAGTACTCAAATTTAAAAAGCATGTTCTGTATTATCTTTCCATATTGCACAAATTCCTGCTCTTGCTACAACCTGTAGACATATTACTGCCGAACACAACAGTCAAGAGCAAAAAATATCAGATTCATTTGGGAGTAGGTGTAAAATGACAATGTTCTGCAGCTTTTATTAATGAAGACAAATGCTAGTAAAATGATGATGAATACTCTTAGTAGTAAGTAGTGTAAATCAGGCTCTTTAGCACAGTGCTGGATTGTGCTCTGAGTGCAGCTCATAGGCCACTTCTGGTCTTCAGTGGGATTTTTGTGTTATGATGGTTCCACAGAGAACCTGCTGACCATCAAGGCTGTTGTTGGCACTGGGCCTCTCACACTGTGCTAGACCCGTAGTGACTGAGCAAACAGAAAGCCAGGGTAGTAAGTCAATGTGTGGCATGTCTGGCAAACAGAACTCTAAGTCCTCTTATTCTTCCAGTATTTTTTAGTATTCTTCCTCTGTACTAATAATCTACTGCCCAGCCTTCTCTAGGCCATCAGATCACTACTCTCAGGTAGGGCTCCTGCTCATAAGCACTGGCAAATTAGTTTTCTTAAGTTCCTCCCATCTGATGTTCCATCTAGTAAGTAGATTCCTTACAGAATGCATTATTTTTTACAGTAAGTTTGAATGCAATTATAATATATAACTATC
The DNA here is from genome assembly GCF_003259725.1 of Athene cunicularia. Taxonomy (NCBI): domain Eukaryota; kingdom Metazoa; phylum Chordata; class Aves; order Strigiformes; family Strigidae; genus Athene; species Athene cunicularia. The sequence continues at coordinate 21,026,757 of NW_020799109.1, read as the reverse complement.
CTTATGGATAAGTATTAATTTACTATAATCCACTAATTTAAAGACTTTCAAGCTTGTATGATGTTATCCACAGTGCAAAAGACAGACCATTTGTTAACATCTTATGACCCTTTCACAAAAGAACAGCATCCTTGTTGCAAGTGTAATTATAGAGAAGCAGTAATATAAATATCCTTAATACATCTTTTAATATAGGTTTAGCAAGTGAAAATATTTTGGAGAGTCAACTCTATGTTAGATGTCTAAGGACTACCTGGTAGTGACTCACAAAGCACTGACTGAGAATCTCTGCAGTAACTCAAGAAAATACATCATTCTATCTGCTATAGCTGCATACTCATTGTTAGATTGTTTGTACTACCAATGTATAAATATGCCTTTCCATGTCTGCTTTAAAAGGGTTAAACCACATCTACATCCACAGTGTAAGATATTAACCAGATACTTGAAATTAGGTCACTGTGTCTAGTTTTCAACATTAATTCAGATGAAGTAATACAACTGGGATTAAAGAGAGAACAGAAGTGAAAAACAGCATAGGAAAAGGGAAAAAAGAGAAAATATGAACACATCTCAAGCCAGAAAAAGTATCTGAGGAAGAGCATACATCTCACAACTAGGCAGTTCACAGAATTTAGCTGTGGAGCCAGATACTTTCAGCATCACATCTAAGTTCACAGAAAGACAAGTTTAATTTTTGATTTAAGGAATCTCTTATTTTTATGTTTCCAATGCTTTCTCCATCAACATGAAAGTAAAACAGTAACAAAAATGGGTGTTTTTATCATAGTCTATAAACCTGTTGGCTACACATCCAAAGATCTAAATTACAGAATAATATTTTTAAAAATAATTCAGCCTGCATTAAAGTAATATATAGGTATGACTTTCATATATCAGTTCCTCACATGCAGAATGAAGCATGGTGAATAACAACTCCAAAGGCATTCAATGGATATTTGAGCTGTTTCATTATATAAAGCCATATGATGATCCAAAGAAAGACCTGTCCTGGGCTTTTTGAAAACTTTGTGACACATTTCAGAACTCAATTTGGAGACCATGCTTGAAGCAGAGCCCAGAAGGCTGTGTACAGTTAGGTCAACGATGAGGTTTCCTGATGGCTAAACATGATATGATGCGACAGATGTGAGAGCAAAGCAGCTGTAAATTGTAGGAGATAATTATTTATTTATATTATAAACTAAGTATTTAACTATAGATAGTACAATCTGAAGGCACATACACAAGCAGACCTTCAGATGCAAAGCATCACGAGACGGCATGGTGTAAACTGCTGTATAATCCCTGGCACAGGTACAGTAGGATTACATATCAAGCACATATGGAGGGTGAATCCAAGGTCTGACCACTCCTTGTAACAGTCCTGATAATAGGGCAGATGTAAGTAGTGATGAGTGCAGTTCTCAGACAAATGTTACTGTTACTGGCACACTGTCAGAGTGATCTGGGCAGGCAGAATTAACACTGTATGGATGGGAAACTAACTCTTGACTTCCTGTTTTTAAATGTCTGTGTTCTGCTGATCTTGACACTGTGAGAATATTAGCCACTACCAGTCACCCTTCATCCATATGTTAACAATTGATTTTTTCTGTTATTAGTGCTACCAGCAATGGAGGCAGCAATATTTAGAGATCACATCCAACAGCAGCAGCAAAATCAATTGTTCTTTGTTTAGAAGATACCTGTTCAGTCATGTACAAGGTCGGCTAGCATTCCTGTTTTCAGCAAAAATCAATTACTGATCAACTGGGAAGGGCACTGAAAATGACAGAGCAGGAAACCAAAATCATAGCTCTTCAGAAAGAAGTGCATTAACCAGCTAGCACTAGCTGTCACCCACTTCTGCATGTTCTGAAGCTACCAAAAGTTCTCAGAGTACAGCAGTCACAGTTTTCCAAGAAAGGAAGTTTATGTCACAGACATCTACATACTATGGAAATTTCTCTTCAGTTAATTAATAAATCCTTAAATTCTTATCATTGAAAACAGACGAGTGTGAGTGATGTATACTAATTACTGTCACAACTGTTTAGCATTTGAAAGCATCTTCATGTCTGTGTTTCATGGCAAAATTTTAATGTAATACAATATTTAATAAAGCATTAATACTAAAAAATGCTAAAGAAGTTGTAGTATCCTTGACTTTTACTGCCTTTCCCCATATTTGAAAACATATACATCAAACATATATACATGTTGAAAGAGTATATTTACTAGCAGTACATTGAGTATGTAATTATAGCAAATTAAATAGAGAACGCTGAGAATTAACTTTATGAGACAAAAGCTGCTATTATAGTAATTACTATTAAGAGTTACTTTTGTATATGACGTCAAAAGACTTTAAAATGTGAAGTTCAAGCACATAAAACCTTAGGAGTCTGGTGTAGTACTTATGTTTCCAGTGGTTTTGATGATTTCTGGTGAAATTCACAGTAGTATTTTAGCTATACTGAAGAAGAGTGAAGTGAAAGATGGAGGAACTGAGTCTTCTTTAACATATCCCAGTGACCTGGCTCTAAAGCTAAAAAAACAGGGCTGACAAAATAATGTAGAATTTTGATTGCAGTCAGGTGGAAAATGTTATTTCAGCCTCTACAGGAGTTCTTTTCCCCCTGAGATTTCAATATAGAAGCATCTATTTTTCAGAAGTGAAATCCAGATGACAGTTGAAGTAAATTTGGAAATGCATCCATGGTAACAATTAGTTCCTCAAGCCACTTTTCCCTTCTGTGGTCCAGAACTCCTAGTCAGACTACTATTCCATTTTGGCATAGTATCACTAGAGCCTTGTGACTATGGTGCCTGCTAGGCCATACTATGCAATTGGGGAGACAGAAAAATACAACATGATGTACAACAGGCAGCTGCCAGTATTTCCAAATTAAACAACATTTTGACTGCCACCATCTCCTCCTCTTCCATCTTGAAGGATCTGGAGATATAATCCATGGACAGCTGTGTCCAACAAGGTGACTCTTCAATTCTTACATTTATTAACATCATGGTAACAGATTACCTTTCTCGTACAGCCTCGGTCCATACATTAACAGACACTCCATGAAAACTTGAGAATAATAATCATCATCATCTTCATTTTACTGACTTCTTCTTGAGTCTCACACATTAATTATTTTATTCCAGGCTGAATGGTGTGCTTCCTGTTGAACAAAACAGTATTTTTTTTATTGCTTATAATATAACTAGAAAAAAACAGCTAAATTAACTTCTACCCGTATTTAAAAAAAAAAAAAAAAAATCTAAATTTTTAAATTGTTGAAAAAAAGTTTCTTTGCAAAGGTTTCTCATAAACTGTAACCCATGTCCCCGCTTTTTGCATTCAGCTGCATTATCTCAGAATTAATCTATTAAAAAAATAAGGTAAAAGTCATTACTTCGATACCGGTAGTTGAAGCAACCTCTCAGATTATACAGGATTACAGAATTCTAAATTGACACAGTTGAACAGCTAAATATTAAAAACTAATTTATTTGTCAAAATCCTTCAGATGAAAGGCTTTGTAGCATCAAAACAATTACAGATCTCTTAGTCTAACAAAAACTGTGTTAAATTATTCTTTTTACATAACATAATGATCTATTACTGTACAGTTAAAAATCACAATGTTTAAAATAAAATACTTGTTCTTTTTCAAAACTTCTATGACATAACAAACCTTTGTCATAATACTGTTAAACAGTATACTCTTATAATTACATTTGATCATTTTATCAGAAGAGGATGATTAAAAATCAAGGCAAATGTCACAATCTAGAAAATATTCGTATTTACTCCAAAAAATGGCAAAACAATATTTGGAAAAAAAAAAAAAAAAGAGGAATGTTGGCAGTGTTCCCAAATCCTTGCTCTGCTGTGCATCAGACACTGTCTTTTAAAGAATCTTGCCAACTCTGAACAGCTTTCTCCTTTTACCCTCAACGGAAATACAGGGTCATACAGACCATCCAGTGGACCCAGACTAATATTAAACTTCAGCTTTCCCCTCTCCATTTTTGTCGTACTACACCATGAAGCCACAGAAGACAACAGAACACCATCTTTCCTGCCTCCTCTCATTGAAACACTCCACAGCTGAGAAAACATCCTCCTTGTTCCTCCGCTTTGGTGTCCTCATAGAAGTCCCTCTCCCTTTCTCTCATATCCTGTCCTTAACCATCACCACATCTCTGACTTTCCTGAAGGATTCGCTAACCACCAAGCAGTAGGGTGCTCTTCAGATGATCAATCTTGAGTTAACATTGAAGCGCTGAAACAGAGGTTCTTCCTTCCAAGAGATTCTCTTCTAAACAGCAATACTGCAGCTCTGCCTCTCAACAAATATTTAAGTGCTTTATAATTTGAACTCCGGCAGCAGACATAGAAACACCCACTCCCCGCAATCAAATGGGGCCTTTTATGTTAAATGAAATCAGGGATGATAGGAAGCAAGATGACATTTAACAGCAACATTCAGTTTAGAACAATTACTTCATCACTGATAAAATGTATGTGCTGAAATTTGGAAGAAAGGTTTAATTACATGACTGAAGGCTTCTTATCTCAGCTACTAAACTAACAATCATTTACTTTTTGATTATTGTAACTTTCAAACTTCTCTGGCCAATCTTCCAGCACAGACAGAACAAAACTTTCTAACAACACATGCACAGAGTCTCCAAATCCTTCTTGTTTTTAAAGAATTTTTGTGCAAAGGTTAGCTTTAAAACCATGACAGATCAGTTGAACACCTGTCTGCTTCTACTAACACATACACCTTATTATCAACTAGCTTTTATTTGCTTTTATTATTTTTGGAGAGAATGTCTTCTCTGATTTGAAGAATCCAAAGTACAAAATCTATCAGCTTTTTTAGAAGACAAGAGAATTTAGAGTCTGTTCCGTTAGAGTCCCACAAAGGTACAGACTTCATATTTCAAGGAAAGCAACCTCCCCCTATGTATGACTGTTTTAAAGAACCTACTGTGGCAGTGTATTCAATCGCAGTGTAGTCTCCCCTACCCTGGAATAAACAACAGTTTACAGCATTAATACATGTGATTTCTACTTTTAACTGCTGTTTGCAAAGTTGTATAAACCGTCTAAAGCCAAAATCATCCAAAAGTAAAAAAATCTGCAATTACTCAAGGCACGGAAATTAAATTATTATTAAATTATATTTACTCTGATCCAGCTGATAACAGAATCTGGTGCTTAAATTTAACTGAATGGTGCCTGGAGGCCTTGGGAAAAGCTCTGGAGTAACCTAACTGTAGCCAACACATCAATATGGGCCCTAGAGGCCTGGGGAGAGACCTGGAGCAGTACTAGCCAGACAACCATTACAAGAAAACAAAACCACCTCTTTAGCAGTTGTCACAGTAGGTCTGATTATAGGCTTTACAAATTACAAAATTATCTGGAAAATGTGGTGTTCCCACCCTGCTTCAGCAGCTAGAAGAACTGCTAGAAAATGTTGCCCGTTAAAAACATGTAAAGCTGATGGCTAGAACTTAAAGCTGTAGGACAGATGCACTTGGATTTTTTCAGCTACAGACTCTGTAATTTTACTTTTGTTATTGTGTTTTATATAAAGCTGTTCTGAGCCACTTAAAATGATCTACCATTTCCTATCACTCTTTTTATTCTTTTTTCTTACCATGTCTCGGTGCCCGATTCCATCTAGATTTCTTCCTGCTGCTTGTATTCTTATCTAGAATTCTCCATTATTAGCTTTCATTCCTAGAGTACAGTTCTACAATTATCTTTAACTAACAATATCACAACATAAATCTCAGGCCTATGCATCTTTCATACTCTATAAGAACAAAAGCATTCAAAGCAAACTCTGGCAACAAAATTCAAGCACTACATGGTTTTCCTGAATCCCAGTAATTTCCATTACAGTTTCATCATTTTCAGACTCACTGTTTGCAATTGATTATCCTAGAAAAGGGCTGTGTGCAAGTTGAATGCTATTAAAAAAAATGTACATAACAAAACACAAGTTAAAATAACCACAGTTATAGTGAAATATTGCACAGGCAGAATTATTTTCAGTTTTCACATTAAGTTTATTTGTACATAAAGAAAACATACGAGACACATACAAATGTGAGCAATTACAGAATCATTAGATGAACACAAATAATAAACAAATGCCTAACATACACCTGGTTTCATATCCAAACATTTCCCATTCTTTAGGAAATAAACAGATTATTGAACTTTGCAATACAACAGATAAACAGATTTCTGACATTTTTAATACTGAAATCTACTCACTAGCTTCAATCATCACTTCAAAACATCAAACTGTCAAAGATCTATTCATTTTCTCTTCCTCTACATAAGAATATATTACCAAAACATTTTCTAAAAATCTAGAAAAATTATTATGCTTTTGATCTGCGGGAACGGAGACTTCAGCCATTAAAACAGACGAGTGTGGCTATGCCGAAATCCTCAGACTTTCTCAGAAGCAAGAGCAGGAGAACGGTATCACCCAGCCTAGTCTTAACATAAGACTAACAACAGAAGGTGACAAACTGGCGCCACCCTCTGCTATGAAGCTAGAAATGTTAATTTTTCAGCTATGATAAAAAGTGGCATTATTCTTACCTAACCTATCATCTCCAGCTTTCTACTGAGATATTTACTGCCTGTCAGCCCACAGTGCTAGTCTCTAGGTTAGCATACGTTCAAGGAAGATTCTAACATGTCACCCGTGATATTTAAATCAATCATTCACGTCCACAAAATGTATATACCAACTTATTTCAAAATTCTACTCTGAACTCTCCTTAGGCGAAATACTACAAAACATCTCAACAATAGTTTAACCTACTAATTCCCTCCAACGACTGCTCTTGCTAAGACAATATTACCTCATTACTTTGCTACTCTTCAGGGTGTTATGTAAGCAGTTGTGAACCTTACTTTTGCATCTAGAACCAATTTTTCATTACATATTAGAACAGATACCACTCTCCAGGTCTAGGCTGTATGTAGGACCCTTATACAATGGCTGTAAGAACAATTACAAAGAAATTTTAAAAACAGCTCCTGAGTATACCCAATAAAAGAACAGATGGTTAATTTTGCAGAAACCTTTCCCTTGAGACGTCACCTGCAAGAAATAAATCTTTCAGTTTTCCTGAACTTTACATGATTGTGACTCTAAAACACTTTTAAGAAACCTTCCACTACTATTATTGAACCCCACTTTAGAGCATCATGCTTTAAAATAACTGTACTTACAAGTCTGTGAGTCCTAAGTGACTGCAAATATCTTTCTTCCTTTAGAACTGATTAGAAGATATCATCTTACGTTTCTCATCACTACAGATTAGGCTCCAATTTACTTGCAAAACTCAGAATTCAGAAATATAGAACTCCTTATTTGTTAGAAAATTTAATATGAGGAACCTACCTCTATTAATACTTGGAGCCCAAGTCATCCAATTTAAGATTCTTGCCAGGGTGCAGCACAATTCTCTTCTTTCATGGCCAGCTGTCATTCTCATTGAAAAAAGCACTACAGGGAGAACAGCATCTCCATGTGAAGTTGTACTGAGATACTGCTTGTGGCACACACGCAGACACAGAGAAGGGAAGTGCTCCTGGGTCTCACAAATTACATAAGCTAACATGAACTGAGGTAAACAACTTTAATACTTATCAAGTCAATGATACTGAACTTCATTTGTGTTGTACTTTGAGAATATTATACAGGGTGAACAGCCACCTGTGGATGAAAGGTTGTATACAGCACAGACTTATCACAAAGAGATAAAGATTTTTGAAAGAAACGGATTCAAGGAGGCATTACACAAAGAGACAAACACATCACAGGTAACAGGACTGTGCAAATGCCTACAGAAACTCAAGACACAGAGCAACGGGACAGACGGCTAACAGTGTCACCTGACTAACCACCAGGAAGTTTTTTCTTTCTATACTGCTCTCAGGTTGATTTTCCTACCACCACAACTGCTTGCAAATTTGCATGCTAATTCTATTTAGGAATTTGAATCTGTGAAGAACAATTACTACTAAAACAAGTAACAGAGAAGTTTCACCTTGTTCAGGATTGTACATCTCGTTCTCTGAAATCAACATTCCTTTTCCCCATTTTAAATGTCTATTGCTCCACTTGGACAGGTGCACTTTTATGGAAAACTAAGAACTAGGAAGTACCTTCTGTAAATTACCAAATAAAGTCTCACAGACCGGGAATAACTCATGGTTGAGTTCTTGCTCATGCTGCTACATTAAAACGACAGGTGTATAAAGCTCCAAAGTTTGCACAACAAACCAAATACTCATAGACAAATCCATTTTTTTAGTGTTCAGATGCACTTTTAAAAAAACCCCAAGGTTTTCTGTCAATCAGGGCAAATTTTAGCAGTTTTCCTGACAGAAATGGAGCTCACCTGTAACGAAACGCTGTTAACGGCAGACAGTGCTGCACCCCACCGTTGGTGTTGCACAACTCCTCACGCAGTTTTGAGACTTGTCCTAACGATGCGGCTCGTTAAGGGCTAGCGGGGTTGTTTTGCCAGTCGTTGCTCCCGAATCCCGAGGCGCTTGTGCTACTCTGCGGCTGAGGGGAAGGAAGATACACGGGCTGTGCCTGCAAAGGGACGCTCGCCCAGGAAGGGAATCCAAATCACCTTTTAAAAGTTAAATAATGCACAGCTATGCAGTAGCGCAGTAAATACCGGGTGCAGTCGAAGGCTGGTTTGAGCACACGGTTGAGATTAACTGTATCTGTATCAACCTGACCGTCACCCGCTTGCGCTGCTCCTGTTCAGGCATCCACCGCTAAGGCGCATGCCACCGTCGTGGCGCCGCTTCCCGCCCTCTGCCCCGCCGAAGGGCATTCAGAGCTATTCTAGCCCTGTCCCACTCAAACCCAGCTGAGACAGCTGACATTGACACAAACAGGAACTTGGCCACAGAGCCCAAGTTTATGTATTTTCTTGAGTTGATTTTTGTTGTTAGCACTTCTTGTTATTAATATTTGACCTGAGCAGTTCATGATCTCTGAGGTGTGTAAAAATGCCAACAACTGAACAAGCAGTATCATTTATAGTGTCTGGCTTTTTTCCAACCAACCACATGAAAAGGTTTAACTGTCTTAATGAAATAATTTTATTTTGTGCATTTCAGAAATAAATGAATAATGACATTTTCTAACATCAGTTGTTGCTGTGCTAGACAGACACATGTAAAACTGATCTTTCCATTTTACATTACAACATGCAGTGCAAGAATGATACATTATGTACTTGAATTCCCAAGTTAATATTTGAATGAATCAAGAGCTATTAACTGTACAAACACTAGTGACAGTCAAAATTATTTCAATTGGAAGGAAAAAAGGTCTCAATACCATACAGATCAAGAAACATCAACTGGAACACAATGGATTAACAGTTCTAAGTTCTTTAGTTTAATTCTAAAACAGTTGGTTTCTAAAATATTTTACCGATTATAGCTTTGCATTACTAAAAGTTTTTGAGTGTATAATATAAATGATACTAATGAATGAAAACACAGTTCAGGATCTGTCAGCATAAGTCAGCTGTTTTAGGGGATAATTACTTAGGTGTAGAGTTTATCTAGAGGAATACCAGCTCATTTAAGTGTTAGATTTAACATTGCTTTCTTCCCTCTTCATTTAAACTGTCTGCCTCGACAAAGTGTTGAGTAGCTTTGTGATTAAAAACAATGAACAAAACCACAAAAAAACAAAACAAAAAACCCACCCCCCAAAACGCACAAAACCAATAAAGTCCCAACAGTTAAAACCTCAAATCTTACTTTCGTTGCTACTTAACAGCAAAGCCAACCAATATGATACATTTTTTCCCTATTTAAAATGTTCAGGTTACTAAAACTATATTCAACTAATCAGTGCAGAAGCAACATTATAAAATGGGCATGTTCAGAAGTTCCATAACATATGTATTTTTGTGTACATAGTGGTAACTCATTTTTAAAATTTTACTATTAAATTAGGAGAAAAAACTAGCAGTGACAAATATGCAGTCTCCATCAGCTGTGCCATTTGCAAAACACCAGAAAGTCATCTAATAATATAGGAAGGTTTTGATAAGTAATTTCTCACATGTTTTTTTTCCAGACACTGAGTGTTATTGCCAATGTATATAGATTTCCACAAGGTGTCAAATTTTTTCAGTCATAGCTCTTAAGCTGCACTTCCAATCTTAAAGTGTTTTCATCAAGTAAGAACAACTTATTCTGCCATATTGTTCTTGCTTTCTAAACCACAGGAGCTATAAAACATACCTTGAAATAATGAGTATTATCTAGGAAAACATTGAAAAGCTCATGACACAGTAGGACATAAACCTCAATATCATTATCAAGAATTTTGGAAAGTTCAGTACATTATGAAAAACACTTTATATGCCTCTTGCACGTTAAAAAAATAATCTGCGGCTGTTTTCGATCAAGTGACATCTCATGCATTGTGTCAAGAAAATAAAAATTTTCCAACCCATGTACTGCAGCAGCTCAAAAACTGAGGTACAATACAGAAATTATGATTAGGGAAGGTCTAAGTACCAAACACTTCAGCAAGGGAGTTCATATACTTGACCTTTCAAATAACTAGTGTGAATATAGGCACTTCTTACAATATATGTATCTTCAGCCTGTTAACTTGCCCTGAAATGTAGTTATCTGTAACACATCTCCCCAAACAAGACAGCACACTTGTACTGTACTTTAGACAGGGTATGAAAACTAAGATATGGATATAATAAAATCTTGAGCTACATGTTATTAGTGCATTTTAATTACATCCTGAATATTTTTTCAGCATATGTTGTCTAACATTAAGAAATGCAATATGAGTTTTGCTTTCCCCCCCTGTGATGCAGGAAGTGTTGTCAGCCTCACTCTCTGCCTGTTTATTGCACTAAGATGGAAAGACTACATGAATAGAGTTGAGAGTTACCAACTGCCCTTCTGTCAACCACCCTTCAGTTTGGGAACACTGAAATGAACTCAACAAGGGCATGCAGGTATCCAAATATGAAAGAATACGTGTTTTCCATCATGTTCACTGGATGCTGTTCTCAAAGAACAACACATAGAGGTAGCATGCTTATTCTCATCAGTGTCATTTTAAAAGGCCTAGAAACTTCATCTTATATTCTCTGGTGGTATGCCAATATCTCTTCCCATTGATGTTAAGTGTTTCCACCTTTTTCAATAGAGCTAGGATTTTCCTAGTAATACAGGTGACTATACCTCTTCAATAAATTAATTTAATTAAGCAGTCAAGCACACTGACTTCTGTATCTTTGGCCTCCCCTAACATATAGGCTGTGCATTGTATGCCCATGCACATGTTTCTTCTGAATCTCTCATGATGAAAAACAGATTTAAATGAAGAAATAGGTTTCCTGCATGGCCCACAGTATTTAAATAAATGTACAAATGGATTAGTATAGGATATTACCTCATTATTGCTTGAGTTAACTCTTAAAAGTAGTTTAAAGTTTTTGAAAATTTTGTACCTAACTTCAAAGGTTGGTTTATTACAGTATATGCAAACTTTTATTTCCATGGTTGCTTAATGAAGTGTTCAACTGAACACATACAAAAAAAAATCCCCATAATACAGCTCAACAGAGAGACAACATATTATGCCTTCATTAATGGATGGTGTTTCAGCACAAAGCATACCAAACTCAGAAAGCTATAAGGTTAGTCTATTCCCCTTTAAGCATGCATTTGTAAAACATCCATTTACTCTTTAAGAGACAAAGAAAAAAAAAAAAAAACAACGTAAGAGCTGTGCTACTTATTTTTAGCTCAGGAAGGAGCCACCTCACTTTGTTACATTAAGATATTGATTTGAAGTGTCTAAAAAAACCAAAGCTACTTAAGTTTGTGCATATTCTTGAAATTGTTTCTTACTAAAAGTTTCTGAATCAAATGTGCACTGTAGTTTTGTTTTACTGTCACGGCCTGGTTTTCAAAAAACCACCCAAGCCCCACAGAGTTACAGGGCATAGGAGCTGCTGGCATTCAGCATCTTTGAAAGTCAGGACACAGCTCAAGTGATTGTGCAGAACAGGACATTTCCCTTGCAGTATAAGCCAAGTGTTCATTTATGCCCAATAATAATACCACAGAAGTTTCAAATCAATCAAAATGAACTTTTACAAGTCATAAAGTATTTCAAGGATAACACCAATCGACCAGGCCTGAGTTTCACAGCTAAAAGGGCAATACTGTCCATTGTCATTGGTCAGTTCTGGAAGCCCTTTCCAGGACGATCTGATAAAAGAAAAAAAAAAAAACAAACAACAAAACATGAGTATTGTTATTAGACTATACATTAAAGTTAAAAGAACATTTAGTTTTAGAACCTTTTGGAAGATTATCTCAGTAGGAAACTGGAAACTGTGACTAAAGATCTGTTGTCCTACAGCCACAGTATGTTCTTCAATATCTGTCTTCTAATTCTTTTTTTTTTTTTTTTTTTTTTTTTTTTTTTTTTTTTTTTCCCTGCAGCTGGGAATTTTTTTTTTTGTGGGGGTGCCTCTCCTTCAAAGTAGACTCTCTGCTACTAATATCTGAATTAACACTACTGGCATGTTGCTCCTGTTTCTCATTGAGGTAGTTTTGCAGTTGGAAGAATACAAATGATCTTTGATATAGCTCAACTGTATTCAAACTACACTTGAAACTGGTTTATGGTGCTAAAAAATGACAATGGCTGGAAGATAACATAACTACATAAGCCTTTTCTTCCTCCATAGGAATAAAAAAACCCACAAACTAACATACTTAGAGGAATACTTCTAAGTTGAGGCCGTTGCTACATTAGTAATTCTGTACACAAATGAATTAGCAAAGCAGAGTAAAGTTACACTACTTCAGTAAAACAGAAAAAAACAGTGTTACTGAACTGCAAGTTATTTGGTAATGCTATTAAACAAGACACTACATGAGGCAAAATGTTGCTTTACAAACCCCTCTTCTTCCTCGTGTGGTCAGACAAACCCTTCTGTCATGACCAGTCTTACTGAGTTACTCTTATGGGTACAAATAAATGCATATTTGAAGTACTGCAGAACAGATTATATAGAAGAGATATCAAGAGCAAGATCTTTGTTTTGGTTTTGTTTGTCTCAAATCCTTAAAAATTTAAAATACAACAGATTAAAAAAAGGGGAAAACCGGTGTGGGTTTGGTGGGCAGAGAACTCAAAACACAAAGGAACATTTAAGGGCCATAAGCAAGCTCCTCTGCCTTCTTAGAATATCAAAGTTACTAAGATTCTGAAACACTGTCATACTAATTTCCTCATTTATAACACAAGAAATCCTAACAATATTTTGCATCACTTTATCTGCCGAAGTTTTAATCTGTCACTATTAGCCCTTTATTTTGTTTTGCAGGTTGTTTTGAAAGATTTTTATTTTTGAAAAAACAATTTACCAACTTTTTTTCTGAAAATCATTTTTTGTATGAAACTAGATCCTAATTTTTACATGAGGTTTATTTCATCCAGTTTCCACATGGCATTATTAGTTCTGCAATCTATGAGGAACGCTAGATTTCAGCTGTACTTGAAACCTGACGAGATCTGCAATAGCACATAGAGATGAACCTTATATGCAGAAAACAGGTGCTGTTGATATTATAGATCTGTACTTCTGCACGCAGTTGGATAGTGGATACCACTAGCTTGAATGAGTATTTTGCATCTGTGTTAACTGATGTCTTACCTTTCAAGGTGAACATAGTGGCGAGAAAGAACATTCTTAATCATAACTACAGTTTTTGCATATATCTCTGGACCAATCAACTTTGAGAAGTACAATTTGGCACGAAGAAAATATCCAATTGGCCACAGCCATTCCTAACCAAAGAATGAAAAGAGATTATTGTTATAGTTGTCAGTTTGAAAAGGTGACAGCATTTTTTCTAAAACTGAAGAAACTGGCTCTTACAGGTCCTTGGTGATAATTAAAACCTCTGGCTACATTATAGTTGTCGTTGTCAAGAGCATTATCATATACTCCACAGTAAACCATATCACTGCAAAAAGAGAAAAAAAATGCGAAAATAAGTCTTAACAAAAATGATTCATAGAAATAAAAGTAGAAATGAACCAAAAATTTGTCATGGCATTTACATTTAATGATGGTTAAGTTAGGGAGATCTCCATCAGGTTCTGTATTTTACATGACAATGAAATTCCAAATACGGTTTAAACTAGTAGGAAAATGGTTAAAGTCTTGGAATGACTTGAATTAATAACTTCGCCCTTATGCTGTTAGTCAAACTGTAGTGCAGTGCACTATATCATATCTAAGTATCTATCAAGATGCAAATTCAGACTCTTTTATGATACCAAATTTGACTTGTTTACTGTGCGGCATCCAAAAACACCTGGTGATTTTTCTATGTAAATCAATTGCATGGACTTTTAGAACAGAAAAATAATTGTTCTGGAAATACTTATTGCAGCCTTATTTCACAGGTACCTATGATGATTTTTAACAAAGGAAATACTATGCCCACATATCAAATAATTCCTAGTGTCATGTTTTGTAGGTAGCACTTACTCATATTTCTACTATACTTACTCAGGGTCTAAAGTTTTCATGCCTAATGGACCAAGCAGTTTTTCCTCTGCTATCTGCAGAGCTTTCCAAGCTCTCTCAGGTGTGAACAACTCAGGGGCCTAAAAAAATAAGATTTAATGAGTAAACTCTGTGTATGTACACAAATAAGACTGAGTATAAAAATGTAGGAGACCACAAAAGGCCTATGTTTTTTATTACTGGATCAACTTCTGGAACCCATAAGTCATAGTAAGCCAAGAGGACAGAAACTATCCAGTGCGTTTTAAAATTTTTATTTTAAATACCTTTTTCCAAGTATTATTACTGAAGCTCTTTACCAACCTGATAAAGACAAAAAACCCATGCTTTTTAGCTAATTTGACAGGAAAACATTCTGAATACAGTGAACACTGCAAACTTATCCTAGATATACACTGGACAGCAGCTTCACTTAGGTAAGTCCTTTCAAGGATGTATTTTTAAGAGATACTCCAAAATAGACCAATAATAAAAGCATGGATAAGAAAAGCTTTCAAAAAGTTATTCTAAGCAATGTGTGTTCCTGACATAATGCCATGCAGATGAACCTTACAATACAATAGTTCAATAAAACCCAAAAATTTTAAATGCAAATGCTTCCCCCCATTCCCCATCACTTACCACAACCATTGCTATGGTAAAATTGGGCCTGAGTTGGTAATCACACCATGGACTTGAAGCTCCATAGCTGTCCTTATAAATTCCACGTTTATGAACAAGGTTTGGATGTTTTTCATTAGGATCTGCGGGGTTCTCAGAGACAAAGAACAGCCTTTCAAAGTGTCCTTGAATTTTTCTGTTCCACTCATCATAGGTGATAGTCTCCTCCTTTCCTGCAAGATGTTACATACAGGTTTTATTTTCTGAGAACAGCCACAGCAGCAACACCAAAAGTATGCTTATGTCTACTTTTACTGTTTTGCTTATTGAAGTCTTACGTAAGATACTCCTAACACAATAAAAGCCATCATAGCATTGCAAAAGGTCATTTCTCTGGAAGTTGTATCATACTGAAGATCAAGTCCAACACATGCACAACTTTTTTTACACAATATTTTCTAACCTGCAGTTAGCTAGGAGCAAACAGTACGAGGTACTATGATCTATAGTAAATACTTAATTAAAAGTTTAAAATTTACAATTAACATTTCAGCATGGTAACTTGGCAGCTCTTTTATAGTACTTGATACACATATAGTTGCTATTTTGGAGACTGTGAAGAGTATCAAAACATTAGAGTGTCACTTTTAAAAGCTTTCTCCTCATGAATTTCTGACACTTAAGATAACAAGAGCAGATCTAGGATCACCTCTCCAGCTAGAGATTCCCCATGTTTAGGCTAATTCTACAGTTCACAGGAACAGCTCACTGAACCTTCAATGAGACTAGAAAAATATCAGGTTTTAATCAGCAGAATTGTGCTAGGGGTATCTTCCTGACCAAGATACACATATATCTTAAATAAGCAATGCTTTTATGAAAAAAACAAAAATAGTAAAGAATTGCACATTAGTCTTACATTGAGTATAGAAGTATTACCTGTTTTCTTAAACTACAACTGGAGTATAGTAAAAAGGAAAATACTACCAAAATTGAAATACAGTATTGCCAAAAGAACAAAAAAACCTAGAAACTCTAACACTAAGCCTATTCTTCAGAAACAAGGCAGAGATCACAAATAGGAATTAAGACTGGTTTTAAAATAGATTCAGCAGTAGATAAATGAAATTGAAACCCAGTTACATGAAATTAACAACAGTAAGGAGTATATACACATCAAATTGAATCTAAAATGTTGCTTATGATTCTGGAACAAAAAAGGTAAGACAGTCCTATAAATATTATTTATACATTGACATAGTATTGCTGTGTACTGAATTCATAATTGTCTTACTTTAGACATATATTTTAAGAAATCTTGAAGTGATAGGTAAGTTCATGACCTAAGAATCTGTACTGTCTAGGACTAACAAGAAAAAAAAAAAGCCAACCAACCCCAAACACATTCAGATTTTGTAAAATAAAATAAGAGAGCTATTAAATTAATTGTTTTCCAATATTATACTTTACTGAAGAGTCAAAAAAGCTTTACAGGGCATGTATATTCCCTTGCCATAGGTAAGCTTAAAGTAAAGTAACTTTGTAACCACAGCAGTATCCCTCTGAAACATATGAGAAATCTATTTATGTAAATATTCACCAGAAGTGGTTTTCTGTGTTTTGAATATTGGGGGAAAAAAAATAGAAAAGAAAAAGTGTCTTGTATCATTTTACTTAGCATTCTTGTAATGAATGATGTGTATCATCATAATACAGAATAATCCTATCAAATATCCATTTTGAGAAATGGTATTTAGACTCCATGGTTCTTTTGTAATCCACACCTTAATACATGGAACAAAATATCTGAAATATTGACAAGACAATATCAACTCCTAATAAATTTTTGTAGCAACAAAAGATTTTAATCATACAAGACACTTTCCAAAATTCTTCCCCATTTAAACCTAAACCTTCTTGAGTAGTTTGATAATCATCCCTGATGTTATATGGCCACAATTTCATCATTTTACTTATTTTTATACTCCAGCAATACAATTATGACATGCGTCTGTTTTTACCATGTCTTTTTACAGTGACTCCATGGAATGGAAACATATTTTTCCCAGATAAATCCATCAACCAGCGAACAGCTGACTTGCACAGGCCAACAATTTCCACAGCAGAGCCATCTCTAAAATAACAATGATAAAAAAAGCCCAAGAATTACTTTAAGGTGGCTAAAGTTCAGCAAGTAACCAAAACAAAAAAATTGTCTTTAAGTACTTTATTTAAAGACTTTATTCTTCCCTATTCTCCTACTATTCCCTATTTCTCCTATATAAGCATCCCAAAATTCTACAGTATTGCAGTATTCTGTGAGTAACAGTTACATCATCATCACTACTGTCATGATTTTCTAAACTTCAGACATGCCTCTTTCACTCATATTCTCTTGAAAACGAAGGGTCCTTAAACATTTCAATCTCTCCTTGCAAGGCAGCTACTCCATCCCTTTGAGTTTTTGCTGTCCTTCTTTGTACCACCCTTTATTATGTCCTTCTTGAGACCAGCACCACACGTAACACTTAAGATACAAGTGAATCTTGCAGGTGCAAGGTTTCAAAGAGGCAGAATGATGCCCTCTGTCTTGTTCTAAAAATGTTTACTGATGACATATGGTATTATTATTTTTCATTAGCTTTTTTGGCCACTGCTGTACACTAAGAAATGATTTCAAAAAGATACCAATGACTCAGATTTCCTTCCTGTGTTGTTGCTCAGTTCTGTGTAGGCATGGTTTAGGATACTTTTTCCCTAGACATCTATCTTAACTTTATCTACGCTGAAGCTTATGGGCTACTTTTAGGCACCTTGAGTTCTTAGGGTACTTTTGAGTTCCAATGAAGGGCCAAGAAAAAGAGAACATTAGCATAAGCAGACTGTCAATTTACTTTGTTTAGATCAGTGGGATTCTACCTGATGAAGGAGCAACAGAATAAAGTGGAAAACAAGTGAGGCTTTATCAATGAATAGTCAGGGAACTAGCTTGCTAGTAAACTGGCTAACAGATACTTTTTTTCTGTACAATAGACTAATTTAAAGTGGTATTATCACACCCAGCTAATTTGCACAGGTTTAAGATAATTTTATGCCAGCAATTAGGAACATAAAAAAGGATCATCCTCAAACAACTTGGTCCTCTGATGTTAAAACATTTCAATACAGAGGTTTTCATCTGCACATGCACTTTTGGTAACTTAGGTAATATTTCTGCCATAAGTCAGAAGTGAAGCATTAAAATAAGTACTAAATGCACTTCTTGGACTTGCTTCTTTTTTCACATGATAATCAGGTATCACCCTATGTGTAATTTTCGTATTATATAATTAGATTTTACTATCTGACTGACATAAAATTTTTCTCCAGCATCACCAGTTTAGCCTCCTTAGGGCAGGTACCTCAACCTCTCTTGATTCCCAATTAAAATGCCTGACTTGTTAAGCAAAAGAACGTTTTCCTTCAGTTCTCACCCACAGATGGAAATTGATTTGAAACTGATGCTGTACTAAACTCAAGCAAGGATACCTGCAGCAGTTTGCTACCACACAGTAAAGATCTTATTTTTAAAATGTTTAATCTCAACTTGAAAAACAGACATTGTAGATATTTTTCAATTCTAAATAAGAAGTATTCAAACACAACAGTTCCCTATAATAAGTCTAAATAACAAAGTACTGCTAGTACTACAAGTATACAGTTTTTCCTTAATTACATTTTACTCCTTGAATTCAAGTTGACTCTTTGAAGGGAGCTAAAACCATGCCAGAAGCTGAGGGCTTCACCTGCTAAGAAGAGACATTTTATCTTCAAATAAGCACAAAGGAAAAAAAAAAACCAACCATTACCATTAACACTTTAGTAGGCAGAAACATTTTAAACATTTAAAGATCACCTCTCAGTTGTGTTAATGGAAGGCACAGTAGTTCTGCAGAAGAACTTCAGTTAAAAAAATAATTAAACACACACCCCAACCCAAGCCTGAATTTTGTACCTTGGAGTAGCTGGAATTCCTCTGTTGCGAGCTCTGTCGCTCTCTCCCATTTTATCCATCCAAGTGCCACAATTGAAGCGGTTCCCGCCAAAGACAAAGCCAGTTTCATGGTCAACACCTGCAGTTACATTAAAACCTGCCAAGCAAAAATACCAGGTGTTAAGTCTGTATTTCAAACAAAACAAAACCCCAACTGTCCCACCCCCCAGCCCAAACCTCCAAACAAGAGGTCTGAGGTGGGTTTCTGAAGGTAACTGTACTTAGAGTAAACTTTTATTTAAAGATAACTTGTACTATGACGTATAAACAGCTGCTGATAATAAACAATTGCGCACTTTTTAAAGATTAAATATTTAGTTGCATTAAACAATTATTTTTTCAAAAATATACTCCACAGCTAGAGGAAAAGTGGTACCAAATATTACCATCATCTTCTGAATTGCATAGCAAGTGTTCTATATGTTACCTTCATCTCTCATGTTTTGATCTATCTGGGGACCAGCATTCCTTTCTCGGAAATTTATGCCTTCCATGTGTCGCTGCATTGCTTCCTGTATTACTTCATAAAGTGGCTGATCCTAGATTGATTATGAGTTTGGATGATATGCGAAAGGTAAGATAAAAACAAATAGAAAGGCTCTAATTTGTGAATAGTAGCAATTCTTAGCCTCTAGTTCATGATACTTCAAAAATAAAAGTATCTAACATTTTCAGTACCATCTTTGTCAATGTTAATACTCTGTACACAATTTTTAATGTAAACATTTTTTCAAGACAAATAGCAGAGCTAGAAATGGATGGATTTTTTTTCCTCCATCCCCAACCCCCTGCACCTGCCTCATCATGTGATGCAGATGTAATCAGAAGTGCCTAAAATATGGAATTCTTGTGCTATAATAAAATTTCACCATAAGCAACAGATAGCAACAGGTTATTGTAGCTAGAAAAATTCCATCCTTTCATTTAAAATTCATAGTTGTGTTAAATATATAAATCAGAAGTTATCTTTACCATAGTGCCTGCAGGCTGAGGAGAAGAGTCATCACTTGGGTACATCCTAGAAACGGGACACCTAAGAATATCTAATCCGTTTGGAACAATTTTACAGTAGTCCTGGATACACTGAAGCCACCACCATACAGCATCACGACAGTTGTATCTGGCATGTGTGCCCTGGCCAAGCAGATTGGGAATGAGACCATGTCTTAAAGTCCCACCAAATGCTAAAATGATGTTTCTAGAAGAAAAGAAAAATAAAGTCTTGACTAAGTTATTTTCAAAGCCATTACTGGACCAAGTATTATGTGCAAAGCATACAAGTTTACCTTAATAGCAAGGTAAGTCAAGGGGACAAACAGGATCTTAAAGACAGATGCCAAATGTTTGCTGTTGAAAGCTACAAATTACTTCATTTAGCATGAACTACTTTTACAATAAAAAGTAATCTATTCCCTATAAGTTCCCCAACATGAATACATTTAAATCAGTTTGTACAAAACACACAACATCTGCTAATACTAGTTTGCTTTTTCGTAGGTAGTGATACAGAGCCTAAATCCAAATCCCACTGAGGCCACAGGGAAGGTTTTTATTGACATTGTTTACGATTACCCTGGTATCCATTCTGGTGGGTGGGGTGGAATGGGGACGGAGGGCAGGAGTAGATGGGAATTTCCTATTAAAATACAGAGAGGTGACAGCAGCTGAGGTTATGAGAAGTTTCATATGAGAACCGTTGCGCATACCTTGCAGAAAACATGGATTCCAACTAGCTTTAAAGGGAATATAAACATACTAATAAAAGATCTTACTGCATGAGAAAGGTAATAGCTGGCCAAATGTACAAGAGCAAAAATACATGCTAATTTAAAATAATTAATTTTTATGTTTGTATTATGTGGCGAGCTCCACACAAATTATAAGATTAATGAAACTACATAATCAATAGATTTGACATATCTGTCTCATTTGTCAGGTTAAACACAGATATCAGATTGTGACAATCCACAATTAGCTGATTTCTAGTATTAATAGACAAATACTAGCAGTTACCAAAAAAAAAAAGCACAATAATCATGCAATCATACCTTTCTGTTTAAAATAGTATTCTCTTGCTACTTCAAATTTTTAAGTAAGCAGTTTTAAAATTACTGGTCAGCAACAATGATGCTAGTACATGTGAATCACTTTAAGGACAAGCACTAGTATTACAGGGGTCAAAACTACCTCATCTATAGAGAACATCATATTGGTGCTAAGAAAGCAAAAGAGAATCATTTGAGTATTATTTTTAATTCCACTCAGAGAGAACTCCCAAATCTGTCTAGGGCCATTAAAGTTTTATACTGCACATCAACTGTTTCTACCAGCTTGTGTGTCATCTCAGGTTTTGAGAGCATGCCTTTTTCTTAACTACCTGAAAACCCAGTAAAAACTAACAATAAGTCAGTCTTACCTTGCTTCTAGATAGCGCCCAGTAACTAACATTAGACCTCTCAATGCAATAAAGGTATCCCTTCCCCAAGAGCGAAAAATTCCAGAAGAAAAGTGAGGTAAACCTAAAAAGAAAAGTCATTGTTCATCTCATTTATTGATATGGTAGAAATCTCCAAGCATACATGTATGTATAAAATAAGCAGAAGAAAAAAAAAAAAAAAATATATTCACATGAATAATTTGTTCCTAGATATTTGAACAATCTACTAGACCAACTTCTTGATAAAATGTAATAAAACTTCATTTTGGAACAGTATCTTCTAGAATTTCAAGATCATGCAACAGAATTTCTCGTAACAGAGAAACAGTCACCTTTAAATTTGTATTAAATCACTTTGAAACTTAACTAAGTGCCATCCTCTAATTAAAAGCAGAAGAAAGAAAACTAACAAAAAGAACTACAAGATTTATAATGCTTTGTTGGCAAGAGTTTATGTATGAGAGCCATGTCATTTCAGGAGCATAACGGGGATAAGACTGGAGAGCTATGAATTTCTTCAGCCCACTATAAAAGAAATTGTGCTTCTCTTTTCCAGCAGCTTCTAGAACTACACCTTACTGCAAACATTATAACATATAACTTTAAGAATGATTCTGACTGATAAACTGTAATAATTAAGGCCCATCCTTGTCTTTTCTTCCATTTATTAACTTTTTCAATCTATAAAACAAAAAATTTCATATGGTAAAGTTTCAAAACAGCAGTCTCTTGTGCATGCTCGATATAACAACATTTTAACTTCTACCACTTACTTTTCCAAAGTATTTGCTAACACGCAAATACAGCTTCACACCTCCACAATTTTATAGTATATGGCAACAGCACTTGAAAATGACAATCTACATGCAAGTTAAAAATCTCAGACACAACTACCAGTGAGAACGTGAAGGGAATATTTAAAAGCCAAACCCTTTAGTATAATTAATCTTTATGACCAATTTAAGGGAACATTGTGCTTCTGTGCTTCTAGGTAACAGTAGAGCAGGCAAATGGAATGTCAGTAAAAACCAGAAACTAAAAGCAGTAAGATTTGATGACAGACAGACGGCAAAAAGAAGAAAATAAACAGTCCGGTGAGACAGATGCCAGAGAATCTATGGATGTTAGAAGTTTCTATGGTTTCAGAAAAGGAATGGGCCAACTCAGAACAAAAATAAATTCATTCTCAGCCACTAAACACAGAAGATAATACTTTTGACATAGGAAAGTGCCCAATTCAAAGACTGCCAGATGCTGGCAGAACATTCGGAGGTATAAACACTATTTGCTGACTGCTTTTATACTCTTTCCTTTTGGAGACGGTTTCAAATCAGGCATTCTTCTGGTCTGCTAATGGTTCTTTTTTTTTTTTTTTTGAGAACTTATAAAAGTAAATTCACTCTTGTACTTCATTACAATTCAGTTCTTAAATTCATATTTTAAAAAGGTAAACTAAAATCTATGATACCAAGTATTTATTTCAAACAAGTGTTCTAGAAAGAAAGAGAATATATTTGTGGATCTTCATATACGATAAAGTGTATATAGCTAAAAATGTCTCTAAATAAAGTGTTTATAGGCTCCCACTCTCCAAGAGCAGTAACAAAATGGTTGTCCCCAAGAAGTAATGCTAGATAAAAATCCCATATTTTTAAATGGGCCAATTAAAACACAGGGCAAAAGTGAGGAAAACCGCTACCTACATTTCATACATGATTGCTGATATATGGATTCCAAGCACAATGGAGACAATTTTAATACAGTTACTAAAACAGCTTAACTATTTTTTTTTTTTTTTTTTTTTTTTTTTTTAATAATGTTGTCCTCACTTACCAGCTGCCAAGGAAACACAACACTGCTCTTTCTCATTTGTAATCTCATTCAGCCTATAGGGAACATCATGTAAGGAAGGAGACAGATCTGGCAGACAAGAATATTTTCCTATCCCACACATCTGGATTGAACCCAGGGAAAGGTGTTTAACAAATGTTGATCCATTCTGTACAAAGCTGTAATTCAACATAATTAAAATAACTTTACATTCAGCAATATCAGTCTATAAAAATGTACCCTTTTTCACTTACAAAACAAAATTATAAGTATTATACATAATAAATATGATTAACAATGAGTTAATATTAGGATTTTGTATTAACTAATTTTGTACATAAGATTTAATTTGAAAATCACTTTTTTCCCCAAAATGGGTGCCCAATAGTAGACTTAAATTTTAACTTATTAATGCCAAGAAGAGTGTCTACATCAAATACTTCTAGGAAAAAAAGGTAAAAAAGAAATTGTTTTTGTTTACTTGATGCCTACATACAGGCTTAAGACATCAAAAATATGAGAAAAGATATTTTACTATAAACAAAAGTTTGTCAAATCTAGTCAGTATTTTTAAGAGCACCACATTTTTATATATATTCATATATATAAAAAATTGTGAATCAGTAAGTCTGTTAACACATTGTCTAAAATAATGAGACCTGCATTCCTGACTAGTTCATCTCTAAGCATTTTTTAACAGCATATTACTTTCCACGAGTTCACAGCCATACCAAATTCTTTTCCAATTTTAACATCTGTATTTTTACAAAACAATGCCGATTTGTTCAGAATGTTCATAGCTAGAATAAAGCCTCCATTAAATCAATCTCCCTTCCCTTTCCAAGAAACAAAGGACAAACAGACAACGAAGATTAAACAGTTATTTGAAGAACTAAGCAAATTGCTCAGATAATGAAAGACATTTAGTTTTGTTAGAAAAGAAATGTTGAACAAAGCATCAGCATCAAGTACAATATGGTATTTTCGTTTTTCCCCCTGAACTTTAAGGAATCATTGCAGTTGTACTAAAATACAAAGAAAGCAAAAAAAATTTCCAAAGCCTGGCAAAGAAATGCTGGCTTAAGGTTTCTCCTCCTACTGCACAGTGCCAACAGTAGTTACAAATTCAAACCCTGGACAGACATCTGAACTCTCAACCTTCCAAACTACCACCATTAGAAGATGGATTTGACACTCACTACCAGTTTTACCCTTTTACACTTGATGAGTATGAAAATACTAAATTACATTCTCCAGCAGATAAAACTCAAAATATAAACATATACCTCTATAGCTCTGATACAGCAAGCATACCTAGACATCTGACGCCATCCCACATCCAGAAGTGTTGTGTATGCACCCACTAATATGGCATCAAAGTAACATGGGATGAGGTAACGTGGAATTCTCTTTAGATAGACAAACATGGCCTTCATCCATTTACCAACCTAGTAAAATACAACCTAATTAGAACTTGATGACACTAGGGTTCAAAAAAATCAGTGTTTTCAGGATCCATCTAGTTGGAAGTATTTGTCACAGTTTTGTACATTTATTACACCCAAGTTATGTTTGGCCAAAGATGAGGTTAACTTCAGTTATTAATAACACCACTTGCATACTATTTACATCTAAGAAGTTGTCCATACCAGATATTTGTGGTAGAATTCATGTACCCTCTTGCTCCAAAATATCAGCTAAGAGAGGAATTCTAAGAAAAGTAGTCTATAGGGAAAAAATCTGTACTATGACATAATGGACAATAACATCAACTATAGAAAGAGATTATACTTTGCTACTCTTGTAGGAAAAAAAAAAATCACAAAGTTATTAAAATTGAGAAGCAAAGGAAAGCTGCAACTCAAAAGGCACTGCCACAACCCAAGTATGGGAAGGAGGTGTCTCACTGCTTAAAAAGAGACAGGACTGAAGAGATGAAGCTTGACATCACTGATAGAAAAATTATCAGAAGGCTAAGTTATGTACAGCCACTAGTGAAAGTGACTGCAGATCTGGGTCTAGGACACAGGATTCTGGAGCTTCACCACCCTTCTATCACTGCAAAATATTTGACACCTGGGAAGCATTTCTCCTCTTTCCTTCTAGTACTGTTAAAGAACATAGTGACAACCTACTAGAAAGTCGCTGAAGATTTAAACCTTGCAGATGAAAACTGCACAAATAAAGAAAGTACATGTCAATATATTACCTGACAATACTATACTTTTAACCTGGAAAATATGAAGGGGAAGTTACTTATGTGAACAGTGAAGATGTAAAGTTTAGTTTCATGTGACTTCAGTACAGCTATAGGTACTTTATTTTTTCTGCAAAACAGAATGAGACACTACAAATTAAGAACTCAAAAAAAAAAAGCAACAGTCTTTGAAGAGCAGTAAATCTGGCAAATAACAGACTAACTTCCTTTCTAGAAAAGCTCTGTCTCTGAGGTCAGATTAAGCATTTACTTCAGTGCAACACAGACGGCTTTATCCATTCTTCTGTTTTATGTCACTACACTTGACTTCAGGAACAAAATGAACTAAGAATGATAAAGCTTTTATTATTATATTCATTATGTAAGTTACCCAAATCAGGTCATTTTGTGAAATGTATAAGCAACTGTTGTGCAGGAAAATCAAACATGACAAAGAAAGGAAAGGACTGTATTATAATGCAGCTATACAAGCAGTGTGAGTCTTAGGAATTCCTATCTTCTCAGTGCTTGACTCTGCAGTTTTACTATTCCATAATCATACATGCCTTAGTAGTATTTAGGCCCTCTTTTGAAAGTACTTAAAAAAGATGGTTACTTTGTTTTTATTTGAGGAAAAGTAATAAACATAGAAGCATCCCATCAGGCCTTTATGTGAGAGCTAACAACCCCTCCATGCCTTACATATTTTTCACTTCTCTTTTACAGTCTATTCTTAAATAGGATTCAGGGAAGAAAAACATATTAACAACTTAATCTCCTACAAGAAATTACCTAAACAAAAAATGTTACAGACAGACTGAATTTAAAAATATAATTGTAATTGAAAGTAATTGAAAAGGAATTAGTAATTTAAAACCCCAAAGTCACCGAAGTAAGTAATTTTACTTACTTCTGCACAGGCTCCTGCACGTGAAATCAGACGATTACTGACATAATCAATCATCCAGTCTCCAGATCTTAAGTTATCACAAAATGGATGACCCAAATCATTCTTTGGTCTAATGTCTGCCATCACTGACATTAACCCTGCAGATACAAAACCCAGCTCTGTATTAAAAACACACCATTATCACAAACAGCAATTACAATTGAGGAGGAAAAGGTACATGACAACAGATGCTTTAACCATATTACTTCTCTTGATCTGCAGAATGAATCAGGATACAACTTAATTGTAGTTTCCTCAGCATACATCCTAGAGAGTTATCAAAACAGTTGTGGCATAACCAAACATGATGGAATTCATATTTAATAAATGATTGACACTCCTTGCTAATCTAGTGACACCTAGAGTTTAATTAATCTAACTTTTCACTGAAGATAAATGTATTTTCTCTTTTATTTTAAAAGCAAGCACATTGGTGTTAAAACACATATTGAAAATTAATTTTGCATCCCAGAATATTGAGAGTGTTTCTGGTTTAGTATGCAATTTTCTGGGTACAACACTGATCAGCAGCATGGTCAAGCAGAGAAAATTTACTGGTTTTTATCCAAACAATGGCACTATCCATGAAACAGCATTAAGGTATGATCTAGATTGATCAGCTCAATTTTACTTTTGTCTTGACAGAGAAAACAATGCTGAAACTATTACCCTGGAGGCCTGCATACTTCAGTGATGACCAGTTTGGTATATTGTAACAACCACCACCATCTTCTTGTTCTTCTGCCTCACACCTATACAGTACTTGATTGAGGTCAGCCAAAGTTAGTTGAGATGCAATACTGAAAAAACAGTGGAGAAAAATTCCAAACCCAAAGCAACATTAGTAGGGAAACAGAGAAAGGATTTCACAAACAATTCTACTTTCAGACTTACATTAAAATAATCAAATATATACAACTCTCTCACCACTTAATCTTAGAAATGAAGAGTCTGATTTTTCAGATGTTCTGAGATGTTTCACTCAGATGTTTTGTTATTTGTTTAGAAACACATTAAGTAGAAACTCTGAACAATCATACCCCAACACTGAAAAGCACTCTATTTGAGTGAGTCTACTTTAACTAGCAACTTCACAGAAGGTGAACAAAAGAGCCTGGGAAGTTTTTAAGTATTAAATGTATAATACTAACCAGGGTTAAAAAGAATATCTCAAGAATTTTTATTGCATTCTGATAATCCAAATCCAACTGTAGTAACAACAACACCCAAAAATATTCTCACTTTAAGTTTACAGACTATTCTTTGCTCACATTGTAGTTCTATTGGCTTTATTTCAGAAACTTGAAGAATACTCACGAAGCAAATAACGTTTTTAATATAGGTGCTGAATGATCATCAGGAAGACTTCCAGATTTAAAATGAGGGCTGAACTGGATCAAATGATTGCGGAGTACACCAACAGCCTCTTGTGCCTTTGGGTCAAGACTAACTCTGTAAATATGAATGCATAACTTGTAGAAATGTAGCACTTAAAGTAACTATTCTAAAGTCTCAAAACAAAGAATTGTATCATTCTATTTTAACTAACACAGCAATATGGCAATTATAATAACGTACCTGAATACTATTATACTTCCTGGTGTTAATTTTTCAAACTCTATTTCTTGAACAAATTCATTTGGCCCTTTTATGGCAGTTCCAGCTTGCTTTATAATTTTACTGTCTTTAATCTTAGAAAAGAAAACACATTTGCAACTGAAATTCAATGTCTTTTTCCTAATACAAAATATCACAGATTACAAAATATTACATCAGAACATGTGGTAAGAAGCTAATTACCTGGATATGCTCTCTGAGTTCCATTGTGAAATTAGGCAATCCATTTATAAAATGTTCATCTTTTTTGTAAGGACCAGTACTTCTCTCAATAGTCCTAGCCTCAAGTACTACTTCTTCTATTTTTCCTAAGAAAAGTTAGATCATTTTGTAGCTGTTAAGGTACTTTAACTGGAAAGTGATTCTTTTGGAAACATGAAGCAAAACCTAAACTAGAAACCTAAATACTCAAAATAAAATTCTCTGTTGTACAGCTAAAGAACAACCTAATGTGACAAAACATACAGGCAAGTGTTTTAAATATCCTCTAAACATTCATCAGCTGTATTGTATTTAACACTGCAATTTTGTTATAAGTTAACCATAAAAATCAGTCAACAATTAGCAAATTACAACCTGATCACCAGCTCTGTTAGCTTCCTTATTATCTTTTAGGAGACTGTATCAGATTGGTTTCTAAACTCCAGCTACAGATCATTTATCTTCAAAGTGTAACAACATTATTAATATTCAAATATTCTAATTTTCTCTATCCTTTCAGTAATCTACAAACTAAGGTATACAAGCCTTGCAGCCACTTGTAAATGTCTTAACATGTAATGTGACTGACTTTAAAAATCAGACACACACATACACTCAAAGAACTAAGTATGCTTAAATCAATTTGGAAAGCTTCTCTTCAGAAATACGTCCAGGTAATGTGTAGAAGTCACTATACTTTGCTATTATTAATTATAGTAAATACTTTCATATTTAATTAGTATTATGTATTACCTATTATATTTGTATTAACTTATGCAGTACAAAGTTGTTTCTTAAGATGTGTTTTTAAAGTACAAAAATATTCACATAGAAGAAAGCTGAATAGCAATGATATCGACAAATATGATGAGATTTTAGCCTTTTTCCCCAGGATAACACTTA
Source organism: Athene cunicularia (assembly GCF_003259725.1). Taxonomy (NCBI): domain Eukaryota; kingdom Metazoa; phylum Chordata; class Aves; order Strigiformes; family Strigidae; genus Athene; species Athene cunicularia. The sequence goes on along the minus strand of NW_020799109.1, from coordinate 20,997,305 downwards.
ATAAATAGTAATCCCACCAAACTCTGTACAATGAGCCATTTTGTGATTAACTATTTCTTACTAGTTCACAAGCAAGACAGTAAACAAAACCAGACCCTCACAGGGAGCTTACAGCAGGAAGTATACTCAATATGAATGCCTCTGAAAACTCTAAGAGAGGTTAAGTTTGTTACTGTTTCTTTTGGTGCATACACATTAGTACATATAAAAGTGTTATATACTGAAAATTCTCATACGGGTTTCATGTGTTTGAAGTTAAAAAGACTGGGAGTAACTTGAATTTTTTGTATACCTGCCAACTCTTGAAAAGAAATCTGATTACCTGGGATACACATTTCAGGTACTTCTTTACTGTAGAAGGAAGTTTTAGGATCCCTGAAGGCAGTTCGACTTACAGCCACAACAGACTGGTGTGTGTTAGGGCAGTGTCTTGTCACTGCCACTATATCTTCATCAACTTGATCTACGTACACCTAGAAAAGACATACCATTGCAACTGTGCCTACTCAGAACATGAATATGGAGAAATTGTAGTGTTACCCTCACTTCTTGCCTGATTAAAGCCTTTAGCCCCCAGTTCCTGATGCAGCCTGTTTATAGCCAGCCTTCCTGCTAGAATTCCTGTTTGGAAATTAACTTCACCAGAACTCAGGTGTTCTGCTGGATTCCATTTTGCATAAAACCTCTCTTCAGATACTACAGAGATCTGTAAAGAAAATAAAATTCAAGCAAATATCAACTACTCTGGAAAAATTACCAAAAAAAACAGCTGGAGGTCTCAACTACACAATCCATTCAAACTTCATATGATATTGGACAATCTGAATTAATGCCAGCTAAAACTGGAATTTCAAGCAAACAACATTAAAATATATGCAATAGGACATGAAAAACGATTATATTTTTTAAAGTAACTTAGGAGTAAAACTGTAGACACATACCTGGTGTGGTACTAGTTCATCATAGCCCTTGGTGCTTCCTGTAGCACAGCATGCCATGGAAACTATCATTGCACTAGGAAGAGCATCATATGCAGATCGGTGCTATGTTAAAAATAAACAGATAATAAATAGTGAAACAAAGACATAATTCATTCCTCCAAATTCAGCATACAGAAGATATACTCAGTTTAACAGAGCTGCTAATCACATGATCATTTTCTCAATCACAATAGAATTATAAAAAAAATAAAATAGTATAAAAGCACTAACAAAAGCAACTTAAGAGAAATAGTGAGAAATAAGAACTCCAGTTCCCACCACACACTCTCATTCTTTCCTGTAGAGCAGGAGCTTGGGAGAACAGGTTAACAAGCAGAGACAGAAACACTTATGGTAGCTGGAATGAAAGAATCAAACCAGCTCGTTAAGTAGTTTTATATGGTTTTTTTTCCCTTGAAAAACACAATCTTGAACATCAGAAGGAATTGTTATAAAATTTTATTCTCTGCAAACTTGAAGATCTGAAACATATTTTTCCTAAATACCTTTCAGGAAAAACATCCAGATTGCACCAAGCCCTCCCATGGTTCAGAAATATCAATTCAGAAAACATTAAATGTAAACTTTGGGTTTTGGTTTAGGTGCTTACCTGAATTGGACATTCATTATCATGTGTAATATCCATAAACAGTGCATGAGCAATAGCTGGCATCAAAGGCCTCAAACGTGGCTGAACAAAAGAGCCAACAGGTTCACCTCCAAAACGATAAACTAACCTTCCCTCTTCATGGCTATTATAAGCAGTCATTGCCTCTGAAGAACAAAATGGGTGTTTGCATAAGAATAACCACCACAGAGTACAGCATGAACAAAGATGTTAATGAAGCATTTTCCAGTTGTTATTTTGGTGTGTTCAATCATTAAGAAAAACCCCATATAATTATATTCTCCAATGTGGTTACACAACCTTGGAATATTCCATTTGCTATAATATATTAAGGTAGAGAAAACTAAGGAAAAAAGCGAGAAAGCAGCATATCTCTCAAACCGTTTCTCATAGGCTTTAAGAAACTCATGCAACAAAAATCAGACACAATGCAGCACTTGCATAGCAGAACTGTGCTACAACTTTTTCTCTCACTAGAATAAAATTTTTAACCTTCTGTCAACTAATGCAGGATGTCTTGTATTATTTTCTGAGTATCAAAAAAGTCACAACACAAAAACTGTACTTCTGATTACAGACTATGAAATTAAAAGTGCATAATCCAGAAGAAATCTTTTCCTTGGAAAAGGCATGTCATCTATAATCTCTCGTTGGAAAGAGACCACACATACAGCAAGCCTACCTCTTATTAAGGAGGTAATGCCCAGCCTATTCACAAAGATATTGTCCAGCTCCTCATTTCCTGTGAACAGTTCAGCCACTACATACAAATCGGCTCGCAATTTTCTAGCTGTGTCCAGCATGTACTGCAAAAAGCACAGCCAAAAAAGCCACAGAAAGGGGAAAGGTAGAGACAAAAAAGGACAAGTTTCAAAGCTAGGCAGGGATTGGACAACAGGAAAATGCCATGCACCAAAGATAAACAGAAAACCAAAATTAAGAAACAAAAATGTTGTTATACAAAAGAGGACACACAAACATAAGCAAAATCAAGAATTAGCGTACAACACAGGAGAAGTTAAATAGAACACAAAGAAGAAAATGTAATTGCATAAGCAAACAACAGGAATATGTAAGAAAAATAAAAAAGCATACCAATGTTAGTTTCACATTAAAAACTCCAAACCATACACGACAATCCTACATAATTTTCAACTGCTTATTGTACCTCTAATCAGGCTGGTAATTCCCAGGCGGTTGACAAAAACATTGTCAATGTACTCACTGCCCGTGAAGAGTTCAGCTATCACATAAAGATTAGGTCTGACTGATCTGGCTGTTGCTAGCATCTCCTATAGATCATAATACATTTTTAATGCAAGACATCCATTGTCATCTATGTATATGCAATCATTAACATGAATGTTAACCAAACATAAATGAGTCACTCATATATGCAGTTCATTAAAAAAATACCAGGTAAGATTCATAAAACCATGTTTATCTTACAGAGATTATTTATGGACTAAGTAAGTCTTGGAAATCCTCTGAAGACTTTAATTACAATTTTTTGTTAAACAAGATCTTAACTAAAAATACAAGAACAAAGGTGGATAAAAGAGATACCTGTTAAGGTAAGAAATCTGAGGAAGACTTCAGTTTAAGCCTCTGAAGTTACCATTCCAAAAATAGTAACAGTAAATGAAAGAATGACACAAGTTTTTAAAGGGCTGCATTTAAGAGCCACTTACAACTTCTGTGTGGGCGAATCAACTTGTTTTAGAGAGCTCTTCATAGATTTAGCTAAGCTCTGTAACTATGGTAAGACTAAGCACAAACAAGCTGTACTACTCAAATCTATTTAAAGCTAATTTACTAGGTAAGTACAATTTCTGGATGTAGTCAGCTCCGTGGTAAACAATAAGCACTAATCTCAACAATAAGCTTGCCAGACTAAACTTTTTGTAGGTGTTCTTTAACAACTTTTAAATTCTGGAAAGTAAACCACTTCCTGTTTAATTTGGCAATAGTAAAATACATACGGCAAAGAAACACTAAGATTTTCAACCAAGTCTCGGCAATGACCCCAGCTAAAAATGCATACTAAGTCCATAGGGAAAAGTCGCAGGGGAAAAGTTAGCCAGGTCCACCCACATCCACAATATTTCAGCTAAAGCAAAGAATTGAAAGACACAGTAACTACATCACTCTACTGTTCAAAGTAGCTGAAACCATATCTAAGCACCACCAGTCAAGAAACCTTGCTTATGCTATGAGAAAGATTTATTCACACCTGCACTCTGCCACCTAGATCCTGCAGATTTTGTAGCAACAGTGAAGGACTTATTTCAGACAGAAGCTGCTTTATAGTAAGCATGCTTAATCTTGCGTACCTCAGCTACATGAATAGGTGTTGAATGACAATTGTCAAGACGAACACCGTGGAAATACTTGGCAGTGATTTCAGTGTATTTTTTCATATGTGCCCAGAGATACGGGCAGTCTTCGGGTTTATTACCGTAACGCAGCTTCACACTGTCTCCCCAACAAATAAGTTCTCTTCTCAAGTAAACATTTGAACCTGTAAGGGAAATAAATTCACTATAGTATACATATGTAGTACAGAATGTGCACCAGAATGAATATGTGGTATTTCATACTCTACTGCTGAAGAGTAGGAGAACAAATGTGAAGATGAAAAAGTTCTAACAACAACCATATCAACTAAAAATCTATATACCATACACTAATGTATAATTTCAAACTACTCCAATGGAATAATTTTTCTATAGTGACACTGAAATAATTATTCAGATTGAAATCAAACTCCTTTTAATTAGTCAAAGCAGTTTTAAAAAAACTGTACCTGAAAAAAATAAAAAAGAAAGAGCAGCAAACAACCGAACAAAATTAGTAGTTTGATTGTTTATACTGGCCAAAATAATAATAATAATGATTAAAAAAAAAAAATCACTGTGTAACCATAAACAAATTGCCACAGCTACAATTTAAAGTTTTATCTTCTGTTAACAGCAAACTGTGATGATGTAAGGCAAATTTTCAAAGTCCTTAGGTAGGTAGGTCACTGAAATGGACAAAGTCCTTAAATAATTTTTGTGTATATGAAAGTATTTATCCTCCATCTAGTCTAGTTACATACACAATTTTTTGCCTTCTTTTGCATGCAATCAATAAAAAAAATTTAATCTGAGTTCACCTATAATATACTTACTGCACAGAATATACTGACAGATTTAATTGTGACAAAGACTTAAATAATCACTCATATCTAAAAGAAGTGACTTCCCTCTTACATAAATTACATATTTGACAATGACAGTAATATAATTTTAAAAACAAACCAATCAACTCACCAAAACCCCATGCTATTTGCAACATGTAATATCAAGGCACAACCATGGAATTGTCAATAATCAGACCACACTAAAGAGAAACACAATTACCTTTGAGCCATCAGTCTGCTGAAGGTCTATTTATATTCACCTTATCGAAACCTGATCAAAGCATGAACAGGGTCAGCACCACTCAGGATGGGTAAGACATAGCTACTCCATTGCCTCCTGCTACTCCTAGACAAGCTAAGCTGATGCATCATCATGGGTATTTTACTGGTTAAACCTTGAATTAAATCATGAAACTTGTTCAGCTGAAAATTAGTCCTGCCTTAGCAAAGAGATTATTTTTCAGCCAAACTAATTTCTTAAGGCTCGCATTATGGACACCTAAGTGATTGGGCCTACACAATGAAAAGACACACAAGAGTATATAGGTAGTAAGTAAAGACGAGATTGCAAGTCATCACTACTTCCAAGAACATTCACTTAAGCACAGCCTACCTTTTATCTTCACTAATGGAAACATAGCTTCATGGAAAGAAAAACTGGCTTTCTTTAGAAGTATAACGCGATTTTTTCAATGGCCATTTACAGAACCAGCTGCATTTGCTTTGCAATTGCTGTATTTGTGCCCTTACGTATCATCTCTTCACACTGTATTCTCAGTTGAAATAATGTTTGGCATAAACCAAAGGTATAACACAAGTATAAAGCACTCAAAAAGCTGTAGACTAATTAGGAGAAAAAACTCAGTAATGGAAGTTAGGTGCTAAACTAAATGCTGACTAAAGCTTGTGACTGAAAGAAAAAGTATAACAGTCTGCCCAGAAGAAAGGGCAAGTAGCTGAAGCGCAACTGAACAAAAGACCCTTGAAACACGTTATCTTCATCCTTGTAAAGGAGAAAAAAAAGTAAATAAAGAGCAGTGAAAAGGCTGTAGATTATTTTGCAGAAGTGAAGTGTTTTCTAATTCCAGATCACTCTGGAGTATCAATCAGATTAGCCTCTAAAGTAGACTCAAACTCTTAGATGTTTTTAGTGAGAATTAAGCCAGCCTTTGTTTGATTCGGTTTACAAAGTGAATGACTACTCTGAAAACAAGAGTTGTCAACCTTGCTGTTACTGGATACCAATGCTGTCCCCAAAGGAGTTAGAATACAGCATTTTAGTATCTAGTGATTTCATACCCTATTTTACCTTTGCAACTAATCTGCATACTTAATTTGGATTAATTGGGTCATCTCTTGACTGCCTGACTGCCACTCACTGGACCTTTCACAGATCCAGTTTTTGCTCACTAACGCAGTAAAACACTATCCACCTTTTCATTGCATTAGTTTTCTGCCACACTGTCATTGTCTTATGGAAATGCCAACAAGCAGTGGTGTTGGAACAAAGTACAAAGCAAGCAACAAAGACAATGACAAAAGTGGGGAGGCAGGATGTCCCCATTTCAGTGGCAGAAAGCTGGTAATTTCCCTCTCAAATCTTGTAAAACTGTACCTCAAATCCCAGTTCTTACAGCTGATCTGTATGGTGAATGGGAAGTAAAGTGCTGTAAACTGAGTATCTGCTATTCTGCAGCTTCATAGGAATACATCTGGAAAAAAGACAGATTAAATAAAATCCTTTCTGCTTTGGCTAGAATATCAAAAGGGTTTATAACATGATTCAAAGTTCTTTTACAAACCTGGTTCTGCAAAGTTTCTAAGAGGATCATCTCCCATGACCCAGCCATTATGAGCCATAAAATAACAAGCTTTATCTGGCTGATGTATCATAGTTTCTTCTTCCTCCACAGTCAGCTCTTTGAATGGATAAGTAAAATACCTATAGAATAGACAGGCAATTACAAAAAACAATGAAAACCATATAAGGTAACCTAAGCTAAAATTTGTCATCTTTGAAATTAAAATATCTGCTATGAACTGGCATGCAGAGAAAACAGATATCAAAAAAGCAGCTGCTAGACTATAAACGACAGTGAGTTTTCTCTTTTGTAGCATGCCTTGAAGGAGAAAGGACAGGTGTTGCCACTATCTTGGTGTCAGCTGGAAATGTAAGATTAAAGCCCTTCAGATAGGCTAGTGGCATCAAGTACATAAAACTTGAAATGCATGAACTGTCCTAGTTCCACTCCTCTTCCACCTACAAGAACAATTTGCTCTATGTAATGCTTCCATGTGCTATGAACATTGTTTCATGCTCCCTGGTCATATTTCTTTATTAAACAGTTAATGAATTGAGTTTTTTAAGCAACAGTATTAAGTGGCATTTGTCCATGGGAAAGAAAACATACACTTGCACATAGAAATGTATCCTTCTAACAAACTTTAACCTCACTTTCCCAAGATAGATTCTAAGAGTTTACAAACAAGAAAAATATATATACCTGGTGACTAAAGGATATTTTCTACAGATAGGACCCAGCTTAGGACCATCACTAGCCAGTCGCTCATAAACCACAGTCCCCACAAGACAATTGACAGCCTAGAAGTAATTGAATTATGCATTATTGAAATGCCTGAATTTATTTGCAATTTAAAACAGTTCAGCATTAAAACACAGTAATTGTAAGACCTGTTCTTGATGGTGATTAGTTTGTTTGTACTGTTCAGCATTCAGTTCCTCAATCCTCTTGCGGAACCAGTTACAACATTCTTCTATTGCAGCTGGTCCATTGCTTATCAGGAGGACATTAAAAGCAGAGAACAATTAGATTAATTTCTTTTTAAAACACAGTGTACATACCCATCTCTGAAAATAATTTTGTTTCTTTGGTTTTGCAAATTTAACTTCACTTGTGATTTTAAATTGTAATCAATAATACAATACCTGTGTGGTATGAATGTTGCCAGTGCTATATTCATATCTACAGTACAGCCAAGTCGTCTGTAATCAGGGTCCTGAATTATTTGAAGATGTTGATTTGGATCAGATTTAGTACTCATTTTGCCTAAGAACAAGACAGAAAAGAGTATTCATAAAGTAAGAATAGGAATTACATGTAAAAGACATACAACTTTTATAATTGTAGTATAAGGAAGATTGGGGTAGATAAAGGCTTTGAAGGGGTTCAAAGTCTTCAAAGGCTTTACTAGCCCACAAAGCATTCTTGTATGCTTAAATCAGCATAGACTTCTCACATAGCAAAAAATGGGATTATTTTATTTTCCATCTTACTGTTGTTTATTTCTAAGTTTCTTGAACTATAAATATGTAAAGCACATGCTTCAGCAATGTACTCTTCCTTTACCTTGAGTTAGAAGGGTTTTAAATTGCTGTACAGCTTTATTAACATCCACTTGGAAAAATTCCCATAGTTTAAGTTTTGGATATAAATCTTCCCGAATTATTTTACGGATACACTGTAAAAATAAAATTTATGTTAGATAATAATATTGATGATTAATATAATTAAGAAAAGCTAATTAGTCATACAAATTGTTCGAAAAAAATATTGGAGAGTAAATGGCTATTAAATATATCTGCAAAGTATACACCATTTTTCGTGCATTTCCACAACCTTAGAAATATTAAAGGTTCATTCAGCTATTTACAGAGTTCATTACCTTATACTTCCTTCTCATTCACTTACATTCAGGTGATGATCGTTTTCTATCAAGGGAGGGACCCCTTTAGCAGTATACTTTCCATCAGACACCATACAGGTCAAATGCCACAGAGCTCTATCCAAGACCCAAGCTGGCTTCAGGTGAGGAGAATTTACAAGGTTATAGCCACATTCTGGATGCATCCTGAGCCATTCACTGTTAGTAGCTTATTCAAGAAAGGGAGGGAGGGGGGGAAAAAAAAAGTACACAAGCTGAACACTTAGTTGTTTTGTGCAGACATCCTGACACCAAGAAGTTAAGGTACTATGGCATATAGTTAGTTCACATTTCAACTAAAATTTTCCATGCCAATAGAAAATCATGTCTTATGCAGAGGTGTGCATTACTGATAGTTATTCATTTTGCAACAAATACAGTTGCAGAGTCTGCAGAGAAACTTTCTGAGTTACACAAAAATATGCAATAGTACCACCAGCTCTAAAACACTAAAAAAAAAAAAACCCGAACCATTTTTGTTGCAGGAAATACATCAAATAATGGACAAGAAATGCTCTTTGTGTGTTGAAAGCCAAACATACATCCCAAACCAAAATGGCCTAAGTTGCTTATTTTAAAATATTCTTAACCCTATCAGCTGTTACACACACACAGCCAGACAGCAAGAGTGCATACACTGCCCAAGAAAAAATTAATGAAAAATGTAGTTAAATGGGCTTTCAAGAAAGGATTAGCTGTGACACTGTGTACATAGTAAGAAGCACAGTGGTGGGAAGCAATGTCACTGAGTCTTACACAGAAAGATGAGTGCACTGTCTGGTGCATGCAAATAGAACACTAGTTCAGATCAAACACCACACTCTACAGTGTCTATTTTCTAAACTATTCCTGTAACATCAACAAGCACCAGAAGATATGCTGAACATTAAAAATTAACTCAGAGAAAGTTCACTAGAAAATGGGTATAATATTCTAATACAGACAGAAGTGTGCATGCAGCAGTATGAGTAAATACATACATAACAGAGAAAATTTGATTTTGGAAGTATGACAATAAGAAAAAAGTCCTCAAGAGTGAACTTCTTCAATTTTTGAAACTGTCCTAAATGCTATTTAACTGAAAATAATTGTCATATATTCTTTTGAATGAATCTCTGCGATTGAGAAACAAAATGTAAAAAAAAAGTATGGAATGCTTAAAACCAAAAATTATATTTTAAAACGTAACTTTACTCAGGTTTTACAAGGTTTTTTAAAAATAATTTCTCACAGAACATGTCTTATTAACCCATTGTTTGAGAAAAGCAGAGAAAAATAGAAGTAGTACATCACACAAGGGAAAATATATAACAAATTATTGTACTGGAAACATGAAGGAAGAGCCTTTAACATGTCCAAAATTATAGCAGAATAATTAACACCTAAAACCCAAGTTTGCTTAGTTCAAAGAAGTTCAAGAAAAAAATGTCAAAGGGAAAGAGTAGTGTACTCTCTCAAGCTATAGTATGAACAGCTCTTCCGAAGACCCTCTTATGTTGTATCTCAGGAGCATTATGAACATGGCAAAATTCTATGTTTATAAGGCTAAACCATTTGTGGAAATTAAGAACTTCATGGTTTAAATGCCATCTACAACTAAAACCACCATACTCATTTTAAAGTTAGAGAAAGCAATAAGAAGTTCAGGCTGTTAAAGGCTGTTCTAGGCCAAGCAGTTCCCCCCTACACTTTGTTGTTTGATTTTTTTTTTTTTAATACATATACTACTTCTGAAAAAAGTCTTTTTCTCCAAAAAGCAAAACTAGCTTCCTTTATTTATCTAACAAGAACCATGATTTACTATCAAGGACTTTCATGAGTAAATACAATTGTCTAGAAAGACAATTTAAATCTAAGGTGCTGGTATGCAAAAAAAGAAAGTCAGCAGGCATTTCACTAATTCTGGTATGGAACAGAATGATGTTTTCTGATCAGAAGGTAAGCTCCAATGATTCACAGCATAACAGCAAAAGAAATCTAATTCTGCAGAAAAAAAAATTTGCCAAAAACATCACTTGTGATTACATTTGTTACAGCTAGAGAGAAAATACAGATAAGCAAAAAAATATGGAAATATTAAAACGAGGAATAACAAAAAGCTATTTCTAAAATTCATTACATTATTTAAGGAAATAATTTCACATTTTTCAAAGGACTAATTCATTGTTATATAAATGAAACACAAACGTAATATTTAAAAGTGATGCTCACTGCCCAAGACTACTTTTTTCCCTGCCCTTTCATAAAGCTGAGAAAAGGTGGTGTTTGATGTGATTAGTCAAGTATTGGAAATAGGATCTACTCAAGTGTTAAACTGCAGTTACACAATAGTAGCCTCTTCTGAAAGGTAAAGATGTAATTTATTTCAATTTATTTTTTACTTTATATGATTTATTACAGCTACTGAAACCTCAGAAAAGGAAAAAAAACAAACACAAAACCCCTCTCCTTTTTCTATCTCCTGGTGAAAAGTAAATGCCAATGAACATACCATTTCTTATTTGAGTGTGTTTGAACACCATGAAGGATACGGCAGCCCCAAAGGGGCACATCTACCCACTCAGCTATGAGACAGGGCTTGCAAGTTCATCTATAATACTCCTGCCTACATGCCAAAGGTGCATCTATATTTAACATTGGCACATGCATCTACTTCAAAGTCAGGCAATAGATGCTAACAGAGATTTTAACAACAAAAACTGACTGCCACCATTCTCTACTGTGCAAGCAGTTTGTTCTCCATTCCAGTGTAAAAACCAAACACCTTAGCTAAACCACTTAATAATGAAAGTGCTGTCTGACTTCACAAGAGGAACAGAGGGGAAGCACTGCCCTTTTTATACAGTGGTCTCAGCTAGAAAGCAAAAACTAACAACAGATACAACCACTGTTAAGCTGAGGGGTCATGAGCTGTTAGAATTACCAGCATTAAACAGTTTACTGTGAGACAACTTAAGCTTTTAATGCAGACATGCTGCAGAATTAGTAACAATGTACAAATATCCATAATCTGCTCAAAATAACTGACTATGCATTTTGAGTCTATTAAACATGTTTTACAGTTACTCTAACATGCAGGAATGAACCAATTCTACTAGAAATTACTGTGCAACTAAAATATCAAAACAAAGAGTAAAGTTCCACTTAATCAAGAAACTCAAAAACTGTTTGCTTACTTTATTATTTCAAAAGCCCCCCAAAAGCTCCACAGGCATATACAATATTATTGCTTACTGAAACATTTATCAGCCTATCTCTCTGCTTATGCTGAATTTGGCATGTAACAAAGTTTGAAGTCAGTTGTAAATCAAGAGATTTTTATTATAAACAACGGGGGGGGGGGGGGAAACGAGTTTAGAAGTTTGAAATCAGGAAACAAAGTCATCAAGTATACCCTGCTTAATGATGTAAGTCAGGACCAGGGTCATCTGAATAATTCTATCCTGTTAGAAGACACTTCTAAACCTTCTTTCACCAGAGTAACAATGTTTAGTCATTCATCCCAATGAAGATTACTCTGAACTCTGAATGTAACCCAGAAAACTCCTACAAATGTAGCCAAATAACATGATATTTTTCTTCTCAAATGTATTTTGAAATCTAATAGCTTAAAGATAGGTACTTCTGTCCATAAAAACATTACCCTTGGTAACATGCAAATATATGCAGTGAAAAGATGACAGGATCTTGAGCACATGCGAGAGAAACTGGACTTTGAGTTTGTAAAGTGCAAGAAATTTCTCTTCCGAAACTGGGAGAATGTTTAGAAGTCAGATTCCCTCAAACACATTGCCAATAACTAAACTTAGCAACTTTTCAACAAACAGATAGGGCAAACAACTGGGACCACACTGCATTGCAGACGGATTGGATAGGAATGTTTGGCAGCAGTCAACACCAAAGAACTAAAACAAATAAAGTCTGAAATTCAGAGGTATCTGTAGTTAGGGTTTTTAAGCCTCAAAGGACTGTAACATCAACATACATCAAGTTGTACTCTCTGAGAATGCTAATTATCACAGTCTTTAGGATGCCAGCATAAGATGAAAACCATTATAAACACAATCAAAGTAAACTCATTATCCAAGTAATCAGCAAAATTACAAATTACAAAGCACTATAACTTAAATTTCATCAGATCATACTGAAAAAACCCCACTGTCCCTCAAGCAATTAAGAAAAGTAAAGCCTTCAATGAACTGGTATATCTATGGTTAAAAAACCCCTCACCCCAAACACAAAGCTCTTTTTTTTTGCTTTGCCCACAGCCTGAGCTGTAACATTTCCTCCATTGCTTAATCCTAGCCTCTTGTCCTATTCTGTTTGCTGTCTGCATGTCAGACCCAAATTAGAGCAGTTACTTTTAAGCAGCTACAAGCATAATACCCTGTTTAACAAGAAAGCACTCAGTTTATGTTCACCAGGTAATTCATAATGCAGATTCCACTCATTTATGTGGAAGCTGCAGGCTGCAGATCATAAAAATAAGCATATTATAAAAACAGATACATGCACAGTTCATTAATTCTCTCTAAGAAGGGCTCCATTCACTCTTTCAGTAACAATACCAAATTCTTTTACATCTGTTATGAAGACATATCAGTTATAGTTGTAAAGAGTTGTCCTGAATTTGAGAGATTCAAAGACAGAAACAACTAAGTTGCTTAAAACAGCTACTAAAAGATGGATTCAAGAGGGAACAGTTAAGAGAAGAATGTGAAATATAATTATAGAACCAACATGGTTATTAACACACACACACAAATCATACCAGTATGATTGTAGACTACATCTGTGATGCAAAGCATATTCCACTCATTTTTCAATTTTTCCACAAGAGCTCCTATATGGCTCCAAGTGCAGCTTTGATTATGGCTTGAAAAGTCAGGATTTACTTCTAACTGATCAGCCAGTGAATAACATGATCTAGACAGTCCAAGCTTCTGCAGTGGTGTAAAATGAATCATGTTGTAACCTATGTAATAAGAAGCGATTTATTTAATAAGAAAAACAAATTTCAGTCAAAGTTAATTGAAAAAAATCATGTTAGAGTTATAACAAGTACTGAAAGCTAGTGTTTGGAATAATCAGTGTAAATGAACCTGACTTCCCCTTGAAATTCTGTGTAACAAAAGGTTTAAAAATCACCCTATCTGTTCTACAAACTTCCAAGTCTATCTGAAATTAAAACAATAAAACAAAAGTGGTTTCCCATTCTAGAAAATCCCTAAAGTTCTATACCTCTGCAAATACTTTAATTATTTCACTGACTTAACCTGTTAACTAAATTGAATCTAGTAAAAAATATTTAATATACAAACTAAAAAACAAATGAGCTGTTTACACTGAAGAGTTTCAGCATAACTCTGGTTTTTGATCATAAGACACAAACATATATCTTTTAATATGTGCATTGACATTACCTGTTTCTTTTGCAACTTTAAGCCTATCTTCCCATTCATGAAATGGTCCCAGACACTTAGCGAGGAACGTCTGGAGTGTAACACAATCCAAAGGTAACACGTGATTATCGGCTCCAACATGCAAAATAGGATCCACAACTATGTAACCTCCACCACTTTTTTCATTTCTAGGAAAAATTAATTTTCATTGGTATAGTAAACACCTATTGTAACAGTCAGTTTCATAAAGAGAATCCAACAAGTAGTTATTTCAAAACCACAGTAGCCCAGTACAGTGGTTGGAGGAAACAGGACTGCAGGACATCTGAAGAAAACAGGAAACACTGAAGAGATGTTCCTCTCTTAGGCATCATCTCTCTACTGGACACACAAGAACACAGTTGGAATATAGAGCTTTAAACTCTCTGCAAAAGTGACATACCTTTGTTATTTTTTGAGACAGAGTACTGGTTCCTCATTTTAGGATATGGACAGAACAAAGAAAGCAGGACTGCCCATCTTTTATACAAAGACCTTCATTTGAGCACCACCTGAGCTCAAAGTCCTTTTAACCCTGAGGGAATTTAACCACCCATCTTCCAGAAACTCAAAAGACTACAATCATTACAGATACTGACATTGTCTTCTGCACTTGTCCGGTTTAAACAAAGGAGGAAGAATGTGAAGGAAAGAACACAAGAACCTCTGTGCTAGAAAGATGGAAAACAACCTTCAAAGTCAATGAAGAAACTACAGATTAACCATTCAGATACTCAGAATGCTGATGACTTAAACTTGTAAAAATGGCTTGCCTTTCCAATATTCACAGAAAGTTGATCAACTTTGTTCTGTATATTATCCAGAGTATCTTTGCATCAGAAAGTATTGAACCACCACCACAGCTACTGTCTTGCATTAGCAGATTCAAGTAGGCCCCATGGTTGCAATTTCAAAAATGCATGGAAAACATGTTTTTATTCTTAACAGTGACTTCTTCAGGTTAAAATGTAGATCAAGGGAGGAGTCTGTATTTGGCTGTATAGAATTTCACTTACCCAAGACTGAAATAGTACTGATATGAGCCAGAAATTTGCAGATCCAGCTTGCAATACTTGTCAGAGTCATCTTCTTTTCCTGTGGGATTATGCCACGATAGCGTCCTAAACTTGTGGCGATCAAATACTTCTCCAGAAGCTGGGTAATTTGTGTACACGGTAACAGGTTTGCCTTGAAGAGTCGGACCCAATCGGAACTGTAGTTCAAAACCTCAAGAGAAAAAGATAAAAATCACTTAATCAGGAGAACTAGATATTTCTATTCTGTAATTACAAATCATAATTAAATATTATGCTAAGAAGAAAGTGCGCAAACATATATAACATTATCGAAATTCTTGGCAGATTTCTACAGCATCATCTCTCCCTATTTTCCTAATGTTGCTGCTGGCACACTTTGCATATAATCCTTTTCCTTTACTTATATGGCACTATTAATCTCTTTTCCAATTTGTTCCTCTTTACTATGTAAAAAGACTTAAAAACAAAATACAGCAAATCATGACCCTCAGACTACATACAATTTGATGCAGATTTTGGATTACATGGTATTTAAATTTATCAAGTCTAGATATTACGCTGCCCCATGAAAATATCTGAAAAAAAAAAATCAGGAACACGTTTCAAAAGAGAAAATTTCACAGATTCTTTCGTTCTCCATTGAGGGAACTAAACAACACTAAATCCCTCATGTTTTTACCTGTAAAATGATATATATACACTTGTGTGTAATCTACAATGTAGAAATTGTTAAATTTTCAGAGAGCTCAACAAACCCAAGGGAGTTTTGGATACATGCTGTGGGTCGCACACACATAGAAAGACCACTATTTAGGCTTAGGATACCAGTGATAATGAGAACAAAATTAAGGTAAAATATTAGGACCTAAAACCATAGTCTGTTCAGCTGGATATGAGAAATTAAATTTAGTCCACAGGTTTAAGAATAGGTTTCCACTTGCAGGTTCGAGGGTCACCATCATGTGCATGGCTAATTACAGGGTCCTTTCAAGTGACTGAAACAGGTATAAATGCTTGCACAACTTTTACTAAATTACATTCCAGTCATGTAGTTAACTGTAGTAAAACACCTACTAGCCCTAGCAGTCTACAAAAAGGAGTAAAAGAAACCTGAGTATTTGTAAAACGAGAAAGTTATTAATACACAGATAATGAATTAGAAAGTGTAAAAAACTGCTGAACAATGTCGAGTTCCAGTATGTGAAGTTGAAAAGAAGCCACTTGCTTAATAAGTAGAATCACAGGGATCTAACATTAGAATTCAATGTCTGAATACATTTATATATAAAGTCTCATCAAGCTTGCAGTTTCTCTTAACATAAATACCGCCATGTAAAGCAATGGGTTTAGGATCTGAATATCTGTCAGGTAAAGTGAATTTGACTGAAGAAAAAAAAAAGTCTTATATAAAAAAAATCACTTTCATAAGGTTAAACACTCTTCCCAGTACTATTCTCACATTTT
Source organism: Athene cunicularia (assembly GCF_003259725.1). Taxonomy (NCBI): domain Eukaryota; kingdom Metazoa; phylum Chordata; class Aves; order Strigiformes; family Strigidae; genus Athene; species Athene cunicularia. Next base: position 20,980,848 of record NW_020799109.1, on the reverse strand, counting down.
ATTACAGAGATTACTAAAATTAGAACAGAGGGATATATGCCATTGATATCTTATTTCCTGTAACACTTATACTGACATCAGGAATGCTGTGCTCAAAATTAGCTATGCCCTCTCAGATACTGCCATCAGCAGAGGCATTTTGAATGCTTGAGAGCTGTGCACTTCTGTGCGACTTTTTTGAATAAAATTACACAACTAGGAGGATTAGGTAAAAATGAAGGTTAGGGTCAACTCTCCACTTCTTCAACACTGACATTTTCTTACATTAGACTGTCAGAAAATTTTGAAATCAATATAGCTGAAGAGAATTCTTATTCTCAAGAACCAAGATCTCGCTCCTCTACTAAACCACTTCGATATTAGGTTCCTATGAAATAAATCCCACAAAATTTCATGAGTAATAAAAATTGTTGCATCATTAGAATGTTTAGTTTTATAGTCTGAATTTGCTGACCAGCATAATAGAGGACCAATTGGTGGGGTGGCTTTTTTATTTGATTTAGGGGTTTTTGTGTTGTTTTTTTGGTTTGTTGTTTTTGTTTGTTTGTTTGTTTTTTTACAAATAGACTTAAGAACACTTTTAGAGAGAAAGAATGTCAAGTTCTTAGAAGTATGCAGCCAAAATACTAACATAGCACAGCTGTAAGAATCTTGACAGGCAAGATAAGATTTAGGAGAAGCTAAAGGTCCCATATTCTGAAAGAGTTATGTCAGACTTTAAAAAAATGTCAGTATTACTGATATATTTCAAAATAATAAGATCAAAGATGGGGTGCTACATAACACATTGCAGATAACTACTGGAAAGCTTGACTTATGAGGACTTTTTCAGGTCACTGAGGTACAAGTTATACAAGCAGAGGTCCTGTCCTGCAGGGCCTGTCTAAAAAACGCTTCGCACTTCATTCCCATGAAGACTGACAGCTCCTAGCCCATCTGCTCTTCATTTCTGAAGTTTTATGAATCAAATTGAAACACGACTGGAGGCTCTGCAGCAGAAGCAAGCACGTCCGAAATTGTTTCATATTAAAACAAGGGGAAAAAAAACCCAAAACAAACGCAAAACAAAAAACCAAAGCCGAACACCACTGCAGGCTGAACTCCCCTTCCACTGCTGCCCAAAGAAGGTGGCGAGCTCCCGGCCATTTCCTCTCACTCGGCCCAGGGGACGCCCCGCCGAGGGGAAGGAGGAGGAAGAGAAGGTTGAGGAGGCCGCTGTCCGCCGTCCTCGACCTACCTTGCTCCAACCTGAAGAGGGTCTTGTCCAGCTTCTCCATCTCGCTGAGGTGCAGCAGCCGCGTCTCCTTACCGCCCGGCATGGCTGCGGCCGTCCGCCCCGCGCTCCTCCCGCGCCAGGAGACTCACTTCGGGGAGGGACAAGCGAGCCCTGCCGTGAGGGAACACAGACAAAAATCCAGAGGTCAGCGGCGACCCCCGGGAGGACGGCGGCTGTTTGGGAACCCCTCAGCCGCCGGTCTCGCTTACATGTTCCCCAGCCCCAGGGAAGTGAGGAGACGAGGCGCGGCAGGGCAGGGAGGAGGGGGAGGAGGGTAGGAGGCAGCTGTCAGGAGGCACCCAGCCCTCCCCTGGCCGGTGACCTCCGTCGGCAGCACCCTAGAGCAGCACCCTAGAGCAGCTCCCCGTCCCACAGCGCGGCCCGGCCCCCAGCCAGAGCCGCGGAGGTTCCCCCGGCCCGAGCCGCCTCCGGGCG
>NW_020799109.1:20968867-20979087 GCF_003259725.1 Athene cunicularia | reverse complement strand
ATTCCGCTGAGGAAAATGCGACTTTAAAGGCTGCCTGAAGTAGCCCGGCTGGCACCTTCGGGCCCAGCCGCCCCTCGCCGCGATGGCAACGCCGCACCGCGGGGCTTCCTCAGCGCTCCCGCCCCGCCGCCTCCCGGGGCACACAGCGGCCAGGCAGCCGGCTCCTTTCTGATAGGCTGCGCTGTAGAAAAAACATGATGTCAGCTCGGGTTTAAGTGCTATATATAGTATGTGGACAAGACTACAAACTCCCGGGATCTGTCTTTGACCAAGAGGTAAGGTGGTTTAAAAACCAAAAAAAAACCCCTCAACCAAAACACCCCACACCACCCTTGTTTTGAAGCACAGTCATCCAAACCGCTGTCACCAGACAGCCCTTACCATTGCTTTATATCGCAGAATATCTGGGGCAGTTGCTCCAGGCCTCTCGCCACTGAAGTCATTAACTGCACTGTAAAGGTCAGCCTCGCAGCTTTGGAAGGTCAGTCTATTTTTACCGCCTAGAACTACGATTAAAAAGTGCTTCTCAATTTACAGTCACTCTGTTACAGTTTATAATGCTTTTTTCTTTCAAAGGTGGTATATTTTGTGGAATTGCAAAACAATTTAGAATTAACCATATACTTCATACACCATACTTAACCATTTACGTCATCCCATACCCTTATAACTGTGTCTTACTAAAGTGTGTTCATACAATCCATTTAGGGGCAGTCCAAAGGCCTTGACATTCATGGAAACACTTCCACCCATTTCAAACTGAGTTTGTTACCTTTTGATTGTTAATTTTTTTCTCTCTTCCTTCACTGGCTCCTCCCTCTGAACATTCTAAGAAATCTGTTTGTTCCTCATTATAGTTCACATTTTTTGGTATTGTTGAGAAAGGTTTTCATGTGGGTGTAAGTCAGTATGTCAACTTTTAAGCCCCCTGACAATATTAGGGTCCCTAGACAGACTGGGCGAAAATGCCTAGTCAAAGCCCCACTGTGTTTGTGCAGTTCCCCTAACATTCATCTCAGTGAGACTCATTCAGATATGATTCAAACGTGATATCTCCAGTCTGGATTATTTTACAAGGATATTTCCTGGGGGCCCTGCAAGATTCTCCCATCTTGTCTTTTCTAGTCCCCTTATTCCTTACTCAGCTTGCTGGCCTGCATGCTTTGTATACAGGACATACTTGCAAATAGCAGAAGGTCCGCTCTCCCGGTATGCTGGCTGTTTTCTCTGAGTTGGATGCATCCCAGTAAAGATACAATGTAGGAAGGGTAAATACAAAAAGCTCCAGCAGGTATGGGAGTCATAGGCCCCAAACCAAGACATATCATTGAAAGAGGTTTGGACCATCTCTTTGCTGTGGTCCTCATTAGGCTTCAGTATCTGGAAGTGACTTTGCAGTTGGTCTGCCACAGAGCCTTGCACAAGTGCGTCTTCCTCCAGGCTTGCTATTGTCCTGTCCCATACTGCAAACAGGATGAGACTTAGACATTTTATGAGCTGCTTATGCAGTGAACAGTTCTGAGAGAGCCTATGTAGCCATGTCCCTTGCATAGTTACCCTAAAGTGCATGCTAATACCTTGTGAAAAGCAAGGAAAACCCGAAAGGGTATTACTGAAGGCAATTTCATCACTGCTGCCAAGTTTTAAAATGTAGCTCGTTTGTTTTCCCTAGCTAATAGGGAAACTCACCCTACTCACCAGGTTTGCACTACCACATCTCCACTGTACTATGCATTTAGACAGGTTTTGAAATGTATCCAAGTTTATGAAAAAGTATTTTTAAGTTTCTCAAGACAAAAATAATTAGGAGACTCCTGAATCAGCCTCCTGATTTCAAATCCTGAAGCAGTTATTTTGACCAACATCTGTGATTGTAGCTAAATGGATGCCAGCAGTCTAAATGAAGGACTTGATCCACTACACAGTACTATTAAATCGATAATTAGAAGAGTGTAATTTCATTTGCCTTCAGTTCAGTGTGAAAACAATACTATTACAAAGATAGCAAATGAATATAGGAGGTCTCTTGATGAAGTTCAATCAGGAAAGCAGAGCAGACTATCCTAATTCTTTCTCCATCAACATCACCTCTTACGGTGGCACATCCTTTACAGACTTTGGGCCTGTGTTAATTTAACAGATGTAAATTGAGCAGGCTTTCTGAATATGGGAACCACACCAGCAAAACATCATGCATAAGTGCTACCATTTAGTGTTGCAGGTATTGTATAGGACACAGCAATCACAAATGGCATTTGCTACATTGGCATCTAAACAGTGGATTTCACGGTGCCATTTTTATCTTCTGTTCGCAGTTTGTCTGTGTGTGATGTGATACACCACAGCAGGAAAAGATCAATAGTTGCTTCAAAATAAGAGTGGATGCCATATCAATGTCATTATCAGGAAATAATTTTCAAGCTTTTTCAAACACATTAATACCAGAATTTTTCAGTCCTTTTACATTACACCTTCCCAGTACTCCCTCCCTCCCTTCTGTTTTGCAACACAGTATTACAGAACACTTAACCTAGCAGTGGCCTCAATACACTTTGGGGAGCCTGTTCACTAGGTGTCAGATCATGCTCACGTCATATTGCTTATGCCTATTTTAAAGGTCATGACTGTAAAGTGTGGGAAATTAAGAGTACTTACATGACAGTACTTTTTTTTTTTTTAACAACAGAACAATAGCTCCCAATAACAACAATAAAAGCCAGCTAGCACACACAGAACTTAACTGAACATCTAACTAAAATTAAAAGCAGATTCCTTTGGCCTGTATGCAGGAGATATGAGACTTCATAAAATTTAAAGTGACAGCACAGTTTTTCTCAGTGCCCCACGCTCATGACCTGTAAATTCATGCATTAACACTGTGCTATTGTTCTAACAATAGGAAGCTTAGGAGATGTTGAATCTTCTGTCTAGCTGTTGTCTTCTAATGGGGAGATCTCATCCAGAAATGCAAACCTGATTTTGAAAGAAAGCTCCTTTCTTTAAAACTGTATCTCTGCAATTTGATTAGACTGCAGTCTTTTCTGTGAGTTAGATCTTTGCTATGCAGTGACTGAAAACAAATGCTGTTCTTAGACACATTACATGCCCAGAAGGAATTTACATATGGCCTTGGATATTAGAATCTAGTACTGAGAGAAAATATTCGTCAGAACATTGAAGTAATCACCTGTAACCTATTTTTAAAAAATCTGTTCTACATAAGTAAACTTATAGCCTGATAGGCAGGGAATAAATAGTAGGCTAGAATAAAAATGTCTATATAGGTAAGAAATCGGATGAGATGGAAAGGCTAGGATACTAGCCTGTGCAGTTTGTTCTTACTGAATATGTAAATGCCCTTTCCTCTAGTTACTTGGCAGTGTTGGTTTGACCTTTCAAAGATGAACCTGCTCTCATCATGAATTCTTGGATTGCAGAAACGTTTTTCGGGTTTTTTTACTCCCAGCTTGGCCATTCTATTACTGTGTGACCTCAATCAATGCTCTCTGCTTTAATGCCTGTGTAAAGTTAGACTGCTATTAATTTTTAATAGAAAATTGTAAAATTCAGTGCATTTATCTTTAAAAAATTCTGTTATAGTTAAATGTAGTTTTTCACATAATTGCTTAAGATACATTTGACTATGCTTTAGCTAACAGCATCACATTAATTTGATATTAATAATATTCTGCAAGTGTGGTGACTTGGCAAACAAAATTTTAAACTAAGTGTTCTTGTACCATTTAATTTAGTTAAATGTAAAATAAATTCGTGTGTACTGGGCCGATTTTTTTTTTTACAATGAGAACATATTACAACAGTTGGCTGAATCACTACCAGCACTTCCATCTTCCTGTAAATTGTTCCATATAACAATGGTGAGATATGCTGAGATTTAACACTTCAGAGTATCTATTCCTAAAGGAACTCTAGTAGTGTTTTATCAAGCAGATCTACTCTTTAAGTTTTATATTTCCTCCTCAAAAATAAATATTTAACAAGTGTCTCTTGCACACTCCATTTTCTTTAAAATGCTTCCTTCTACTCTATCAAACTATAGTGAAATTATCATGGATATTTTCCTGGTCCATTAAAATAACAACCCTTTAATCTTATCTAGACAGATCTTTAAGATCAAATAGTAAACAACTGATTGCACTTGTGTCTGTTGTATAAAACTGGCATCTGATTTCTTAAGCAAAGAAATAACTACATACTAGTTCCACATAACCTGAGATTATCTGAAAGCTAACACTGAGGTCTGTGGGTCTGCTTTGTAATCTTTCAGCACAGATAGACTTCAAGCCATAGTAATTTAAATAGTCTACCATGCTGTAATATGTTGCAGAAGGAGAATATTTCGCCAAATGTACGACTACAGCAAGCATTTGTTTTAAAAGATAATTTTAATCTCTTCCTCATCTTCATGCCTTGGGACAAATTCCTGATTTCTCATTGCCAAATCACTTTCAGTCCCAGGCCTCCTTTCAACCCGTTTTTCAATTCTAGCACCAAGTTAAATATGACAAGGAAGAGCAGGGAAAATGATGCAAGTGTGGTTTGTGCTAGAATGCTACAAAGCTAAAATTCAGGCTGGCAAATCTTTTGCTATATCGCAATCAATGTACCTAATTCAGCATTTACAGTTACATCACTAAACGCTGCTACCAGAACTCCAAAGTTTGATCTTACACTGCTGCCAGAAATCCAAAGTCCTTACTTAATATGTGTCCTATTGATATAATCAGATGTTTTGGTTAGCCATGAATTTGAGTTTAGGGTGACTGATGGTAAGTAGCTTGCTCGTAACTGGGCAGCAGCTCCCATGTGAACTCAGAGGAGCCAGGAATTACTGCTGTATGTTGTGACAAACTGCTGCTGCTGATCAGCCTTTTTAGAGTATTTTACCAGTGCAAACCACTGGCTTACCACACCAGCTGGATTCTTGCTGGTGGAGGAATCACTGCCTCAGACAGTAGTGCAGTACTGATGTTTTGCCGAAGAGTATGCCAGTAACATGTTTGTTGGATGACTGCAGATGCTGTGCAGCAGGTTTCCCCAAAGTCTGGAATGTCCTTGGAGGTACTGGGTTGCACAGAGACTGTGAGCCAGAACAGACAGGATGCAGAAACAACCACAAAACCATGGATGAAATGCAAAGAGTAAATTCATTCTAGTTACCTCGTGACCTAGGGAATCTCCGCAGCAACATCTGGGCGGAGGCACGCAAGTGGGGATGCAGGCACCACGGAGCTCAGTCCTTGCTAGCCAGAAAGAAGTGAAGAAAGAAAGTATCTCGAACCTACTGCTTTCACCTATACATATCAGATTTTTGCAGGCATATTTTTCCACTGTGCTTTGGTCTTTCCTATGTTTGATAGGGTGCCTCTGAACCTCTCACAGGCTTATGTTGTAATATCTAAACGCAGACATTCTACCTATCAAGTACACAGGGCTAAACAACAATTAGTGAGATACTGTTTTTCAGCACCCCAGCTGCAAGTCACTTGAGTGTGTTTACACAACCCTTCTCACCAATCTTCCGTTGTGTTCCCACAGAAACTATGTACTAACCTGGCTCTGCAGGAGGCAGCTTTCCATAGCATCTCTGGACTGGGTCACTTACACCTCATTTGATATTCCCCTGTGCTCATCAAGTGAGGACTGCTGCTTATAGGACTTGAAAGCTGGTATGAAACAATCTTCTCTCATATTCTTCTCACAATTCTCCCATGTTGGATGTGCCTTTTACCAGCTCTGTCACAATCTTAACCAGCTGATTAGCTTTTGAAAGTCTCTGCAAGCATTTAGGTGAGACTTGCTAAAGTAAGAGCTAAAATCCCTGCAAGCATTCCTACTGAGCATACTCAAACATCACCACACGGTTCCCCCACGGAGGTACTGGGCATGTGCTAACTCACATGTTGCTACAACTAACAGCATTGTGCATCATGCATCATCCCTACAGAACGATTTCTTGTGCTTCAAGACAGAGCAACCACAAAACCCATGGACATACCAGGTCTGACCAAAGAATGCATTTATAAGCCATAAAGGAGACAAATTGAGAGCTACTGAGAAAAAGGTGAAAAACTGAAAATAAGTTGTCTGTGAAAGGACCAATGAGATGAAAATGAGTGGGAAAAATAGTTCCTAGTCCGAGTGAAAGGTAAGAGGAAAAAAAATTGTGGCACAGAGTGAAATTGAGATTGGCTGGCAAAAAAACCTGATCGGTGTGTGGAAGAGCATTGTACTAGATTTCAATTAATCTCATAGTTTCACATTATGAATTGTGTAATCAGGTCTAAAGTACCTTAAACTGAAGCACTTCCAGGTCAATGCTTTTGTCAGCAAGCTCTTTGCTCCCTGTGAAATGGGATAATAAGATCTCATCAGATCTCAGTAACAGAATAAAATTAATAATTTAAAAAGCACCATAGAAGTGGTGAAAAATATAGAAAACAATAAAGTTAATAATTCAGTACTTTTATTAGATAAAGCTTCAATATAGTGCATCAGATAGAGAGATGGCCTACATGCCTTGAAGTTGGTAAAATTATTGCTGTCCTTTATCCATTTATTTAATTGTGCTGTGCACTGAATTAAGTAGAGACTCTTTCAGAAAAGTGGCAAGTTGTCATTGTATCATAGCAGCTATAAACACCTGGCTCATATTGATATCAGGGAATCAAACTTAATTCTTTAATTTCAGATAAGCAAGGAATTATTTTTTTGAAAAAATTCGCTTTAAATCAAAGTCGACACACATTTTCGTGGAAAGCTATTGTGGGTGTACTTAAGCTGTTGATGTGTCAGAATAGTTACAAAAGGAAAGCAAGTTTCTGTGTAGTCACGTGGAAAACCTTGTTTTACTTAGTGGCTAATGCCACCAGGTGGCTAGTTAGTGTAAATGTCTGAAAGCCGTAAAATGCTTTTTTCTTTTACTTCTAGGTAAACAAGTACTTTCGTATGTTTCCAAGTGTTAATTTTTATGTGTGACATAAAAAAAATTAAAAATAGTGAAAGTAGAAAGGACTGATTAGTAGAGAGGATTAAACCCCAAAGAGAAGCATACAATAAAAGGATATTTCTGGAGATTAGTGGAATACACTTACCTAGTTTGCAGGTTAACAGTAAGTCAGTTGGTAAAAATGATTAAGTGTGAAACAGTGCCAAAGCTCAAGGAAAAAGAATTAATTAATTATGGAGAAAAATGTTATCCTACATTGTGACTTTTATCATAATTTACTTCCTTTTAGATGGTCAGGATTGTTTTATTGACTCAACTTTCCCATCTCCTTGGGGAAGAAAAAAAGCATATGCAAATTGCTTTGGTAGGAAAAATAAGGGAATATTATTGTTATTATTTCCCTAATACATATTTAGCCAAGACAATAATGCTGAAAAGCTTGAAAAATTCTGAAGTCTAGCCCTGTAAGTGTAGGATACACAAGTGAGGTGAATAAATATCAGGACTGTTACCTTCATAGGAAGACCAGTATCCTGCATGTATTCTGCCAAATCTAAATACACTTTTTCAAACGCATGTCAATATATCAAAATAGTAACAAAATCTTCTTAGATCTAAGTTATCCCTCATCAAAACAATATGATAGGGATGCAGCCTTTTTGCACATCACTTGATTTGAACTCACGCGAGGTTTTACTGTGATAATCTTGCCAGTAACACATTTGCTTAGTAGACACATATATGAAACTTGAGCAAGGGCTGACCTCCTAAAATACCACAGTTTTGCTGCATAGTTGGCTTCATACTCAAGAGAAAAATTGATTACAAGGAACCACATAATAACATGGGTTCTCTTCAGACCTAGCTTCAATGGCTTATTGTTTTCCATATTACTTTGGGCTTAAAAGATAGCATAGCTATCAGTATATGCCTTGGACCGCACAATATTCAATTTCCAAAATTATATATATTTTACTTGTTTCCTCAGTTCTTAAGCAACATAAATTCCCCTTTATATACTCAGCATGAAGTTTCCTTTATGAAATTGCTGTTGCTTTCAAAATTACAAGTTTTACTTACTTCCTTGAGATCCTGTAACAAACTATGCAAAAGAAGTCATTGGCTTCTTTTCATGTTACATTGTTCATTTGCCACCTGACATTGTCATCCTCTGACATAGTTCAATAGTAGATTACACAACTTTATCTCTCTTCAGGCTTGCAGGAATACTAAAAACTAAGCCCCATCCCTCTTTTTTTAAAGGAGATTAGTATGTCTGAAAAGACTCCTTCCAGACAGATTGATGATGCAGAAGGAATATGGGTATTTGTAGTCAAAGAGTAATTGTTTTATCCTGATTCTCTTGGTGTTTTCCTGGTTTTCCTGCTTTATAGCTCATTGGCAGTACCTAACACCTGAAATAAGAGAAGCTATAAAATGAGAAGCAAAAGAGTATTCCCTCTCTTACCCACTTTACTTTTCACAGATAAATGAATTTTTTTCTTAAACTCTGATTACAGTTTCCAACAGGAATGTAGCTCACATTTTCATCCCTCCTTGTGGGTCTTAATGAGAAAATTACTACCATATATCTTATATTTATAACAATCGTAGAATACCAGGTTGGAAGGGACCTCAAGGATTACCTGGTCCAACCCTTCCTGGCAAAAGCACAGTCTAGACAAGATGGCCCAGCACCCTGTCCAGTGTTGGGGAATCCACCACTTCCCTGGAGCGATTATTCCAGTGGCTGATGGTTCTCATTGTGAAAAATTTTCCTCTGTGTCCACATGGAATCTCCCCAGGAGTAACTTGTACCCATTTCCCCTCATCTTTTCCACGTGACTCCTTGTAAAAATGGAGTCTCCATCTTCTCTATAGCCACCCTTTATATACTGGAACATGGTGGTAAGGTCTCCCCTAAGCCTTCTTTTCTCAAGGCTGAACAAACCCAGTTCTCTCAGCCTTTCCTCACATGGCAGGCTACCCAGTCCCTTGATCATCTTTGTGATGATCTTTGGACGATCTCCAGCCTGTCCACATCTTTTTTGTTTCAGACATATACACACCATTTTGTCAGTGAGCCAAGACCCTAAAATAAGATCTTAATATTTTGATATTAATTCCACTATAATCTGTGTCTATGAACCTAAATATTGTCAAGAATATCGGTCACTGTGATGACCCGTTTTCATACTGTAGAGCGTATTTGTGAGTGTTTGTCATACTAATAATGTATTTGCAAGGAAGGCTATTTTTAATCAGCATAAATTAATTAGAAACACACAAGCACTTAATAAAGCATGTATGTATTTGGGTTTACAATTTTATCAAACTCTTTCATAGTTTGGGGGCTTTATGAATGGCTGTTGTAAACTGTTTTTTCTTTTTCCTAAGCTAGGGGGAAATACCCATATTTAAACTACTGATTATGTGTTATGTTTCTTCAGCCGCTGTACACTTAGTGAGATGTCAGCTTCCCAGTGACTTCTGAGCACGATAATACAAGTGTAACAGTCAAATCATTTGTCTCATTAGGCAAAGTAGTTTTTTCATATTAAATATATCTCATAATATGCTATTGCAGAGTACCTCTAAAGTTAATGTTGCTTTTATAGAAACTGAGAAAACAGTGGAACACTAACAGAACATTTGCAAGTCTGCTATGTACTGCTAAGTACTTTCTAAAGAAACATGGCTGAAGTAGTATTGAAATCACTAGCACTGCTCAGACCTAATAAGCAAGAGCCCTCCAGTCAAGGTGTTTGTTAACAGAATCACAATATTTCTGTTCTGTGGGAAGGCAAAATTCCTTTTGGATATTCATTAAATAATTTCCTTTTTGTGCTGCTTTGATTTGCAAGCAACTGAGGACTTGGAATAAAATGAAGAAAAGTAGAACTCAGAGGAGCTCGTGTAAATAACTGAGGTTTCTGCCAACAAACCCCCAGTTACAGCCAGTTATTTGCTTTCTTGATACGAAAAACCTGTTGTTGCAGGCCCGTACACGTGAACACCTTTAGGCATATGAATAGCACCGCACACGAGCTCTGCAGGCTTTTACAAGGATCCCCTTCTCTCAGTGAAGCCTACGGGGCAAGACTCCAGTTGTAGAGCCAGGACATTCATCAACACCTCCACCGTTTGGAGACTGCAAAGAAACTCCATGCCCTTAACACGCTTCCCAGGAGCCCACCCCTCCCGGGGACTCACACCGGTTCCTGAGGGCTGTTTCGCGTGTCTCCGGACG
>NW_020799109.1:20906306-20968817 GCF_003259725.1 Athene cunicularia | reverse complement strand
CGCTGCCCTTTTGTGCGGGAGCGGCGGCGGGAGGGGAGCGTGGGGCTGCCCGGAAGGAGGGCGGTGCGCGGCGGGCGGGGCCGCTTTACCTGAGGCGCTGCTGTGGCTGCGGGCGCTTCGGTTAAACTGCGCCAGTGAGTGTTCTGAGGGTGGCTTCTGCAAGCTCCTTGAAAACTGGATAAGCCTATTAGAATAGTTATAGCAGCTGCGAAGCAAGCTAAAATCTGGTGAAGCTTTTAAAGCACCTTGCAGCTGCAGACTTCTATGCAAGCATTTCTGAATCTCTTTACAGAAAACTCCTAAGCCTGTTTGCTTTAACGGGGAGAGGTAAGCTATCACTTTCTTTATCTAGAAGCCACACCGACCGTGGTCTCTTCTTGTATCTTGTTTGCTTCTTAACGTTATGTGAATATTTCTTATTTTGCTTTTTCATTAATGTGTATAGGAGATGGATCTGTGGTTACTGTTACAGTAAATGTGCGGATCCTGTAGCTGGATTTGCTTGTGTGAGTAACAAGCTGTGTCGTTTTTAGGTGAGCCAGCAACTTTCGGTTCTTCATGTAGATAAAAGGTCATAAGGTTGGGGCCTTATATGATATATGTAAAGGTGCTGCCCAACAGAAAGGTAAATAATTGAAGTAAACAACTGAACAGGGCAGAATCCTTGCCTCTTTTGTTCTTGGTGGGATATATGGAAAAAAGACAAACTTACTGTATTTGTTTAAACTTGCATGTTTTTCTTCTAAAAGAAAGTGTCTCTTTGGTAGGGAGTAAATGCATAACAGACTTTAAAATCATGCTGTAAATTTTCATGAGCTTGTGCTTTGAGGAAAAAGTTACCAGAAGTTGTGGTTGTTTTTTTTTTGTCTTTTAACTGCACCGGTAGATAATTAAAATTACTTAATAGTCTCAGAGGTCTGTGGAAGTGTGTGTTTGACAAAGCAAAGGAAGCTGTAGGGTCAGTGCTTCACTACAACTTCATGTATTTCAGCTGAGGTGTGAGGTCTTGTGGGCTTAGCTTGTGAAGCAGTATAAAATGTGTGTCTGACATAAAGAAGTCTCTTGTGAATGTTTCCTTTTCGTGTGTGTACTGTTTCTTCTTTCAGACAAACTTCCTCTGATCCTGGGTCTGATAAAGATTAGTCCTGTTAGATGTAAGTCAAATAGAAGAGGTTACAATGTAATATAAGTTGTATTACTGTAAGTAGAAAGCCAATAGCAGTTTTACTTGTACTTAGTCACTGTAGCAGAAGGACAGGCTGTTACAAAAAACCCTTCAAAATTCAACTTGAAACACAAGCCTCGGAGTTCTTTTTGAATGTTTCCTGCTTAGAAAGATCAAGAGGCTAAGGTGCATATGTTTTGCCATCTTAGGGGCATGAGAGTGTGTGTGTGCTTGCATTTTAAAAATAGTGAGCAGTTGTGGATGTGTGAATGCTGCTTGTTTTCTGCCCTTGTTCAATCTAGCTGTTGTGATATGAGCACCTTTAAATGAGCAGAAGTTAACCCAAACTCTTTCTGAACTCAGGTGGAAGGTGATTCTTGGACAGCAAGCCTGGCTGCTTCTAAAGACACATGGCAGAAACACCTTCTGTTAATACAGTTTATTGTAATTTAGATGGCTTTTTCTTTTTATGCTTGCTCTCTTGTCTAATGGTGCTCAGAAGAAAAATGCTGGCTATGATAGTTTTTGTACCTTTGATTTGGCAATATGTTTGCCTTGCCCCTCATCGCCTCTTCCTCTCTGAAAGTAGTTTTAGATTTCATACTGTGCAGCTAATGAATTTTTGTTAAAGAGCTGAAAGAAGATAACATCTATGAAAAGATCCTGAGTTTGTGTGTGAATGTGCTCATGAGGAATTAGGCTACTAGGGCTTTCTTAGCTGTTAATATCTGTGGGGACCATAGGAGTTTTTTCAGTGCAGGAGAGAGTAACTAACTGCTCTGCATTTATCAAAATCCAGTTACCGTAAAACCATGAGACTTAATCAGGAGAATAAATTCCCATGTATAGTAAATATCATTAAAAGATACCCACTAAATTTTGGTATGGTTGGTTCAGACTTTTAAAGATCCTGTTCCAAAAATTACAGCACTCATTCCAACCACTTTTTATTCTTTCCATTTCCCTCCTGAGGAGGAAAAGATGACTCCTGAATGAATAGGATGATAAGTTCTAAATGTTCAGACAATTGTAGTTGTATTGCACTGAAATTTTACAGAAGCTGGTAGGTATTATTAGGAGTAAACCTGTATTTCTCTTTGCAATCTGCCTTCCCAGGCAGAATCTCTAGAGATTAACCCACAGATAATTACTTTGGCCTTTAACCTGTAGTGTTTGAGTTATCACAGAGGTATTCTTGTCTTGACATGGTCCATCATAAGTATGAAGAATGCTAGCTATTTCATCTTCATTCATACTGAAATGGTTGTTTCTTGTTCACTTTTCTAGGAGTATCTGTTGTAGGTTCTCAGTGAGTTTTTTTCACTGCCTCTAAGTAGCTGCTCTGAATCCTATTACTGTTGGAATAACTGTCCATGCAGTAACTGTCCATGCAAGGAATATCTTTGGAACCCCTGTTCTGATTTTTCTACATGATTTTCTCCAAATTTCTGATGGGTTATATGCAATGTCTTGAGTTCTGACCTGCCCAACAAAAATATAAAGTTACTTGGTAGTATGGCTCAAGAAATGCTTGACTTGAAATTACAGATTACTTTAGAAGTCAGCTGTTAGTATTGTGTAATCTCTGCATGAAATTGTTTTTTACAGTTATGATCAAGTTACATATGAAATAAATACTGACCCTTTGATTACTCAGCTTCCTTGGGGAAGCTTAAGTTCTTTCTAAGGCATTTTGCCAAAGTCAAGCAAGGACGATGAGAAGATGACTCCGTATTTTTTTGTTTTATATTAATTAGAGTACTGTATTGTAAATGGCTTCAAGTATATAATGCTTTCCCTCCCTCTACCCCAAGAGTGCCATGGTATTTGAAACACCATTAGAATTACAGGTAAGGATGAGATTTCTTGAAACAAACTTTTTCTGAAGCTTCCTTTCCTGCCAGGGGTTTGACTTACATATTATACTGATGATTTAAGTAGGGAGGGTGAGGGAGGGAATAATACATTTGAAGTCACGCTTCAAACTAATGAGTATTGAAGTATTTTTTTTTTTTCACTCTAAATAAAGGTATAAAACATTGTGGTTTGAATGATTGTCTTATCCTGCAGTGGTGTGGTGTGCGCTAGTATCTTATCTGTAGAGAAAGGACTCCTGGATCTTATGCCGTCTTTGGTTGTACACAACATACTGAGAAGTCTGTCTATAGTACAAGACTTAAGTAAAATCAACAATGTGCTATGTGATTGTGTTCTGACTATGGAGCTAGTATGCTGTGTATGCTATGTTACATCCTTGTAACCTTGACTGGGGCATTTACTGATGCATGCTACTGCATGGTGTGTGGCTGATAGTCAGAGAAGACAGAGGAACAAGATTGTATGTGCTCTCAGGCCCTCGGTTAACACGAGCATTTCAATGTAATGCATTTATCTTGGAAAACAAGACACTGGGTGGTGCAGAAATCCTTAAACTCCCTTTTGTTCTTCCAAGCTGCTCAAATGATAGTAAGTTAGCAAAAATGCTGGAGAATTGCCAGTTGAAAAATGCTTCAGGAATTATGCTGCAGAAGTTAGCTCTTATGTTTTTAAACATCATTATGCTTCTGTCTCAAAGTCAATTATTCCTATTCCTCTTTAGTACAAGGAGCTTGACTGTTAATTCATAGGCTGTCACCAATGAGTAGTTGTATTTCAAAGGGTTATAAATGAGCCACTGTAGCCAAAGCTGCTTAATACAACTTGCAAGCAAAATCTGTCAAGGACAAATCTACAATTTATAGTAAGTTATAGTGGAAACTGAGAGTGTTTTCAGATGCTATCATTAATAGCAGGCTGTTCAACAGCTTACATGCCTCAAAAATTGAGTTAACGTATTCTCATTTTGAATCTAGCTGTAGTGGCAATGCCTGGTGATTTAAGGTTTTGACTAAGTTATGTTGTTCTTGCCTAGAAAAGATGATCTTGCAGAGATCTGCTGGTTCATCTTTATTAGAACACAAATTAACTGTTCTTTTAATTCAGACATGTTTCTGGGAGTAGAATAGAAGAGTGAGTAACAGTTCTGTATGATGTGAGATTTTTTGATCAGTCTCTTGGGACCTTGTTGATACAGGTGGAGAACTATTTTGTTGTTTTGGTTTGTGTTTTTTGTTTTTTTTTTTTTTTTCTTCAAAAGGCATTTATTCTTTTGCTGTGAGGTTAAGCATGATTCACGTATCACACTTCAGACTTCCTGAACCTAACCTCTCTGTAACAAATCATTTCCATGCCATTAATCCTAACACTCTTTGTGAGACTTAGTTTTCTTTCTCTGGTTTTCTCGCAAAGAGCAATATCAGACAAGTTGTGTATTCCACAGTTTATTGCATGTTCACTTATTGGAAATGTTGATTCTTTTACCTCTGTGTGTGATAAGTTAAAATTTTAAAGCTAGTTACTCCTCTAATTCTAAATAACTAAATATTCCGCATTGTGGTATATATGACATGTTAAATATCTAAAAATGCAGTCATTCCTGATAACATCACTTAGAGGGAATTAACACTATCATGGCTGTGGAACTCTTAATCAGATAGAAGAGGAAACCATATAATCTTACAGAAAAAGAGGTGACTTTTTTAATATAGGAGTGACTTGTTGCTTGCTGGTGGCTGGCTTTGGTTGGGGTATTTTTTTGTTCAGCAAAGCAGATGGTCTGTTTTGCAAATACTTGGCTGAGGATGAGTATAATTGCTTATTGATCTTCAGCCTGAGTATACTTGTCCTTCTCAGAATTGCTTATTGCTGGTTCATTAGTTTAATTAGGTATTTTCCTTAGGTGTTTGTTTTTTTTAAAATATTTTTCATTTTTGAACTACTAATGATATGTGCTTAGCTTTCCAGACTAACTCTTTCTTTCTCTTGGCCAGACTGCCGTATGCACAAGGGCATGACATACTGTTTTCCATTCTTGTAACGGGTGGGGTTTTTAGAGCTAACAGAGACATCCAAACCTGCCTATAGGAGGAAGTTCTGGACATCTCTTGGATTTCCCCTCTTTCTTCCTGTATATTCAGATTTTATGTCCTTGTCTTTCTTGCTCTTTATGATTGTTACAAGACTTGTAGACTGAAGCTTGAGAGTGTGTGTGCATGTTGCAAAAGGGTATAGGGAGGCACAGTGAGATCCTAGCCGAACTAGGGGCAGCAGGTAAGTGATTGTAAACTTCTATTTTTGGCTATTCCAAACTAAGTAAGTATGAAGTTCTACTGTGTTATAAAAAGGGTTTTACTGTGGTATTTAAGTCCAGAGTTCTTTAAGGAATAATTTCTTGAAGATTGACTTCACTTGAATGTTGACCTATTGTACTGTTCTGTCTACAATATGCTTTTGGAGATATTTTCCTACAAATTCCAAATAAATCTTTAACCGCAGAGTGGTTGGTGTTATAAAAGTGCTTCCCATCTTCCCTCTGCCTCTTTTGCTGTGTAAGAGGAGAATGTAGAGTGCCACAATCTATTTCCAGATTAAAGGAGGAAAGGAACTTCTCAAGGCAACTGAGTAAGTCTTGTTTGAGGAAGGCTAAATTTTAATATGGAAATTATTATTCTTTATAGAATCTAGCCTTCACTGTTGAATGTTCATAGAGAACATTGTTCTTCTATGGTTAACTCTGTCTAAAAAATTTTAAAGTTTTTAAAAATTGCTTTTCAGTACAGTGCTTCTTTCAGATTTTGGCCTTTTTCATTCTTTTCATCTCTGCTTATTCCTCCTTCTCTTTTGAGTCAGCCGTGTCTGGCAAAGAATATTACTTGTTTCATTTTAAATCCCTACCACATCCTCTGCTACTTAAACTAGAGTACTAACCTACCCTTTTTCTAGTCTCTTTGGTATGCAGTCTTACCTCTCCTGGCAGCAACTTGTTTTGACAATTTCACTGATACATATAAAAGCTGCTTTAATGCCACCATTGTACTGAACCTTAGTTTTTAGCTTCATTAACATGAATAGAATCATGTTGATTTGTGACGGTTTGGAGAAGTATTGGAACTAGAAGGAAAGGCTTACTTTACCTTGAAGTTAAAGATACTGTCATAATGTTGTCATGACTATCTGGGAGGAGTTGAGTGTCGGGGTGTTTTTTTTCCTTCCAGTTCCTGAAATGTAACTGTATAACCCTATTTCCCCTCTGATTTTTTTCTTCTGTTTACTGGTGTAAGGTTTTTGAGGAGCTCTTATGTTGAAGTACAAATGTAGCATTGCTTTGGATATTGTGGATGAGAACTTTGGAAAAGTTAATATTGATAACTTTTAGAGAGTGTGTAAAACTAATGACATGTCTTTGACTGCTTTTTCTGCTTTTAGGTATCAGAGTTCAGTCTGAAGCAGCTCTGTGCTTTTCTTATCTTCTATGTCTATGCGTGCTGTCAGGGAGCTTCATAACCTGATACTTCTTATCACTTGGTGCAAAATGGGCATGGCTCTTCCAGAAGGCAGACCTATTTGCCTGGTGTATGTCCTCCTAGAGCTGATAACCCACTTCTTGTGACTAAGGACTGAAAAGAAGTTTCTCTTTTCACCCAACCTTTTGGATGTGCAAATGCTTTTTCTTTTTGGCTAAGGTGTTCTGTAAACAGCTATACAACTGTAAACCCTGCATAATGCTTAGTTATCAAAACAATTACCACAGCTTTTTTTGAAAACAGTGTTGTGGCAGAGCAAAACTCTATATGACGAATGCTGGGATTAGGGGTTCATATAACTGCTTTAGGCTCTTGGGTCCTACTACCCCACATGTTTTTCACGCATGCTATTCCCTTAATGAGAGTCTGATAAGCAGTGATCCTGTTTGACTAATTGTCTGGAGGTCCAATATCCATAGGAAGAATTCAAAGAAAGTCTTGTGCTTGCTTGTCTGCAACAAACATATATATTTCTTTGTCTAAATCTTTATACCAAATTCTCACTGTTTTGCATGTATGAAATCTATATCTGACATTTGGCAACCTTAGTTTCCCTGCAGAAAGAAGAACTTGTTACCTGGGAAGTATTTGTCATATGCAAAGAAATAGGCACGAGTTCTGGAAACAAAAGGCAGTCTTCAGTGATGCACAGTTTGGAGCTCTGATTAATCAAGAGTGGGCTTTGTACTAGTTGTGTAGTTCCTCAGTACTGTGAACCTTTATATGTCAATGAAACATGTTTTAAGATCCATCTGTCCTGTGCATATGTTTAAGCAACTTGGGATTTTGTTTTGAGAGAGAGAATAAGGGAGGTGTAAGCAAAAGAAATTTTATAAGTGATGTCAAAATGCAGTGAGAAATAATCCACCCAGTGGATGGGGAGATCTGTGTATTATCTGTACTTTTGATGGCCTGAAACACGGTATCTGTGAACATTTCTTGTGAAGTCTGGCAGTTACCAGAAGCACACATTCCTTTTAGCTTCTGCAGCTGGGAATGGTGTCTTCTCATGCCTGCTTTTGTTATAAACATATTTTTAAATTTTAGTATTCAACTGACTCCTCTAAAGGTGAGTGGTGACCTGTAATGTGTTTATTGTATTTAATTGCCTGTAATTCTTATTTTGTATAGATGGAGCTGCCTGGCCTTGCTTTTGCTGTTTGGATGTTTATTTGCTTCTATGCATCTGTGAATAACTATCCAAGTGGAAAAGTAAGAGAAGCCTGCACTAGTATGATACCCTGTCATGGTAGCTCTCCACAACTGTTACCTGAGCACACCATTACTGTGAATTGGACTGAATTTAAACCAGGGGACAATATAGAAGGTATTGTCACTTATAGCTGAAAAGTTTAATTTACTGTTTCTTTGTGTTGTAGCATGTCTTTACTTGGTTAGCTACACTAGATCTATTTAAGCAGTTGAATCTTACTCAGGTGATCCACTTAGTCATTCAGTACTTGTAAAATGGGCTTCTGGTGGTCATTGTTGAAATATTTCATTCTTCTTCTGGAAGATATTTCACTTCCTTCTTATTTTTCTTCTTGCTTCAGTTCACCTGTCTGGACCAGATTTTGAAGGATTTTTCATTCAAGCCCGGGATGCAGAACACTTGGATAGCCCTGCAGTTGGTTCTTTCATGTTAGTTGACCGGAGACTTTCTCAGCTTCTGACGTGTGGCCGTACCAAGGTATAGTCTAGTGTCTTAAAATGGGACATCAGGCACTGAGGTGTTTGTACTAGACCATGTCTGTAATAGGACAGAGCTAAGCTATGTAATCTTTTAGCTCAGACTCTCAGAAAATTGGTCCAACTTGCAATATAAAGGCATGGCTCACTACAACTGTCAGACTATTTTTACGAGCCACTTAAACTGTGGTGATGGAAGGCTATTGACTGCTGCAAGAAGATGCAGCATTTATAACAATTTTTATTTGTGCACGGTGAATATAGTGTATTCCTGGATATTGTATAATAAAAAGAGGAGAGCATGCTCTGTTTGCTTTGAAGAGGAGCATTATCAATCACTTTCCATGTTTGTTAAGACAGAGAAAATGTCTTAGAACAAGGAAAGTTTAGGGCAGTTAATGTGGTAAACAAACACTAGAATAGGCTATTTTGTGTTGCTCTGTCAGTTACTGTTAATGGAGCCTTCTTACTAACAGGTTAGATCAAATCTTTTATATCCATTTTAGATAAATTGGTTCTGCTTCATGTGCAAGAGATGTAAACTCTAGTGTTTCAGCAACTGCCTTGAACTTCATGAACATGCACAGTGTCATCTGAGCTGGTGTAGACCAAGTTCTCAATGTGCCTAGATGTAATTTTTTTCTATCCAATTCTACCACCTGCCACTCAGTGGCATCCAATTAATGCATTCATCAGTGCTGTAAAGCCATGGGGATGTCTGGATCATGCCCTCTGTGCTCAGGAGACTTAGTTCAGCACTGTGTCTGATGTGTTTATCTTGTGCAAATAGCTGTCTGACCCCAAGACTACTCTTGATTTTTTTTGTGGTTTTTTTTTGTTTTTTTTTTTTTTTTTTTTTTTTATTATTGCACTGTCCCTCATTGCTCTTACTACCAAAAAATGGAGCATTATTTTACTATCAAAAACCTGGGGTTATCATACCATTTCTGCATAAATGCTGCAGGGACCTCTCGTCACTGGAGTCTTCTGGATTGAAAGACCTCTAGTTGCTACTTTTAGCCTTAAAGTTTGTTAGTATGTATAAGTTTCAGTGCTAATTCATCTGAGTTGATGGTGACTGGGATCATGAGGAAAAGCCATTTATGGTGTCTGTTTAGGATTTAGCTGCAGCCTATGATGACTGTTTGTTAACTGAAATCTTAGTGCATATCCACTGTGTAACTCTTCATATGTGTGTTTTCAGAATTCAGCTGTCAGTCACACAAGTAAAACAAAAAAGAAATACATAAAAGTTTATTGGATTGCTCCTGGAAATGCACCAAAACGTGTACAGTTTCTGTAAGTAAACCTAGTATTTGTTCTAGTTTATTAAAATGCAAATAAGGTAAACCTGTAGCATTGTCTGTTTTGGATATTATGCAACAGCTGAGAAGTATCCTTGAACTAATGGCCTGAAAAGTCAACACCTGTTGCTCACTGTGGAGTTTACATTAATGCAGACACTTGTTCTTTAGGGAGAGCCTGGAGGTGATTATTTTCATTTTCATAGGGGGAGTAGAAGGGGATTTGGAAATTGGTTTCTTTAGTATTTCTACCTAACAGCTCACTTCTCATGCCTGTAAGATACAGTGTTAAGAATCTTTTTCTGTGCTTGTATCTAACAAAATGGTATGTGTACCCTCTGTAATACTGCTAGTTTTTTGAGAACTAATGGATAAAAGCTATGCAACTCTTGTCTGAGGTTGTAATCTGTGCCACAGACATGAGTGTTTCTTATATGCAGTAGTAAGTTTTAAAATTATTTTTTCACTGAGATTTCAGGTATTTTCCTACTTTAATACCTGAAATGGTAGAGGTCTGCATAAAGGTGGGGATTTTGCAAATAAGTTGTACAAACTGTAAAAGCTTTTCATTTTTCCTTTTTTTAAAGAAACTATCAACTCTTGATGTATACAGTAATGACTCTGTGTGTTGTGTTTAAGAGCCACAGTTGTAAAGAAATACAAGATTTTTTGGGTGAAGATTCCTGGTCCCATTGTTTCTCAGCCTAATGTACCATCCCCAACAACACCCTTGCATGCAACGACAGAGGCTATGTCAACTTCACATCAGATTTCCTACTTATCAAAGCCAGTAAGTAATTGTAACCTAAATAACGCTATCTTTAATGCTTGTAATAAATGGAATTTAATAATATCACATTGATACAGCCTGTTAACAGAAAGGGAGAGATGATGGATGAGTAACTTGGATATTAGAGACCAAGAACATAGACAGGTACTGTCTTGTGTTAGTTGAGTTGCTTGAACCTTGTGTGGGTTAAATGTCATGCCACACATGGGTCAGAAGGTTGATAGAACATTTAGAACTTAATGGTTAGAAAATATTATGCATACCTGGGAAGAGAGATGGGAGAAGACTTGCTCTGGTCTTGACTAATAAATTCCTGTTTAGTAACTGGAGGCTTGGAAACTTCATCTGTGAGTTCATCTGTGTTAGTGACTTCTACTACTGATTCTTGACTGGATTGAGCAAGCATCACTATTTGATCCAGAATAAGTGTGACTTTTAATCCATGTATATTCTCATTGTGTATCATTGGAATTCCTACTTTAAAAAGGAAATGAAAAGCTGGTCTTCCCTTTTTATCCCTCATCCTACAGCTGATATTAACTCTCTAAAAATTAAACCAAAGGAAGTTCCGATAAAGTTTTTACTTTCTTTTCAAAGTTATTCTATTACAATATCTTTAAAGTGAAAATTCAACTTGAGTAAAAGCACAGCTTGGAACTCACCATCATTTTACCTGCTAGTCCTGGGGTAATTGTAGAGGTGGGTTAAGAGATTAATGTGTGGATGAGATGACATTTCTTGCTGTTCCTTGTATGCTTTCTTCTGGAATGAGGTAGAAGGGGAGGAGGAATAGGGGATACTCATTGCTTATGACTTGATTGTTTGCTTAATTGTCTAGTTTAATGCATCAGGTTGTGGAAGTATGAAGTTCTGCATTAGGAACCCTTCAAACTGTGATCCTGAAAGTGCTTCCTGTTTTTTTCTGTCCTTCCAACAAGAGAAGCGTTCGGTATTTATTGAAATGAGTGGTCCAAGTGAAGGATATTTAGCATTTGCATTGTCCCATGACCAGTGGATGGTGAGTGTCCTATTTTACTACTTTAGTTGCTTTTGTGATCTTAGTAAAGTTTGAATGGTAGTCTAGCAAAACTTGCATATGGAAAACTGAAATGCTGGTAGATGTCACACAAAGTAACTCCTCTCCCATAGCGCTGAAGCACAGGTTGCATTTTATAGGTAGATATTCAGTTTTAGTTCAGGATTGACCATTTACAATAGAATTTCCTTGTTTTAGCAGAATCCACCCCATCTGACTGCAAGTAGCTGACCAGAATTTCTGGTTATATCAATCTTTCTTTGTTACCTAGCCAAAACCCCTTACCTGTCAAAAGCTGAGTTGCTATACTTTCTGAAAACCATTTGCATTTCATCATTGTTTGTACAGGAGAGACTCCATTCAGTTTTAAAAAGTGTTTAGAGATCCTTTTTCCTAATTGGTCTTAAAGTGAAGGGATGATGCTGTTGACAGATGCATAATCCATAAACTTGCACAAAGGAGATGCTGTTTACATTCATGTCCCTAGCACAAGAACACTTGGTTCTTAACAATGCTTGTCTTTACAGCTATGAGGAAAGCAAACTTTTAACTATAGAGGATTTTTAAATAGCATCAACATCCATCTCTGTTTTGTCTGGTTAATTTAGTAAATTCTAAATAGCTAAAGAAACTTCTGATAATATGGCTGTTACCTTGGGAGCAACGGAGCATAAATCATAATGTGCCTTACTATGTGTCATCTTTGACGTAATGTGGTTCCTCTGTAACGCTGAAGTGTTTGAAAGCTGGGAAATAATAGCTTAACAGCTAGATAGATCTGTCTTGGGTCTTGTTGCATATATTAAATCAGAGAGCTTTTGACGACTGCAGTAGTAGTTTTTATTGGGCTATAACTACCTTGTTCTTTTAAACTCTCTAGGGTGGTGATGATGCATATCTGTGTGTTAATGAGGACCACCATGTTTACATAAGCACTGCCTATCTGAAGGGCCGAAGTCCTCCTGTTTTGTATTCAGAGGTACATTTGAAAACAACTAAGGCACTTCCACAAATGTAGGTTTGAAGCAATGAACAGTATGCTGCTGCTTTGTGCTTTTATTTTGCACAGCAGTTTTAAATAGTAAAGTGGATCCATAACACTTTAAGGTGATGTTGGTTGGGCTCCTACTTCCTGGTAAATGTTTGGAAGTCTGTATTTAATTTTTAAAAATGAGTCATGTGATGGGACCTTACTCTACTGAGGAACTTTTTTATGCCCATTATTACTCTGTTCTCTTGCTATATATGCAGTTGCAATCGGTACATCTTGGGTTAAAGGTTGAAAGGGAAGGGGAAATTGTTATGAGCTGGAAAATTGGTGGTAATAAGTTCAAGCCTTATACTGCTGTGTTGACTTACTGACGTACCTTCTAAGTTGGTAAACAAGAGATTTTTCTTTCCCACCCCGATCTTTGCCATTCTTGGTTTGTGGCAATTGTGGCAGCCAATTACTCTGCCAGTCTGAAAAGACTGGGTATTAAATGTCTCCTATTTCACAGAATGCCCTTGAAGATGTGTCATGGAGGCTTGTGGATGGTGTTCTTCAGTGTTCTTTCAGAAGGAGTATTCATCTTCCTGCTTATAAAGGGAGATTTAATCTGGATGGCAGTTACTACATCTTTCTGGCAGATGGGGAAGCTAGTGAAGGTAAACAACTTGCATAGGGTTGATTTTCTTTGAATAGCTCTAAATGAGTTAGTGACCCTTATGTAAGATAGTTTAGCTGAGAATTAATATCTGAACTTTTTCCAAGTTTGAAGCACTTAGTCCAGTTGTCTGTACTGCCTCTCTGGATCATTGGTTTGCTTTTACAAGCTGTAGTAAACTCATTCGTGTGTGTGTTGTATGCCCCCTTGATGCTAGGAACTGGTAGGTTCTTGAGAGCTGGCCACATCTTTTTAAAATGAAGACTGGCATCAAAGGCAATTATTCTTCACGCCTTGTGTGTGTGGTGGAGGAAGTTATTTTCTGTAGAGGGGTGAGTTGGTTCTTGTACATTAAGTATGCAAGACAGCTTAGATGACATCTTAATTTCTTGTCATATTGTGTGTCAGAAATTTAGTTTGTATGATTATGCTCAGTGGTCACAACAGGGCTTGCATTCATAAATAATAGCAGGCACGCTTACAAGTGCAGTGACTTTCATCGGTCATAAATAAACCACTTTATGTCACTGCTTAGGTGGACTAATATATAAGCATCGTCGTCAGCCTCTGATCACCAATAGAATGTACAATGTCACAGGCCTTCCTCAGGATATTGGAGGTTCCCGGTCCCCTCGACTTATCAAGGCTCATGGTAAGCTGCAACTTCTAGTTTTGTCTTTCAGTTCTAAACTTGCTGAGACTGGAAAGTTTAATTTTTCCTCATTATTGCAGAGTAGGTATTTCCTCTTGTCTTTCTGGCACTAATGTTACATATACTGTTGGCTAGCAAGATCTGAGACTGTGAAGACAGAGTAAAGTTATTAGTAATTTTTCAAGAATAGCATTATAAGATGATTTTTGCCCAGGAAAATGAACCTGCATTTGTCTTTTCTCTTAAATTTATAATTAGGACTTGTTTCTGTTTACCTCTTTCTCTGGTTTAATTTGTTCTAGTTGTGTTATTGGTTTAATTCTATTTGAAATGGGAAACCTCTCAGCTGACAGTTCAGGGACATTGAAGTTGAGAATTTTTTCACTCACAGTGCTGAACTTTAAATGAAGCCTATGAAGAACTATCACTCATTTGTTGTCAAACAAATTGTAAGAAATGTCACTTTTCATCCTCTGATGTCTAAGTTGGTGATAGAACAGCATCTCTCACCAGTATGTACTGACTGTACTGGTGCATATGAAATGTGTGTAGCCAGAGCTGCTCTGTTGTGCTGTGTGGGCATAGTATGATTATCTTTTATATGGATGTGTTTGCCCTCTAAGAAGGTAAATACTATAAAATTGTAGTCTGAACCAGCTGATTAAAATCTTATCACTGGTAAATTCTGACTACATGCATAAGGACTAAGCTGTTACACAGTCTTTGAAGCTATATTCATATGCAGCTAAATTACTACTCATGTTTACCTTGTATTTTTTCAATTTTCAGGAGTGCTAATGTTTGTTGCTTGGATTACTGCAGTTAGTATTGGTGTTATTGTTGCACGATTCTTCAAACCTGTCTGGTCTCATTCATTCTTGTTTGGAAAGGAGATGTGGTTTCAGGTAGGCAAAATATCCCCATATCTTCGGCTGTGTTTTCTAGCTTTATTGTAAGCAGAACTATGAACCTATGAGATCCAAGAAATAAGAGGTTAAACTTGGTGTGATTTTTTTTTTTTTTTTTTTTTTTTTTTACCTTTAATCTTAAAATGTAACAATTACAGCTCAGAAATTCGCCTACTTGACTAGGAAAAGCAAAGTCTAAAGAGGATGCTAAGAACATCTTTAACGGTACATCTGTTAAATGTATTTTAATAGCATATTAAGAAAGCTGTAGAGTTTCTAAAAGCAAACTTAACTTTTCTAGGTGCATCGTATACTTATGTTGACCACAGTCATGTTAACAAGCATTTCCTTTGTGTTACCTTTTATATACCGAGGAGGTTGGAGCCAAGTAAGTCTGTGCTTTATTTTGTTTAACTCAGATGTAAACGTTGGACCAAATGAATGAGAGTCCACTGATGACTAACATGTTACAACTTTGCTGAGGAAAATACTGTGAAAACTGTCCTTAAGTAGGCTGATTTTGAATCCTAGCAACACAGAAGAGGAATGTTATCTCCTTTACAACTGACAAACTTCAGTGCTTTTTTCCTTCCTCTTTCTCCCATATAAAGTCCTTGCTCACAGTTTCTTTATGTACTAAATAAGTCATCTTCCCATTTCTTTAGAGAACTTGAATTTGGGAGAGGAGTAAGGAGGTAAACCTGCTGGGAGTAAGTGTTGTTATGAACTTGGACATGAGTAACTCTATCCAGAGGTTAAGCGTAGTCTGGAACATTATGCCTGTTGCTGTCACCTGTACACTATTTGGTGTAAGGTCATAACAGAAATAGGAATGTCTGAAGAGTATATGAGTTAAAGGTGGGAGAATGTGGTCACAAATGTGAGCTAGGAATTAGGGAAATTCTGTAAAACGTTTTAGGGTTAAGATTAAAACAGATAGGATGAGAGGGGAGACCAGTGCTGGGAGGAGTTATGTAACAGGCCTTTCCTGAAGCCCCAGGATTGAGTATGAAGAGCTTGGAGCATAGTTTCTACAGTCATTTTGCTCTCTGATCTTCAGCTGGTAGAATTTCTTGTACAGCAAAAAGGTGGGACAAACCCTGGGCAGACTTACCAGTATCTCATGCTGCCAAAGAGAACCATCTCCATCCAGCTCCAGGGCAGTTTAATGTGTCCTGTCACCTCTGCCAGTCTAAACAGTGCTGCTCCATCATTGTAACTTAATACAAGCATACGTAAAATTATCAACTTTTTGTTATTTTTTTCTGTATCTTTATATAGACATGATATTGAAAAATGTCCTGTGTTTAGCAAGCAGGTTTTCATCCCTATCTCGGCTGTACTGTGATGTCTCTGACAATCTTTCAACTGCTTATGGCAGGTTTCAGACCATCTCGACATGCGCCAAGGTATTCATAACTAACTCATTAAGTTACAGCTACAGAAATTAAATATGCCTGTTTCTTGAAAAATTCTTTTTATATTGGAAAGATATTTTTAAAGTAGGTAACACCTTTGATTTTCATCCCCCCTTCCCAACATAATCAATAAAATGCTTTTCATTGTTTTGTAGGAGGCAATTGTTTAACTGGTTTCATTGGAGTGCTGGTACAACAGCTAGAATACTAGCTGGTGAGTAGGAGTAATAGTTGTAACCCCGTTTTAAGTGGTTTAAAGGAACTTTGTTCACTGTCTGGGCTATTGTTCATCTAAAATATCTATGAACATCCAGTCCAGGAATCTCTGAAGATTCTTTTTCTTGCTGGCCATCTTCTTTGAGTTTTAAGAGGCCATCAGATGCAGCTTTAGGGAGAAAAAGTGGCTATGTAAAACCAAAGAGATTACAGACAAATCTGAAAGGTATCTCTGTAATGAGGACCTGTAATTCCTTTTTGTCTTGGAAGATTTGAGGATAGTGTTCTTACAGTAACATAGTTCAATGTTATTTAATGGCAGAGAGGAAACTCATTTACAGAACAAGAAGCTTGGCTTAATTCTATTAATAGTGACAAGTTTCCACAGGCAGTTTAAGCATAGATGTGGTCACCGTGGTATTGTTGTTAGTCATAAATACTAGTGTTTGTGTGAGGGCACTGAGCAGGATGAAAACTATCTTGGCCTTCTGCTTTTCTCCCTGCCTTCCCCTTCACACTGTAAAAAAAAAAAAAAAAAAGCTTTCAGCTGCATGGACTCCTTTAACCTCATTCCCCAAGCAGTTACAGGCAGTGCGTGGGAAATCTATTGCCAAAGGTGTTGAGAGCATTTTTTTAATTACCTTGACACAGCACTCTCAGTGGGTTTTTTATCTTGTTATTACTTACTAGTGGTGACTATGTTCTTGGGAATGGATCTACCAGCACTTGACCTACCAGACCCATGGGACACTTACACAATGATTGGTTTTGTAGCTTGGCATGTTGGTATTGACGTTCTTCTGGAAATACACAGCTACTGTCTCGTACGTAAAGGTATGAACCCAACAAAACTCCTGTTGTTACCTTACTTGCTGGGGATTGTGCACAAAATGTAACAGTGGATTGAATTTTGGGAGGTGTTCTTTGGTCTCTAACTTGGAAGCTGAAAGGGAATAACTCTCATGTAAGTGTCATATCTTCTGTACAAACTAATATGGGAGTAAACCAGTTTTCAAGACCAAAGTGTTCTAAAAAAAATGGTTTTGTGCCATTTTAAATAGTAGCCTCTTTATCTCTCAAACTAGAGTTCACAGGGGCAAACTGAAAAGTGTGTTTTTGAAGAATCTGTCACTGTTTGCCATGATTTTGATCCCAGGTGGGTAGTTAAGGTCCAGGTTTGGTCATGCAGATTTAGTCTGCATTTTATTGTGACAAATTGCTGTTATGAATGGTTATTATTGCTTGAGCAAAATGATCAGAAACTTGAGGACAAATGCTTGAAATTTTGAGTGAACAGGGGAATGAAAGTGAAATCCTGACTCCAGTATGTCTAGTGAAGAGGCTGGTAGAAACTTCATTGGAAATCCTTAGCTTCATTGGCTGGTGTCACTGAGAGGAGATGGCTGTGCACTTGTAAATGGCCTGTATCTAAAGCAGAGATGAGATATCTGCAGAATTGAAGAAGCATGATTAGTTAAGAGGCTACATAAGGCAGCACGTGGGGAAGCAGTGATTATTAAAGAAGTAAATTTAAATTTAATTGCAGTAATTACTTCCTAGAAATAAAGAAATGAACCTGAAATGTTTGAACAATGAATGTTCTCATATTGGCTAATAGGAAATACTTCTTAATGAAATCTAGTTATCTTAAAAGGAAAAGGTTTTAGATCAAACAAGTGTTTTCTTCAGCTCAAAACTCAGTGTTTTGATGATTTGCTCTAGCAAAAGAGACAAAATGTTTTGCCACTTCAGTGTGCAGAACTTACTTTTTGTAGGTCAGCTCTAGAATAATTTTTCACTTGCACTGTGTGCATGATGGTGCAGGTCATGAAATATCAAATAAGATTTCCAAGGGCTTTTCAAATTCAATGCTATATAAGACTTAGTTACTTAGTCACAGGATCACGACTTCTGCAGTATAAAAATGAAGAAAATCACCCTTCCTCTTAAGAGACTTTTTTTTCTTCCCACTAACAGTTGAAGTCATAGAGGATGACAGAATACAGATACTGCAGTCACTCACATCTGCAGAAGCAGAGGTAAGTCACAACTTTCTAAGTAACTACTATGAAATGGGATGATTCTTCATTCAAACCAGTGACTGACACTTCTATGGCTTTTCCCCTTCTCTTGCAGGGTCGTCTGTTTAAACAGATTGTGTTAACCATCTATGTCTGTGGAAATATAGTATTCCTCTTTGCTTTCCTGGCAGCAATCAACCAAATATGAAATAAATTATTGAGAATTTTGTGATTTAAATATTGTGCAGTTGAAAAACCTCTAAGGAATGCTTTCTATTACAACTTTTACCTCAACGCCTCCCTGAAGATGTAATTGAAGTGTAACAGCACATGTTTGGCATGCTCAGTGTTAGGGAAAACTTGAAATCAAATCTATAAAAGGATGCTGCAGTCCTGCAAAAGCTGTCTTCCGATGGGACTTTTAATAGGCGTCTTTACCTGAGTAAGGAATGAAGTTTCTGGTTTTTAAGTGCAGTAATTAACTCAATTGAAGCTTATTACTTGACCGAGAAGATATGCTGAAAATGCTGTTTTGGTAGTCAGTTCTCTTTTGTGAATATGACTGGGAAAACTGGAAGGATTGATCAGGAATCTATCATATCTGTTCTCTTTACTGGGTTCTAATGGCATGTGATGTGCAACTTCCTGCTCATGACAGTTTTGTGCATTAAAAAAGAGACAGTCGTAGTGGAAAACTGTAACAAAGGCAGGTTGATGTGTAAACTAAATGCTGTTGTCTATCTTTGCAGTTAAATGCAAAAGTATTCTTACTGCTCTACACAATCATATGATTTTGGGAACTTCAGTGTTTTAATAAAACCACCATATGTCTCACCCAGAGTACTGTTCTCAGTGCTCTAAACCATAAAGAGAAAAGGTGTTTGCAATATAAGTGCATTAAAACCCATTGTACTTATCCAAAACTCAAACAGGAAGAACCTGTATGTGTATGTATTTGTATTTTGCTGTCTTTGCTTGCTTTTGGCTTCTGAATTCCTTTCCTGTGTGAATAAGATGGATTTATGCCACTTAGATGCTTAAATTGAAGTGGAAATACTTGCTCAACAATGTTGCAGTTGTATTTGCAGTATTGAGTGAAATGTAGGTTAGGAGTTACTTTGACTTCAGGAAAAGCAGCTTCTGTAAGAGAGTCCTTTGAGCTGGCATATCTAGGAGACAGAACTGTCTTTATAAGAATATGGGAGGGCACTCTTTTACTCAGCAGAATATTTATCTGAATATATGAACTGGATACAGGGAACAGAAAGGCTATTTTGTTTAGGTTTTTTGTTTTGTGGTTTGGCTAAGTATGGAAGGACACTCTTGAAGTGGCATCGCAGAAATGAACCTTTAAGATGCTGTGCAGTACAGTGCTTTGCATTTGTCTTTGCAGCTCCTAACAGTTTGTTTCTGCATGTCTTCATTTTTGATACTGGAAAGTACTGATTTTTAGTTGTAATACTTCAAAACAGATCTTCAGCCTAGGGCTACCAAGCTAGCTGGAAATGAAGGTGTTGGAGTGTTGGACAGAACAGTAAATAGGGAGGTCTGGCTTGCGATAGACTATTACGGCAACATCTCTAATATGTCATGGCCAGCTCTAAAATACTTGTACATGTGGGTCAGGTAGTGGAAGCTGTCTATTTCTGTGTCTTCCTCCATCTCCCCAAATCTACAGTGCAGCCTGTTGACAGGGCAAGTCATAGTCAGAAAGCTACAAGTTTTAGTCAGTGATACTCCTTTTGGCTGCTCAGGTAACTGGTTTAGACATAAGGGCATTTATAGAGCTGGGATTAATCCCCTTGGCAGCAGCAGCAGTAGACTGTAAGTGAGTGTAAGCTGAATCCTCCCCCTTCCTCCTGGAAGCTGGAAAAGTCATGTGCAGTCTGGAAGAGTGGGACTGTGAAGAAATATGGAAGAACCTAGGCTGAAGGGAAAGAAGCACATATAGGTAATTATGTGGGTTTTTTAGAGAACTCTGATCTTAAAAGCCTTGGAATCGCAGACTAATCTAGTGCTGAAGTCTTGGGGACTCTGTCATGAGTTTATAGATGAAAATCTCTCAATCGAGAGGTATGATTGATGGCTTTTTAAATTTAAGTCAATACAGATTCTGTAATAAATAGCTGTACTGCATATTGTTTCATTTTCATGTGACAGTGACACAGGGTTTTTAAAACATGAATGTAAGTATCTTTTAAAAAGTTTTTGTCCCTTTTAGTAAGGTGAAAACACTATGAAATAGAAACTAGAAAAGAATAGTCTTGCCTAACAGCAAAATGGATTGTCTTTTTTTTTTTTTTTTTTTTTTGTTGTTTTATAAATTAAAGCTATCTAAATGCTTCCTGGAGGAACTCTTATTGAAGTTGAATGTTAAAATAGTTTCACTCCATAATGCAGAGTTTCATTTCCCCAATAAATTCCACATCTAATACAGCTTTAAAGTTGGCAAAATTGTCAATTGCTCTGAATAACTTGTTCCTTTCCAGTACTATCAATATTGTGTAGTGCCTTATGTGTAGTATTGTACCTTGATTGAAAGAGTTGTTAATTCTGTGTAATGTCTGTTCACACCACCACTACTGCCCTACGACTATTCCTCTATGACTAGTAGGAGGAAGCAATGTGTCACTGTATTCTAGTGACTTCCAGAATGTGTTATACTCCTTTGGGAAGAAAGGAAGAAGTCAATGGAAGTGTTTGATGTCAACAAGAAAATAAGTGATGGCAGTTTGGTTCTAGAGACACTGGTGGCTGTTTTTGTTTTGGGTTTTTTTATTTTCTTGAATGATAAAATAATATATAGAAGAAAATTCCTATCGCTTTGCTTCATAAAGGAATCCCATTGAAGTCAAGAAAACTTCTTTGAGAGGAGGATGGGAAGGTTTCAGTGTTGGTTGGTTTTGGGTTTTTTTACTCTTAATTTAAACTTATAATGACAAATCAACATTAGCATATTTCTGTTTATGTTCTCTAGACAGACAAACACTCCCAGTCAAGTAGAAACTTGTGATCAGTCTCACAAGTAGTTTACTGTTTTGATTGTTAGGTGCACCCTCTAAATACAGGTCATCTGCTCTTGACTTAACTGCAAATTATGTTTCTTGCATGTGTTTTGAAAGCAAACTGACTGATGTAAATAGTTCAAAAGCAATGGAGTTCACTGCTATTTTACTTGAAATAAGGTTTTTTGCTAGCTGACATGCAGGCTGCAGAATAAACTGAGAAAATATGTGCCTTGTTTCTTCTTACACTGAACGCTACACTGTTTCCTGTTTTGTCAAAAATCACGAGATGGGGAGACTTCCTATTTAGTGTAATGCCTGCGTTTTTTCTTTACCCAGGTTTGGGAAGGCTAGAGGTTGCCTGCCTTTTTGTTTTCTGTCGCGGTTTGTAACACTATGTGGCGCTCTTGTTCAAATAACAGCGTTTTTATTTTGCTTTCTTTCTTTAATCTTGTCAGTGAGAGGTTGAGACATGTAAAGGATGTCCAAAACAGGAGGTTCTCCTAGAGGAACTAATGAGATAAAATTCTTAAGCTTTATTAAGAAATTTTTGTCTTTAAATTCAAGCCAGTTCATACAGATAGACATTATGAAATGGGTGCTTGCTTGGTATCTATGCTTAAGCTTTTGTTTGAACAGTTATGGCCTGTTTTCTTTTGTCATGTGTGTAAACTGTGCTCTACATTCTACGTGGGTACATCCCATTCCAAACAACTTCAGATGAATGGCAATCATTGAGGAAAAACTGCAATCTTCTGCCTTTCAACCATCTTGGTGATTTTAGACCTTTGGTGCAGTCTGAAGAAAGAAGGCCTTCAAGTGAATGGAAGGATGGTTAACAGGGATGATCTGCTAGTAATTCTGAGAAGTTCTTTGCTCACATTAGTCTTCTCTATGGGATATGTGTGAAAGGGCGATCTGCTGCATTCACTTACCTGAGGGAATGGCACAGCAGGATCGATACAGGACAAGTGCTTCAGAGCATTCTTGGTACCATCTGTTTTGGCTCATGCATTGAGCTAGTTTAACCACTGTATAGCTTCTACTGATCTTCCTCGTGCTATGCAAAAGTGACTTCACATATTGTAAACCACCAAGGCTGAACATCTGTGTCACACTTAACCAGGTATCTATGATAATCATCCTGAACAAATGATACTGCACTAAGAAGGCCCCCAGATCTGGCTTTGTTTCAGAGATACTTTTGTCTTGCTGGGCCTTAAAAATCATTTGTCTTTAATAATGAATTGGAATTTTGCATGGCATCTGTACTGATGTGTGAAAAATGATTTGCTGTTTTGCAATTGTGATCTTGTTGATATGGGATGTGGGAAAGCTGTGGGGCTGGAATTCAGATGATGCATATCCCCACTTCCCAGAAGTGCACAACTCCTGAATGTTCCATTTTGTGTCTCTTCCTCCAAATTAATGATCGCTACCCATGCTGCTACATAGTTACTGTATTAGTGTGGGACAGTTCAGTTTCATCTGACACAAACTGAGTAGTTTTAGTATATGTGACATCAGAATTACCACATGGCAAAGCAGAGATCTACTGATCTGTCTCTAGAAGTGGTAGTAAGGAGTGCTTAGAGCAAAGGACGTAACAACACTGCAGTCACATTTCTCTTCCCAGGAAGATCTCCTTGTGTGCCAAAATCTGTGCAAGGATGTCTTTCCTAAGCTAGAAACTGCAGCTGGACTGTGAACTCTTGTAGTGATTGGATTTTATCTATGATAAAATTAATTATACAATGAATTATTAAAACAATAATTATTAAAAAAATAATAATGCTTTTGCCCTCCCATTTAACTAGTCGTTGTGATAAAGTGTTTCTTGTTTTTGTTTTAAGCCTGCTTCTTCATATCATTGTTTAATGATCTGTATTTTGTTTTTACCTTCCTGCCTTTACCACAGTTCTCATCACAGGCCTCACAGGTCTGTGTCTTACTCTTTCCCTGTATGACTGCTGCTGTACTTGGCCACTTCCCACTTCTGAATAATCTTCATTACCCGTCTCTATGTGTCTCTTCAAAGATGGGGTGACCACGCTCTACTCAAGTTGTAAATACCAAGTGCTATGACACAGTTGTGTGTTGATTTGTTTTCCATGCCTTCCCTGATGAATCCTAAACATCTGTCTTAATTTTCATGGCTTCTGAGCGTGGAGTTGATATTTTCAGGGGACCATCTAAAATAATGCCAAGGTATTTTGCTTCCTAGCCAAGAGGTTTTTAACACCCAGCTGCTACTTGTACTGTATATGGTCAGAGTTATTTCTATTTCTTACACTATTTTTCATGTGTTGGTAGTGAAGTCATCTGTAGACTTACTACACATTTACTATTGTGAAGTCTGTCTTCAGTCTCCTTTCTTTTAAACTATTTTGTGTACTATTACATTGGCAGCACTGGTTTTGCTCCCCTTTCCAGATCATTTAAATTTAATAGCACAGATCATTGGGGAAGGCAGGGTGTGAGTGTCCATAGCCATCTGACATTGCTAGAAAAACCTCCTGACTACTTCATGTTACTCTCCTACTCTCTCCCTTCTTGGTGTATTCTGTTAAGAACCTTTTCAGAAGATTTAAAAAAAAAAAAAAAAAAAAAAAAAAAAAAAAAATGCTCTCAGAACCGGTGAATAACAGACGAAACATAAGGTAAAAAAGAAACAGGATAGACATAAAATGTAATAGAGTTAAATTTATTTGTCCATTTTCCAGGTAGCCATCTCTGACAAGTCCTAAAATTTGAGATTATTACCTGCTTCAGACTGGGAACCGCCAAATGTTTAGAGGCTACAAGTCAGCTGATTACTACCATCCTGCCTCAGTATGAGGTAGTAGCTTTGGTTTCCTGCTTTTAAACGAGGAAGATCAGCAAAAAACTTATGGTTGTTTTTTGCTGGTGCATAATTTGAGTCAGCTATACTAGAATAACACAACCTGAGCTTTATGTCTTTAGTGATTCAAACCAGACTAAGACTAAATAAAGCTATCATACTAATTTGTATGTAAAGATGTAGTGCTATGAGGCACTTTTACCCCTTCCCCAAGAACTAAGTACTAGAAAAATTCGACTTTCTTGTGATTTTTTTTTTTTAGTGCAATTTTACCTTGTGGCTGCTTTAAAGATCCTTGGCTCCTCCCTCATGTGGAAAAAAAACCCAACAACTGACAAACAGTTCCTTGGTGGGAGCCCTGTACCTTAATGGGGAGCTGTGCCCAGAAGTGGCTGACCTGTTGCAGCTGCAGCACAAGCCATTAGCAACTCAGTGTTTCTAATGGGAGGCTTGCACTGATTTTAGCTCCCCAGTTAGCTGCAACTTGCAAACTAAGCAGTAATTTTTTTTTTTTTTTTCCTTCTTTGATGGATAGGCACTGCTTGTCTGGCAACCACTTTCCTGGAAAAGCAGGGCTTTCTGAGCAAGCTAGGAGGTGAAACTGTGCTTGGGAGGATGTTCATAGTGTTACACACAGGATGGATCTGTGAGATGGTGGGTGGGCAGCACGTACATGGCCTGGGGAAGGGAGCAGTGTCTGAGCATGGCTATACTGTCATACATAAAATAGAAGGATGGGTGGACTGTGGAGCCTTAGGAGGTGGCTAAGTATTTAAATGCTGACCTGACTATTTTTGGTTTGTTTTGCTGTCACTTAAAAAGGAATGCTTTAAATTTTGGCCAAGGTGGTATGCTTGGAAACCAGCTTTTATATTTACATTTCTTTCTACATCTATCTCTCATTTTTAGTTATTAACCCATGCTTTTACCAAAGAAATGCTGGGATAGCATTTTCAATCAAAACCGGGTAGATTGTCACACTTTGAAGTGAAATGATGTCCTGTGAAGTTCTGTGGAGATTGATGTTTATCTGTTCTGTGTATATAGTAACTGTATTCCTGATTGTGTCTTCATACTTGGATATACATTGTAACTATGAACATGGGTAACACTACTTTCAGCAAAATCCAGGATGTAATTTGTGTGTATGTGGCAGTTGGTCAAATCTAAAAGTCTGTTAAAATCCATTGGATTATGCAGAGGGCAAGATAACCCAGATGCATAAAATAGGAACAAAACAAGCATTATGATCCAGGTGTATTGAAGAAACTACTCTTAGCTTCATTCTGCTTTGAGTAGTAAATTTTACTTCCATGTCATTACAGCCATTAAATCAC
The DNA here is from genome assembly GCF_003259725.1 of Athene cunicularia. NCBI lineage: Eukaryota > Metazoa > Chordata > Aves > Strigiformes > Strigidae > Athene > Athene cunicularia. The sequence goes on along the minus strand of NW_020799109.1, from coordinate 20,943,386 downwards.
CTTTTTCCCCAGCTTTGCCATTCTCATCCTCAGAGCTGAAAAAAGAAAACAAAAAAACCATTGCATTTTAAGACTAACTTTCTGTTTCTGGTGCTAAATCTCCTTATTTAGAAAAATTAAGAGTACACATACCTCCAGTGATTAATCCAGCAGAATAAGCATTGTTTTGGTGTTTATAGAAAGAAATCAGTAGAAGGCATTAGTTCTGGTAATTTTGCAATAAAGCAAGTATATTAAGAAATTTCTTTATAACAAGTATTTGAAAATTAGCACAGCTCTTTTCTAACTGTTTTGTTTCTGTTAACCTTCACTAAGGCAGGCAGATGGTATTGTCCTTGACTAGATGCTGACAGATTGAAAGGATGCATGAATAAACAAGCTCTTTAGTTTAGTTTAGTTTAAACTCCTCAGTGGGAGCTGTAACTCTTTGGAAGCCTTTTTTTTTTTTTTTTTTTTTTTTCTCTCCTGTGTTGCTGTTCACAGAAAACTTTCTTCCTGGTGTAGTGAGTCAGAGTGGGAGTTAGTCATCTTCCTGATTTAAGTTTTATGGAGTAATTTAATATCTCTCTAAACATCAGTATGGCTTTTGTCTGTAACGGGGTATAATGTGGGTTAGTTTGAAAGTGACAGTGCCAGGCAGATGATTAAATGTTAAGGTTATTTTTAGAACAGCAATATAATGCTGTCGTTTGATATGTAAGAGCCTCTCCCCACCATGTAGTGGATCTGAGAATGCAACAGGAATAACCTCCAGCCCTCTGCCCTGTTAGTTTGAAGAGTCACCCAAAATAGCACGTCTCGTTCCTTCATCCTGTATATGTGTCTCTCCTGAGAGACAGGGAGTCAAAGCAGCTGTTTACTTGATCTGTATGTGTCAGCAAATGTCCAACTCAAGTTATGTTTTGAATGCTGAAGTTGCTGCATATCAGAGAAGCATCTGAGTGTAACTTAATATCCATAGGGGTACTGATGTTAAGCTTAGCTCTTAGAAAGACCCTGTGTACTGTTTGCAGACCAAGGAATTCTGAAGGATTCAAGTCCTGATTGTGGTTTGAGAGAACAAACAGTCTGAGACTTCCCTTATAGCAAACAGTCCATTTTTGTCTTGCTCTATGCATTACAGAAACAGATAGCATATATGAATCTTTCTATGTTTAAATGGGTTTTTTGTATGTTACTTTCTTCAGCACAAATGGCGCTAAGTCTCAATTGTGTTTTTTGAAGGTTGCACAGCTTTCAGTGGTAAGGAAAAAGATCAGCTTATCTGGACTGCTAAAAGCCTTGGACTTTCATGTCCTATGAGAGCCTGTTCCACACTGTCAGGTGTTACTGCCTATCCAGCTTCAGTTTTTCCTTTCCTTATTCATTCAACTATGTTTAGCCTTTGTTCCTCTCCAAGGACTTTTAATTTCCCTAATGAGTATTAAATCTTCAAAACATTTGTACAGGAATTGACTAAAATTTAAAGAAAAATAAGCTCTAATACTGCAAAACACTGGTGTCCTAATTATAACATTGTCATCTTCGTGGGGTTTTTCTGAGGGCACATACTTTAAGATACTGGTTGCCCACCAAGCTCATGGGGAAAGGAAAATTGCTCCCATATGTAAAGAGGTATGTCCTATACTTCTGTCAGTTTGGGGGCATATTAAAACTCCTAATTTAAGGTATTTCTCTAAGATATTTCTCTATACAGATTGGAACATGAAACAAACAGTTCCTCTACCTCCTAGTTGTCCTTGGCCATCACTAACTTTCTTAGTAACTTGCTCTGAAGGTTCATTTCTTTCACAAAGCAAGATTGTTACATAAGGGACTGTGCTTCCTTGCTTTCCATTCTCTTTCAGAGAGTCCTTGGTGCCTGTTCAATGTTCAAGTGCTGCAATTGCCTCCAAAAGCTTTCATTTTGGAAAGGATTATTTTTTTCTGTTGTATGGTTTGTTGTTTTAGTAATTAACGATGAAGTACTAAAAATAATTTTGACTCCCCTCTTTAATTGGTGATGTTTAAGGTGAACCTGCTAGGCCAGCCATCAGTGGCTGCTTTGAAAACAATTTGTTTCCCTAGGAAACAGCTCTGTGTAATACATTGTTCTAGATTTAAGAGGCTTTCCTGGGTTTGTTTCCTTTTTAGAAGTCACAATAGGATTACAGGACTGCTTGGGAAAAATTGAGTCACTTCCTGGCTTTTCTCACTGATCAAAACGCAAAATATCTCAGAGTGGCAATAAATAGGTGGAGGGGTAAAGAGGAATATGGCTTAGTTCCAAAATCCACTAGGCAGTTAAGACACTTGGAGACAGTGCTGACTACTGGGGTGCACTTTTGAGGCAATTGCCAAACTTCTTTCAATTTAATTGGGACCAGTTTTTTCTAATTGGCTATTTTCTCCTTGGTAGAATACTCGTAAGTAAATGGTTAAGACCAAATATATTTGAGAATGTCTGTTAAGCTGTGTTTGCTTGATTTACTTATCCCTTTTCCATGAAAGTCAGTCTTTATCTTCCACTAATCTCAAAAGAGAGAAGAACCCAAATTGTTCAGAGAGTGTCAGATGCTTCTTTCAAGAGGCAAAAATAAGCAAAGATTATTATAGATAGAGGTGCTCAGCTAAGATCTCATGGCCTGTATAGGGCCCACCTGAATGGTACTGCCAGTTTATAGTTACTTCTTGGAAACCTTGTTGACTGAATCTGTTCAGGAGCACCCATGCAGTGGGCTGCAGGATTGAGTGAATTGTTTCAGTAGCAACCAGCTGGTGCATGGGTAGGTGAGTGTTGCTTCTCTATTATATGCCTGTACATACATGATGGTGGAATTAAGGGGCTCTCCCCAAAATATAATTGGCTGGAGCAGTTGCTCGAGTGGTTTATCTTGGCGGTACCAGCTATTCTGCTTTCAGTTGCTGGTGTAAGAGTTGTTGGCAGCAGCCTTTGGTCCTGGAGGATGCAGGGAAGTGCACACATGGCAGGATTGGTGCTAGAGAGAAGCAAAGGTCCTCTCAAGTCATAGAAAAGTGCAATGGCCTCACTGACCAGAAAGGCTGGGCAGCTCTCCTGGAATATTTCAGGCTGTTGTGTGCATGACTGCTCGAGGTTGATACCCCTGTAAACTGAGAGCGTTACTTACTAAACAGCTCTTCCCAGTCAGCGTACTGATGCAAAAATACTTGAAACTCTGTATGTGATCCGGTGATCACACTCTCTCCTGGCTTTACCTGTATTGTAAAGAAATTCTGAGCTGTCAGTGCAGCTTTAGGCAGGGCCCAAACTTACACTTTTGCTGCCAAATTGAAAAATTATTCAGAATATAGTCTGGAAGGGGAGCAGGGAGAGTGTTGCACCAGGACCCCTGATTTTCCTATAATTCAAGCACAGTGTTCTTTCCTTGAAGTGGAATGTGGCTATTGTCTGAAATATGCTGCTCTGTAAATATACTTAAATGCAGTTTAATTGTATGCATTGAAGTGCAACATAATCATAAAGAGCTTTTTGTGTTTCTGGAAGATCTTGCTGTTGTTCTTTCAATCTTTTATAATAAAACTCTATTGTAAGAAATAGACACCTTGAGTATTAGTTGAATATAAAAAGTGTTTAAAAAAATAACACTGTGGACTCTATGGACTAACCACAGGTAGTGATGAAAACTGTTCCGTTGTCTTTCAGAGGCTATTAAAATATCTAACTTAGGTTAACAAACAAATGTTAAAACTCCCATAGACACTGTCAAGGCAAGGTTGGCAATGCTGATTCCAGAAAAGTGCAAAGTAAAGCTGGTTATTAAACAGCCTTTCTGATTTAAGGAGCAATTTCTATTATCTAGGAAGTAGTTAGAATGCATATAGGAACAAAAGCATTCCAGTGAGGAGAGAGTGTTAAGAAGCAATGCTGTTAGTTACCTAAAAAACTAATTCTGCTAACTGAAGTAGTATTAATGGAACTTTTAATTGTCAGTTGAAAGAGAATCACTTTAAAGGTTACAGAAATGGCTTTTCTGGGATAGTATATTTTCCAAATTTTGATATGGTAACTAGTGCATTGCTAAAGATGAAATAATTCAACAGTACCAAAATGCAGATTGGCATTTGTTAAAAAACAAGAGCAAAGAAATTATTAGTAGTTGCGTATTAGTCCATGAAACAATCCAAATAGTAAAGTGAAACAGCTGTTAACAGATAAGAGTAGTATCAGACTGCTACATGAGTGAACAGCAGTGACATGATTTTCCTTTTCTGTTACCTGTTAGTGAAGGATCTTCAGTACCGTCTCCAGATACCTGGCTGTGAAGATGAGCACGGTGTGTTGGTGAGCTTAAACGTTCCTCTTGTTCTTGAAGGGAGATGGAATTTTTGTGGGGTACGTTGTTCAGGCTAACGCCTAGACTGCTCACAGGGTTCATCTGTGGGACTTCTGTGATTTTTCTGCTTGGTGGCTGATAAACCTGACTATAGTGGCCTATGGGATGATATGCTGGTTTCTCAGATTTGCTGTCATCTTCTTCATCATCATCAATGAAAACTAATTCTGCACGGATAACCCCATCATATCGTGACAGCTTTTGGTCTGCTTCTGCATCATTGTCATCAATGCGCTGATAACCCATGAAAATCATTGTTACTGGTTCAGAATCATCCACATAACATGGTACAGCTTGGACAATGCTGTATTGAACATCTTCCTCATCTTGAGGTGCAGGGGATGTTTCATTAACATGGCAGGGGCTTAAAAACCTCATCTCATTATGTCCTTCTTTTGCATTTTGGTAAGGTTTTAGGTCCTCATGTGTAGCTTTTCTTTCTTCATTATATATCATCCTGTTCTCAGGATTAGTGTGCATTTTCTTCTCTGAATGGGAAAGTACTGGAGAGGGAGACTTTGGCTGTATTACCTTTGGAAGATCAAGCCCATTCTCTTTATGTTGCTGCATAAAGAGCTCTGGTTTCGAGGAAAATTCTGTCTGATGATTGCTAAATCCATTCATCTCTTTTCTGTGAGTGTCTTCCAGTTTTGGGCCAGAGACTGATTTGTCTTTCTGAGGAGTAACCGGCCTGCAAAATTTGTTTGCAAACACAGGTTCGTGGTACTCTGTGGGAGACTGGGAATTTTTTTCAGTTGCCTGCCGTAGCAGTTCCTCCACCTCAACAGGAGCAAGTTCATCCATCCCATTTTGTGTTGTGCTGCCATTTGAAGACACTGCATAGACTGACTTCCGGCCATCATCGTAGACTTTAATTCCTGTCTCTTTAAACTCCTTTGAGGGAAGAGGTATTGTTGATAACACTGTGTTTTCTCCTGTCTTCATGTCTTTCTCAACTTTAATTTCCATGGCAAACAATGCTGTTGAAAAAAACAAGTGTTTGAACTGATAATGCAGTAGATGCAAGAAATATTATGGAAGAGTTCTGACAGTGATTAGAGATTGACTGTCAGAATATCAAATATGTGAAATTGTCACACACATAACCAATACACTGGATTCTTATTTTTTAATGTCCCCTGTCATCCTGTCAAAACTTGAAGTGGAAAAAAAAATTTCATTTGGATCTAATTCTGTGAAGGAAAAATAAGCAGTTAAGGAGCGAGTTTTCATTACGTGATTGAGAAGGCTAGATAACACCTTGGCCTCTGGTGCTCTGCTGGGCAATAGCATCTGAAAGAATTCAACAAGACTGAAGAGTCTTAGGCACTCAAAGGTTAGGAGGCTTTATAGTAGTTGGGAAATAACCAGACTACTACTGGCTGCCCAGCAAGTCTAAGTGTGGCTAAAAAATGTGAAATTTATGATATGAAGGGAGGAACTACTTAAACTTACGCCAGATAGAGGAATGAAGTGCTGGGAAGAAAACACTTGATCGTTATCCTCAGTGGCACATACCTTAACACCAGTGTCCCACCTCTCTGTTTTGATGACCTCACTGATAACACAGCTTAAATAAAACCAACATTGTCCCATATCTGTAATGTTTACCCTTCCCATAAAGTGTATTAGATTCAATTTATAGGAAGTCTTTTTGCATATTGATGCCTTTTGGAGTTTCTCATAAGCAGTACCTTTTCTCTTTTCTTCATCATCAGTGGCAGAATGTGCTGTATTTTTCAGTGCAGAAGGCCTGAAACACTTGGGAAGATCAGGTATGCTGGCGTATATGTAGTCTGCTGCCTCTGAATAAAGAAGATCCACAAAGCATTTAGTTTCCACTGACTTCTAGAAGAACCTTTAAAAAAAGGTTTTTTGGCTAAACATACCTTTTTCAACTCCTGCTTTTTCAGTCTTCACAGACTAGGAAAGAGAAGCATTAACAATAAACGTGATTAGTCAGTTTAAAGATGTTAACTGGATGGTGCTTTGCTTTGCCTGATAGTTTTAACTTTTTATGCTCACAGCTTCATACTGTGAAGGGGCTAAAAGTGGAACATGATCAGTTGGATCATGGCAAGGGAGAAAATGAAATTTTTCTGTGTTTTACTAATATGATCCCAAGTTACACAAGAAACAACAGTACATGATAAAGTCTTACTCAGTGACACAGCTTCACACTGTGGCAAAAGTTGGTTGGCTTCAAGGACTTTTCAAAGGCTCTACTTTGGCTTTCCAGTTGTGCTTGTCTCCCTGTGCATCTTTAGAGTGAGAGAGTGTGTAGGAACAACTGGAGAACTGAAGTTTAGTTTCATCACTCTATTATTTGAGTGTTTAAGACAACTTTCAAGCATCTGAATGACCTTTTGACAAAGACTAATGACTGATAATATTAAGTCATGTTTCACTATAACCTCTCTCAGGGACTTGGGGGAAAGCATGATTGGTTTAGCTGGGCACATCACCTGAAAGAGTATGAATATGTCAGCCTCTGTACCCCCTCTGTGCCTGTTATGTCTGTCTCTGGCTGAGATGCAAAGTTGCTGGTTGGTGTCAGTGGCAGTGCTATTTTTTTTGAGATGTGCTATAGATGGGTAATGATAGGAATTGCTCCTCCACCCCCATAAACAAGCAGATAGAGACACTTGGGCACTTGAGCAGTATAACGTCTTGACCCCTCTCGTATTTGAACTGCTGTCACTTTAGACAAAAGCTGATGACCACTCACAGGATCCAACTAGTTCCCTTTTCCCTAATTATTATGATGAATGAGTAATGAATTCTACCTCTGGAGTAATTTTGCACTAACCTTTATTATGTCTTCTGTTGTTTTCTCAACAGACTTAAGTTTCTTTAAAATTGCTTCTTCCTTAGCTGAGACTTCCATTTCCTCTTTTTCCAGAGCCTCAATTTCCTTCTCCAGTCTGCAATCACAATTTCCTTTGATTTAATACCAGGTGGTGAACAACATGGCAAATTCAATACATTGCGAACATGGACATTAATGGGGCTGGTTCTACTTATCCTGACAAATTTTTCTAATATGAGATCAGCTTATGATTTCACATGCATCAGGAAATACTGTAAAATAGTATTTTATTTTTTTTTTTAAAGTACCTGCCATAGATTCCTTCCAAGCCTACTTTGAAAATGGGCTGAAATGAGCTAATTTTTCAGAAAGGAATAGGCCCCCACAGCATTTCCTTGTCTCTAAGCAAATTTTCTCTCCTGTGATTACTTCATTGTAATTAGGATGTAGGAATCTAGTCTACAGACACCAGGGTTATGATTTTATCTGTTTCTAAATTTTGTATGTGTACTTGTACATATGAAAAGAAGCAAATTCTTTTGTTGTAAGAAAGTCAGAAGAATGTTCTTGTACCTGGTAGTACTTAAAGGGCTAGGGTACATCACCTCATATGCTATATTTTATGTAGCCAAACTGTATTCAGGAGTATCTCCTGCAGAGGAAAGTTCTAGTCAACCTGTAACTAGAAGCTACGATTCCAGAAAACCACCTCTATCAATGGAAATCAAATTGCATTCATATTTCTGAGGGGTAGAGTAGGTATAATTTTTTTGATAATAATAATAATAATAATGGCATTTGCAAGTACTTTTTGTACATAAACCAGCTTTTAACTAATTTTCTAATATGAAAATACATCTAGAAATCATATTAGTGACATGCTTTACAGGCTACTTCTGTGAAGTGCTAACTTCATACCTGTGTGCATTTTGAAAACAAAGCAACCTGCGTAGTGGGAGGATGCTTAAGAGACTAAAGTCTGAAGCTCTGTTGTTTTCTTGTCTGGGATTGAGAATGAAGAAATTACAAACACCAGGATGATGAAGGGGCTTTCTGAGGGATGTGTGTATGTGTGTTCATTCCAAGGTGCCAAGGCAGTTCTTCATAGTTTTGCATGCATGAACATAGGTTCTGGTATTTCAAAATTCTTTCCTTTGGTAAAATGTGTGTAACAATGTTTGACTGAAAGCCTAAAGCTTTATTCTTCAGGGGAAAAAATCTTGATTAAAATTGCAATATATTGCTGGTGTGAGGTGGATGTTATTGTAGCATTCCTGATAGACTAGACCAGAGCTTGTGTAGCTACAGACTTAAAAATACTAGTAAGGTTTAAGGGTTCCACTTTGGGGCTGTGTACTAAGTCTTTTACAGACATACATGTGTCCTTAGTCACTTATCAGTATTCTGTGTACTTAATTCTCTGGGAAAAGTGCTGAAATCTTGTTTCTGGAAAGCATTCCTTTTCAGCAGAACAGCAATAATGCAAGACACACTGGTTCAACACACCTAGAACAAGCAGTTGGGAACATTAATGTTTGCAGTGTTTGCTCAAGTAATACCCTCACAAGTATTACCAATGAATTTTGTAAGAGAAACATAGGTGTGATACATGTTACATCAGGTGCTAATGCAATCCCTTTCTAAGATTGCAATTAGGTGAGATTTCTAGAACTAAGAAACAATTTTTAAGGGTCTGCTTATTAGAGGAGGAGCCTTGATTGTACACAGGTCTAGTCAATGAGAGATTTGTTTTACAGACTACAAGCCTACCTTTTACAAATACCAAATACACTAACTTTGGATATTCTCTAAGACAGCAGGCTATTCAGCAACTGACTTACCTCTGTCAGATTTTAGCAGTGTGAACTAGAAGTATCTTGCCAGTTAAGACTTGACTGATGGACTATTTTCTTAAAAACCTTTATCATTATGTGAACAGCAGATTGGAGCTCAGCAGTCAAAACTTCCTTTGGGCTATTGACTTCAGCTGTAGGTTTGTACATTATTTAAAAGGGGTCACAGCTTCCTTTCCCTCCCCTTTCTGTTATATGTTAAATCTATGTGTTATAGTTTCTTGTATGTTAAAGCTAAGTACAATGTTTAAGGCATATTTTTTCTAACTAGAGCTTTTATTTTATTAGTACTAAGATGTTTGATGAAACACTTCTAGACAGAAAGGTCTAGGATAAAATATATAATATCTCTGTATATATGAGAGGGGAAAAAAATCTATGCCCGCTTAAAGCACACCACTAAGGTAAAGTTTCTCAGTCAAATTCTTTTCTCTGCTGACTAAGGCAGTGATTTAAGCAGGTGTCCTGTATCCTATTTTTTTAACTCCTTCTAGTTGAAAGTGCTCCTTTCTGTGTAAGTTCATACTTATTGGGTTTTAGACAGAAACGTGCCCTTACTAGCCTAGTAGTCAGGAAGTCACTTTTCCTTGAAGCTATAGAATCAATTCCAGATTTAACTCTGAACTGGGACTTGAACTGGATCTCTCATGCTGTAGGTGAGTACCATATAGCTGCAGTCATCTACCTTTTCTTTTTGGGATCATTTTTGGAAGATCCTCTTTTAACTTGAAACCACAAAAGCAAATTTCAAAACCTTTCATATTTGAGTGAAACATGTCTTCTGTTTAATTTGAACACGTGTCAGAAATCAATGACTGCAAACTTAAGGAAACTGCAACTGACACCGCTGGTTTGTGAGATCAGCTAGAGTAGAGTTACAACTAGTTGATCTCAGCCAGCGTTACAAATAGAGTAATGATGGCCTATAACCCTGATAGCAAAAAATGGTTTATGTTTTGACTTATTCTTTAGTATGGGCTAAGATCCATGATATTACACCAAAGTCAACGTTAGTAATAGAAACCTGTTCCTTTAAGCAGACCAGAGAAGTTGAATGCAGGCTGGGAGAAAAGCATTATGTATCTCTTTCTGTGTGACTGCTTGAGGAGTCTGAATTAACGCTGTGGCTTTTGTGTGATTTAAACTCAGATTTGAAGAGCTACAATAATAGGATTCTATATGGACTTTTATCTGTTAGTGAGAATATCCTCTTTTTTGATACACAAAGTTATCATAGACCTCAGAACTGAGATGTGAATCAAAATGCACTCTAAATGACAGTAAAAGCTAAAAAAAGAAGTATGTAAAAGCAGATAACACTTTGGACCTGGACTCCTCAAGATGCCCTTAGGACCTGCTCAAAGGTACTGATTGTAGTGATAAAATGTAAAAACTTTATAATGAGGGGGATGAATATTCTTGGAGGGCTATAAAAGAAAGTAATTCAACAATTATGTGCCATATTTCTGCACTTCTTACAAAACAGTATTTGTTTAAAATGTTGTATATTTACACGAGACTTGATAACAATATTATCATAATGTGAAAAATCATTAAAATCTCACAGAAGCATAATGAACTGAAGAATCATCAACTTTTACTATGGGTTTAATCCAGTCTGGGCTCTAAACACACAGGTGGAAGAGGAGGAAAAATCCTGGAAAGGTAATAAAAAAAGGTCTGGTGGGGAGAGAAAGAGAAAACACAACCCAAAATAAATCAAAGATGATAAACCCCATATCTGGGAGATCAGAAGTATTAGTTCTGGGAGAAGAAAAGTATTATTTAAGTTTATACACACCCATATCAACACCCACTTCATATGGTAATTAAGAAGACCGATTCAGTGCTCAGTGGGGTTAGGGAAAAATTCTCATACCCATGTAATACATCTAGAGTGTAAGTGTCTCTTTTGCACTCATACTTGTTGTACAGACATAGAGTTTCTGGTTCACTTTCAGAGGATGTTTTGAGTGTGAATGCTGGAATTTGTTGAAAATTTAAAAATATGTAATCTGTGTAGTTCAAAGAATTCAAAGTCCTTTTGACTTTCTGCAGTTAAAAAGGTAGACCTGTGATGCATTTAAATATTTAAAAACTTTTAAATCAATGACGTTTTTATGAAGTTACATCACAGTTTCTGTTTGTCTTGAATCTAGAAGCTATACTAGCAATTACAAGAAACTAACAGTGCTGCTGTGTTTTGTAGAGAAATGGAAGTGTAACTAACTACTGTATTAAATCAATCCTTTGGATACCTGTCCTTCTCTCCTTGAGTAGTGTTCATTATTTGAGAGGGGGAAATAAGTGGTATGGAGGTGTGGATGAAAGAAGGAACCGTAGAAGCCAAGATACTAGACTGGAGGTTTCTCTGCCAAAGTAGTAGCTGAATTAAGAAATTCTACAGAGTATATACCTCACTGCTGCTGGCCACCAGCTGATCTGCTGGGGTTGGCACCACTCCCACCCCAGAAGAAAAATAAAAGTCTTAAGAATGAAAAGCAGATAGGAGGATACCACCCTGGAGAATACTCAACTGAGAGCAAAAGGCAGTTGAGCAAGTTCTCACGTGTTTTGAGGTGAGTCAAATGCTTTAGCAGCTCTGGAGTCCATCTAGAATAGCTTTAGCCTGCCTTCATGTATCCCATTACAAACCATTGGATAGACTTTAGTTAACCTGATGGGTTTTGTGCGTTAACTATGATATTTAGCAACTAATTCCATTAAGTATGAGTGCTATTAGCTGAAGATTAAATGAGAAAACAGGACTCCTAGTTCTTCATTTAGCTCGTACCTCATCCAAGGACATGCTTGCTTGGCTCACTATAACTTCTAACATGTAAAGAGGGTGAATAGGACAGATAATATAAATGCTATTTTTTGTCTGTAACCAGAGCATTCAGCTATTTTTCTGCAAGGTGGTTCAGGCAACTCACTATTCAGTGTTTTGTTGTTGATACAAAGAATGGAACTCTCCCTTTTATCAAAAAATGCTCAAATCCAAACTGATTAGCAGACATAAACTAGCTCTGTTTGACACCCAAGTAAAGAATGTTTCAAAACAAAGGTCCCATTTAGGAGTGTGATGGAAAGGCCTATGCCACTACTGCCAATAATCTGCCTACAATTGCGATTGTTCTCTCAGCAGAAAGAAACGAAGACTGGTATAAGGGTATTCAAAAAGTCTTTAAAGTGATTCAGATCTTTGAAGATAAAACCCACATGGAATAATCATCAGACTGGACAGAATCTGTCTAAATCAAGTGAAGTTTAATAACCAGATGCCCAGAAGAAAGACTTCTACTGAGCTTCTCAGTAAGAGATTTTACCTGCTACTGCATGACGTGTGTCTACATGATCAGTTTAGTAAACTTTGATTTACAGGGCAGGTTAAAAGCATGGCTTCATATATATGTAGTCAAGTGAGCTTTTGTTAGCTGGGGTGGTATCTATGGCATAACAAAAGCACTGTGCAAATACTGTAGGGTGCATATTTTGTGCTTTTTAAAGGACTTTGCTCACACTGAATTCTGTATTACCTGGTTTCTGTATTGGTGCTGGCTGGCTTGAAACTGGGCTGGGTATGTCTAAACAAAACATAATGAAGGCAGCATGGGTGTTTTTCTAGAGGCCTTTATTAGACAGCTATTGAGAGGTGGTAGGAAGCATAATTGATAGCAAAAGATGCTTGATGGGGATAAATCTGCTTACATTCCTAGTTCAGAGGGTAGTTCCCACATGACTCCCAGTAGGTTCTTCTGCCTCCATTCTCTGTCTATAAAATCAAATGTCCCTGTCTGAGTCCTCTGTGTATCATGATGATAAAAGCTGTCAAAGATTCTAAGGTGTTTAGATTGTTTGGTTATGAAAGTAAGTATAACAGTAATGAAAATACTTCTTTTGATATCAAGGCCTTACAAACCTCTAAACTGTCTTTCAAACTCCGGCAATGGTGAATTAAGTTCTCTTAGTTCAGGGTGTCTCAGGAACATAAATAGGAGCGTTTCTGTACTGACTTTCATTTCTAGGATGCATTATACCTGTAAAGCTGTTATTGTAAGAGTGCAGACTGTGTCATTTTGTGTTATGCTTTTTGTCAGGTTTTTTATTTTATGCTGATGTAATCTGTCTGATTAATTTTACTGCAGATAAATCTGAAGTATTTCAGATGTACGTCAAGAAGTAGGAATCATTTTAAGGAGGAAGCAATTTGGTGGAGCTTTATAAGGGGAGGTCACAGGCAGGAAAAGTTACTTGGTAACACTGGTATTAATGACAAATGTGTGTGGAAATACTTAGTTTACCACGAAAAACAATGAGTTGCCATGAAAGAGAAGCATATATAAAAATAAGAGGAACAATTCAGTTTTCTTTAAGTGTAGTAAAACAAAAGGCTTTATATTCTTGGGTAAAGAGTAACATTTTTAATAAGAGGAGAGAGGCCAGCAACTACAATCAAACATTTATTGCAGTTTTTATCCACTGTAGTGCTTACATTTATTTAATTTCATTTTCATCAGCATTTAAATTGCTGGTTTATGGTCAGAATGTCAGCCATCTAGATACACAAGCATTACTTTTGCTTGTAATTAATTGAATTTGGAACTATGCAGGAAAAGAGTTCGTACCAAATACATTTCTCTGAAGTGCAGGCATATGAATAGAAACTATTAAGAAAACCCCAAAGAAATAAAAAACCAAACCCACAAACCAAAATAAACCCCAACAAAACAAACCTGTCATCCCTGCATTCTACCTATGTGGGAAAGGAATTCTAAAATGGAGGGTTTTGTGCATGCTGAATGTTAACCAAGTCTGGCAAAAATTCCAGCGGGAAGGTAACAGCACATTTCTGTAGTTAGGCTGTTAGAGGCTCAGGCATACATCAAGTGTATGAGCTCAGGAACCTTCACCTTGTTTGGTACAATGTGTGTGCTCTTGGTCATGTGATACAGTACTAAATGTGCAGTCTTCCCATTCCCAGGGTATCTGTATCTACTCCTTGTAATTATCATGAAATAGAGACAGGCTGAGATGTTACATCAAGATCCATGTTGTGATTTAAGAAAGCAATCAGGGGAAAATGATCAGTTTGGCACTTTAATTTCTCCTTCCTTAAAGTTCAAATACATTTAGAAATCTTCCTTTGAATGCCTACAGGTATCTTTCAAAAGACCCGGGAGCTTCCAATTCAGATAAACTTGAAATTTGTAAGCCCTTGTCAACTTTTGGATCCAATCTAGAATTAAAGTAGAGGGAATATTCATTTGTGATGCTAATTTACCTTCATCAGTGAAAGGAATTTTTAAAGTTTGAAGCTCCAATTGGATTACTGTTTTACTGTTTGTAGGAGTGATAAATTCTAGTCATGCTGAATAAAACATTTATATGGCTATATTCAGAGAAGTAAAGTTCAGTATGTGTGTTCAGTTTTGGAGAAAATAAAAATTAAGGTCACTAAGCTGATCGTGAATTCAGGACAATAATTACAGTATCAAAAGACTCTACAACTGTAGTTACAAACCCAGGTTTCTGCGAGAGCTGGAAATGACATTACATATGTGAATAATCAGTCCTATTTTGCTGAAATCTCTGAAGTAGTTTGGCAGGAAGGTTTTAAAGTCCTAATCCTGCATTCTAAGTCTTCCCAGGGACAGGACAGGAGGGACACATTGCTAGTGTTGCTGTGAGATAGCTCGGTTACAATGACTCAGGTGCAGAGAACCCTAAAAGTATGTTATGTAGTGACAGACTAGATTTAGGTGCTGGAGATACGGTACACCTTCTGCTATAATATTTCACTGTTTTTAAGGCAGTCAGTATGTCAGGAGTTTTGTAGCTTTCCCTTTTAGTGGCATAGACATTGACAGATTTCCATTATAATAGCACCGCTTGCTCTTTACTTATACGTTGTCAAATGAATTGGCAACAGTGTAGAGGTAGGTTATGTCGGGAGAATAAAAGCATCCTTACCCCATCACAGCCACACACCAAACCAGTTCTTGATCCTTCCAGTGCTGGGAGGAGGCCTGGATTTCCAGTGGGCTGGTGGGTAGCTACTTGCTCAGTACAACTTCCCCATTGCTCCTGAGTCAGTCCTTTCCCACACAGCTCTT
Organism: Athene cunicularia; assembly: GCF_003259725.1. Classification (NCBI taxonomy): domain Eukaryota; kingdom Metazoa; phylum Chordata; class Aves; order Strigiformes; family Strigidae; genus Athene; species Athene cunicularia. The sequence goes on along the minus strand of NW_020799109.1, from coordinate 20,928,253 downwards.
TTTCCTGGTGACCACACTGTCATAGGGACCCCTCTTGAATGTCTTCATAATCTGGGATGTTTTTTAGAGTACACTGTCTACGTCCTACCACTGCAACAATTCTACAGGCATGAAAAGCTGTTCTGTAGAGGAAAGTGCTTTTCAAGCAAGGAGTCAGCATAATTATAGGATAAACTAGGACTAGGCTGCTGCCTGTCAGCCAGTTGTTGTTGCAGCCATTATTGTTTGTCAGAGATGGAGTAAGGAGGGAAGTGGGTGGGAAATAACTGGAGGAGATAATATTGGTGACAACTTTGCCAAAAGAGTGTGTGTAGGAGGACAGTGGAGGAAGAGAAGAGTATGGCGAAAGATGCTATTGAACCAAAATAGAGGAAGCAGCTGTAAAAAGGATGATGAAATTTTCCAGAATCTAAAGAAACAGGAACATTTCATCTTTTCTGTGGGTGCTAACAGGTAGTACTAGTCAGTATGCCTGGACCCAGGGAATGAGCTGATTGTGTGGAGAGCCCTGTAGTATTTGGGAATGGCTAACTGCAGCTAAACAAGCACCTAGAATCATGTCCATAGTAAATAAGGAGTTTGTATGTGAGACTGTCTATGCAGTTTGACATTAGCCCTGTGTGGTAGGGAGGCCCTAGGCAACGAAGTTTGTAAGAACATTTCTAATAAAAGGTAGAAAAAGGCCCCTGCTACAACTTGCTTCTGGTAATAAATTGAGGACAAAACAGCATGGAAGATAAATGAAAAAAAGATGAGTAATATTAATGGGGCTAGGCAGCTTGCACTGTTCTAAAGTGCTTGTTATGGTAGAAGTGAAGTATTAAAGGTTGTGCAGGATCTAGTGAAACTGAAGAGCTTTTAAAACTATTTACTGTTATTTTGAAATTCTGATTCAACAATTACTATCTCAGAGCAAAACTCATATACTGTGACTTACATCTATTGAGTATAGCATGAAAGGGATATCTGGAATTTGAGAAACAAATACTCTGCAAGATATTTACTGTGCAGTTTGATAAAATTCACAGTATAGAAGCTTACATTGTGTATTCTGTAATTCTAGCTGACTAGAAAATATAACAAAGATTGCTTTACTCTGTGTATGAAACTGCATATGTTTAGCCCTTGCTGACATTTTAATCTTTTACAGAATAAGGTAGGATTTTTAAAGAAGGGACCATTTTAACCCAGACAGAAGGGCAGAGGTACTACTCTACCTGAAAATGTCTTGTTCCAGCTCATGAGTCCGTTGTTGATCCTCCCAATTCTGCTTTTGCATTTCTTCTTGCTCTTTTGGAGTGAGAGAACTAAGGCCATCCAACAGCCATTTTTCTCGCAAGGCCTTTTTCTGATGGGGAAAAATACAGACAGGTAAGTGTATTTTAAAAGTTAGGCTACTCAGTCTTTTACTGTATCTGACTGGATGCCACAGGCGTGATCAACATTCTTGTGCTGTATCTAGCATAAAGCAACCTGACAACACTGAGTGCCACTAAAAGAGAAATACTAAAAAACATTTGTGGTTTTGAGAGTGACTTAAAACCAAACTCATTAAGAATAGTCCTATTTTACTAGTCCACACGATAAATATGTAGAGGATATCAGTGACTACCTGTAACACATTAATATTTGTAAGTGGATCTAGTGGTGTGTTTGTCCTCACTAAAGCAGAACAGTTATATCAAAGCATACATATTACACTCATGCAAAAGGCTCCAGCCAGAAATGCTATAGTTTTATTTCAATAGCCCTGGTTTCTGGGGTCATGACATTGCATGAATTGGGGAGGGAGTATAAAAGGTGAAAAGTTTCAGTAAATAAGGGTGTATAGGGGGAAGAGATCTCTAGGGAGTTAGTGATGCAATGCTATCTCGTGTTTACAGGGAACTTGGGTAATTATAGTAGTGATTCTCATTGCAGTTGGTGAGGATGTGCAGGGTAAGAGTAGGACTGGAAAGGTGGTGCATGGGTTGCTGATGTCTGGTTAGAGTTTCATCAGACCTGCTGTGCGTTTAGAACTGCTGTTGTAGGGACAACCCAGTGTTTACATATTTACATCCTGACCTGTTTAGGGCTCATGGAGTTCTTTCTGTACAGTAGTGACTTATAAATGGGTGCATTGAATGTGTACAGGTGAGTGGATCTCTCAGCCGTGTCTTCAAATTTTGAAAAATATGGCTGTATGCACTAACTGCTTCCTACAGCTGCTTTACAATATGAAAGGTGGCATCTGAAAGTCATCAGAGCTCTCTAAAATATTCCTGGCATAGAAAAAATACTCATGGAAGTAAGGTCTTATTTGTAGGCTAGTGGTTGTAAACTGTGCAAACTTTCTTGCACTGGTTTTAGTCCCTTCTCTCTAACTCAAGAATACAAGTCCAGCTGCTGTCTTGGGGAAGAAGTGGGAATCAGGCCTCCTTAGAAAAACTCTTTCAACAGGGGAGAAAAAGCACACATGTACGTTTTTTAATTAACCATGATTTTTCCATTTGTAATTTAGATTTCTTGAGCTGTTTGATTTACATGTTAGGGTATGGGTTGGTGGTTTTTTTCCCCCTATACAGTTTCATTAATTATAGGATGTGGATGATGATTAAATTGGATTTTGACTACTGCTGCTGTGAGGCAGAGCTGTGCTCAGCTCTGGTGAGAAGACTGCATTAATCTTACTGCTGCTTGCAGTGGCTGTTGGAATCCCTGCCTGCATCATGTGTGTTGAGACATTTAAAGTGTTGCTTCCTACACTTCTCTGTTTACTCTATACTTTACATGAGGTTATTGCTGAGGACCAACTGATGGAGGAGGGTGCGTGTAGGACCTGATTGCAGTTAAAAGCAATTTTAAGCTTGCTTGATGTGTGACATACATGATGTGATAGAAATTGTGGCTAAAACAGGCTTGTTGGGAATTCTATGGCACTCCACAGTGCTACTTTTGTGTGTGTGTGTGTAATGGAGGAGCAATGTTTATAGCTGCCTTAACCCTGCGGAACAATGTTCTCTCAATGCTGGATCTTAAAAAAAAAAATCAGTGGAAATGAGAGCTGATCAAGACTGATGTCCTAAGTCTGGACTCTAGCTGTAGGATCACGTGGCAGCTCTTCCTGGCAGTTGTGTCTTAGGCTCAAATGAAATAAATGCAGATCTTTATAGAAAGGTTTTACTTGATCTGGTAGATGCATGTAGTCCGACATTGGCACAACTCTTATGGACCACAAAATACAATTTTCTCAAGTTGGAGGGAACGGAGATATTAATTCCCTTTGAATCAAGCTGTTTAGATTTTAATGATAAGTAGGGCTCCTAGAGAAGTGAGATTTCAATCCTGTCTGGAACTGAATTAGTCTAGCATTGCTATCTCAAAAAATAAATCGATAATTCCTTCTGAGAATTACAGTAGGGCTGGCACTGTAGACCTTAGAAACAGAGAATGCCATTGAAATCAACAAAAGCTTCATGTACCTAGAGGGTTAGGCTCAAGAAAACAAACTCCCTAAATACAGGTATAACACAATAGTGTTATTTTTGCCTTTTCCTAGAATAGTTTACTGCTGTTCCCAACTAAATGCCATGTAATCTTTTCAATTTAATTAGCCAGTTTTGAAAGAATGACACGTTGTGTAGTTTGGAAACAGCCTTTGAATAACAGTTAGTTTTAAGGCTGCTCCGCTGAGGCATCAGTACAAGCCAGTGCAGGAGCAGCTGCTTTGGGGCTGTCGGATTCTTTCTGCTGTCTAGTGTTTCCTTCTGCTGTAAAGCATCTCTAGCTCAGTGCTAGGTTGTGCATGTGTTATAGTACTTAGATGAAAGCACTTTCATTTTGCATTAGGCTTGATGCATTAAGGGAAAGCGATAATTATGTGTTGTGATGTGATAAGACCCTGGGAATGGCCAGCGTGATGCAAAGCAATCATTTTCTTTTGTAGTTCATGGTCACATCAGGAGTACTGTAACAATATTTTGCAAATTCTGTGAATAGTGTCCTATGTGTGCTCTAGGTATAACTCCACTGCAATCCTTAACAAAGCTGGACTAACATGGAAAGATTCTATGCCTTCCAGTGAAGCATAGTGTTTTGATTTTGTAGGTCTTGCTGTCCCAGTGGTATGGCAGTTCACCTTATGGCATGTTAGGGAAGGCATAAATAATTTTTTCAGTTTTCACGGGAGATGTTTGTTAACTCCTGGAATAAGGAGTTGTGTGACCAGCACCTACAAAGTAGTACTAATGGAGTCTGGGCATGTCAGAAGCCAAAAACTTAATAAGCTAAAGTAGAAAAGCTCTGGGAAAGTACATGCAAATCAATGCTATGTTTTTCAAGCAGCTCTGTCTGGTCTTTTCCCTTGTTACCTCAATGAGAAGGATTCCAGGTAGGAGGAAGAATTAGTTGCTGGTGCATCTAGAATTATTTGAGGATGAAATTTCCCTTGTACCCTCACTAGCAGCCCCCATTGTCCCTTGCAGTTCCATGAAGCCCTATCCACTCAGGTGTCTGTATTTGCTTGTGTGTCCTCTACTTCATGAAGCGCATGTGCAGGGAATAAATATTCCTTCTCCAGTATAGTTCTACTGGATAACTAAGACCTGTTATGATACCTCATCTGCTCTTTCTAGCTAGAAGGTAGCTTGGGGACAGCAAAGTCATTGGGAAGCTGGATCAGAGAATTACTATTTACAGAAACAAAGTTTAAAAAATCTCCACAAAAACAAACCCAACAAAACAACAACCTTTTAATGAACCTGTTGCTAAGGTTTATAAATAGGAATGAAGGACAAAATGAGGAACAGGATAGCAATATCCAGTTAACAGGAACATCTATGTGACAGGGAGATTTACTAACCTGCAGTAGCTTCCTAAGGGACAGGTGCAAGTTATGTTGAATAGGTCATGGAGCTCTAGATTTCACCATGCACAACTGATAGGAGTATAAATGAGTGAAATCAACCTCGCTCGTTAAGGAAATGAGCCCTCAATAAAATTTACTAAAGTGCCTAAACATTTTAAAAGTCTAAATCTGTTTTAAGATTATTTCTGCACTAGATTCTTGTGTTTGTCTCCATTGAAATACCTCAGTCTGGAACATAAATGTTTGTTAAAGGACAAGGCTTCTAGGGCATCAAGGAGAGCATGTCATATACTATTGTTGCATCTGATATTAGGTGCCTGTCTTAGTACTCAATTGGAGGAAGTAGTCTCCATTTTGGGTCCTCCAAATAGCTAATGATATGTACATATACACCATACATATATATTTATATATTCAAATGTATGCTTGATTCCCCCTTTGCCAAGTGAATAATTTTCTTTACAGATCCTTGATTTGCCTCATATGCAATATGAGTGATTTTATTTTAAAACTTTTCTGTATGATATCGCTATGATTTCTCATAGAACAGGCAAACAAATCGCATCCTCTGTCCTTTTCCAAAGGAAAGGCATTTCAGTAGTATTTTTCCAAGAGTGTTTTGGCTTCTGTAAAATTCCATAAAACATCTTCAGAATAAGTGCAAGGTGGGGTTTTGTTTTGTTTTGTTTTGTTTTTTTTTAATTTTTAATCTCCATTGTACCCATTAATGTTAGCTGAAGGCATATACTAAATCTGCAAGGAAAACTGCCCTAGGACTGCACACGGTAGTAGTAATGATAAACTGAACTGTTCTAGACAACCAGCTAATCCTCCTTAAAAGAAGGGCAAAGGAGTAATTTTGAATTTATAGGCATGGAAACTTGAAATGTAAATTGCAGTACTCCATGTAACCATGTACTAGATAGAGGAAGAGTAACACATTTACTGCTTATTAGTTATAGGACTTGGGAAAGATATTCCCCTCTATTTTAGGCAAGACATTAACAATTGGTCAAGCCTGTCCTTATGGTCACTACCTTACAATAAAACCTAAGCATAGGTGACTTTTGCATTGGTTTGATTGGTCCAATGAACTAGTTTATCATAACTTCTCATTTTTTTGGCTTGACACGGAAGAGGATGAATGAAACCCAAGATCGGGTGTCTATTTTGAAGTCTGTTTTAAATATGCTTCTCCCACATTTGTTCAAGGAGACATGTCATGCTCCTGGTATTGAATTCAACATGTCTTTCCTGAAATTGTTTACCAACTCGGGTAATTAAAAGGGTATGTAAAATACCAAGTCTTGTGTATTTCTAGAAGTACAGATTTTGTCTTATCTCCCTACATGGCACCTACTGCCAAACTGCAATAGACATTTAAAGAATGGTGGGCAGGAGTCACTGCAATTTCAAGTGTCTACAGAGGTGGATCTTTTGGTTTCTTAGTAATATAGACCTTGTAATCCTGTGTTTACCAGGCCATATTTCAAGACAGCATTTATGCTTTGATATTTATTTTTTTTTAATATACAAAGAAACAGCATTCTTTTACCAAAGAGTCATTAAACAAGCTGATAAGAGGCTATAGTCGAATAAAAATAGGGTGGGTTTTTTTTTTCCCTCTAGAAAAAAGTGCAATTAGATCTCATGATTGTGCTGCACCCTGTACCAAGCAAGGTTGTTGTAGTGGAATTAAGGAATGAACACACCCAGTCTGAAATGTGAGGCTTAATTTTCAGCTCTGAGTTATTCCTGGTTATGATCTCATTTTATGCTGTGGAAGTGATCAAATAACATTAGATCCTGAGTGTAATTTTTTTTCAAAGGGTGATACTTATTAAAGTCAAATGGAGTCCTGGCAAGACTCCAAAAAGCTGTGAAAATTTGACAGTAAAAGCATGAATTAAATGCATGAGGATTTGCATTCCAAAATCAAAAACCTTTATTCATGCTGAACAACTTGAGGCTATCTTTAGTTTCATAAATACAACACTTACCTTTAAATGTTGATGTTTCATTTTTTCCTCTTCCACTTTTAGACGTTTCTGTGTAATTTCTTCTTGCAGTTTTCTTTTGTCCTAGAAATTGAGAACAATAAAACTTTGTTTAGAGAAATTAATTGTTGCTGAAAAAAATGTTTGTGTTGTTCAGTAGGGTGAAATCAATCAATGCAAATAAAGCCTTATTTTAAAGCTTACATAGTGCTTAGGCATATTTCTTAGCCGCAACAGCTCCAGAATTACCTATAAAGATACCGTTTCCATTGTTCTTTCTCTGAAGTATGTTTAAACATGTTAATGACCAGAAAGCAGGGATGATCCAAACTAAAAATAATTTACTGCTGGGAAGGGTGGTGTAACAAAACAGCAAGAAATAACATTTGAGCACAATTGTACATGTAAATTGAGGTTAGAAATGGGTCCTGACCAAAACTCCCACACATCATTTAGGAGAGAAAAGAGTCTGCATGGTCTACACTGCAGCTATGATACATCACTGTATGAGATGGGTTGTTTGTGAATCCAGCACTGAGTTTACGTATCTTGTGGCTAATAGCTGAAATAGGAATAAACTAAGACTTAGAAATTTGTTTCATCAGTCAAATAGTGGTAAAGATGAACACAAAGAAATGTACGCTTCATATATGTTGTTGTTACTCCCATTTAAAAGAAAAAATTTTTTTCTCTGTGCAAAGGCTGTTTTCATGGCTGCTGAACTTCATAAGGAAAGACCGCAAGGAGTACTGGTCTATCATAGTACCAACTTAATCATTTTTGCTAGACTTTATAGAAAAAAACAAAACGGGTGAACAGTGTCTGAACACTTGAGCCTCTTGTGTCTTTGGATAGCTGCTGTTGCATGGAGTATCCTGGTGACTCCTCTATATGAGGCCAGACACTGATTTTTGTACTTTGTCCTCAGCAGCCAGTGGGAAAGAAATCATGCCAAAGGCAACTAACTTTCACTCTTAAAAGCTGTATTAATGGGCTTTTCTCTTGGTCAGCGCCTTAATCTATAAAATACTGTTATTGGACATGGAAACTTTTGCACTTGTTTCTTGGTAAGTTTTAGGGAAGTATATTTAATCATCTGTTGTCCCATGCAGAAGTGATTGCTGACTGGAAGCTAATCCCCCTTTCCTTTCAATTAGAACATATTACTGGTAGGGTTTTTTAGCAGAGTCTGTTTTCAGAGAAGTATGGTTTAGGAAGGAGTTAAGTTCTTCACAAGCATAGGAAGAGACTTGCCCTTTAGACCTACCTGAGGAACCAGCTGTGTAAGGACTGTAGAAAGCCTGTAAGGAAGTGCTATGCATGAGGCTGGGAGTTCTCCACTGTTTCCTTAGGATCTGGGCTTTTGAAACAGGAGGAGCCATAGTGTGCTTGGTTGAATCACTTCACTGTTACTGGAAATTAGAGATTAGCAGTGGGCCCACAGGCTACAGGGACACTGTTGAAGGATAGGCAGTGGAAGAAACCACCTCTCCTTCTGGAGATCAATAGCAGGACCACAGGCTGGCCAAGCACAACTGATGGCATGCTGGGGTTTAGTATGTGAGTGAGTGTCAGTGATCTGATCTCTCTTGCAATCTGTGAAGTGCAGTAGCCACCTATAAACACTATCTGTACTTTACAATTTTTCCTTGATGGTGTTAGTCTGCCTCTTTAATACACCAAACAGAGGAGGTAGGGATCTTGCCTCAAGATACACGCTACCTTCATCTCTGTAGCAGTTCTCAGTTTTGGCAATGCTCTTTAATGCAGTTAACAAAGCTACTGATTTAGGATGACTACAATATGTAATTCTTCTGCAGTGTCCCTTTTTAGAGACTTTATCCAAGAGCTGCTATGCTGGATTTGGAGACATAGCATCTGGTCTTTGACCTTCATACCTTTCCTTATTTAAGAAATATTCCTGATCTCATGGTATAAATGGCCTTTAAATAACCCATTGTTAGATGAGCAAAGTGTGACAAGAGCTTGTGTTTACAGTTTGTTACAATTCTTCGGAAACAATTTTTTCTCCTTGCTAAAGTTCTGGATAAGATTCTTAGCCAGAGAATGAACTTTTACTTAGTTTATGCTATTAAAAAACATTCTAAGTCAACTTAAATATTCTTTTTGTACCAGGGGAGGTGTGTACTAAGAATTTGCCTAGTCTGAAATGAGAAGTGATACACAAAACTACTGTGCAGAAAGAAATCAGAATGTAAAGGTGCAAATAACTGCATTTTAAGTTAACTGTGTAGTAAGGAACCTATTCAGTAATGAAACTTTTGCCTGTTTCTTTTGTTAGAGGCCTATGTTTCTTTTGCATTTTTTTTTCTCTTAAAATTCTCTACTTATATCCTTTGGTATTCTAGCATGTTTTAACTTTACTGGTTGGTAATAAACATCCATTATATTATTAACTATCTAGATTAAATAGGTTGAAATAGTTTGTCTTATATATCTAGTCAAAGAAAGCTGAAGGTCTAATGCCAGAAGCTAAATTCAAGGAAGATGTATGAGGAACCTTTTTGAACCTTGTGTTACCAGAGTAATTTTTAAAACCTGTTAGGACACTTTCTGCAGTGTATTCTGCCATTCTTTGTCTGCAAATCATGTCTTGCTGTACAAAGCCTTGACTATACATCTAATGGAATAAATGTTTATTCCTGGATAGCCAAGGTATCCATACTTCTACTAAACTTCATTCTCTGCCCCTGCAGATGATCATATTGCTGGCGGCAGAAGTCCTCTAATCCTTTTACTACGTTCTTGTTAATGTGGGCAAGATCTGCTTTTTATGAAAAAGAACCTTCATCCATTGTGCATCAATGCAAGGTGAGAGACTTGATCCCAATTTTCACTCCTACTGAAACATGTAGAAATGTTTCCCGACTTTTGATCATAGAAAACAATTGTGTTCTAAACTGGATCTGAGTTTAGTGATAGTGTGTAGTTTAGTGCTCTGAGTTTAGAGCAGTGTCTTGCTAAGTATCTTGTGTGCCAAGCCCATTAGTTTGTGTCAGTGTTCCACAGTGGTGCCAACATTGGTCTGGCTTGTTCCAATGGCAGATACCATATACTGTCAAAGACAATGGAGCAGTTAATGTTTTAGCTGATGTATTTCTTTGTCATATAATTTTTCAGAGGTAATGCTTGGTTATTGAGGGGTCTTATTTACGGGTATGGACACTTCAACCTGATGGCATGAAAGTGCAGAAATGTCACAACTCAAATCTTTAATCACCATTCAAATCTATCATTTTTGTTTTCCTATAGAATGAAGGATTTGATGAGAAAGGATTAAGCCTAAAGTTCCCCTTTGACTGTTTTGTCTCAATGTTTGCCACAGCAAACGCTAAAGCTTTTGTATTTCATGATCTGTCAGTCTCTCTAAAATAGATGCATTTGGTTTTTTGTTTGTTTATTTATTTATTTATTTGTTATATTCTGTATACACCAGAAGCAGGTGGAAGCTACATAACAGAGAAAAATGGTTCCTTTTCAGAGCCGTGGAAGCATCGAAATCTCAGTAGTAGTAGTAGTAGTAATAATAGTAGTAACAGGGTTTTCCTTTTTGCTTTGCTACATAGAAAAGATACAAAAAAGAATTTGAAAACCCCTCATGGCTCTATCGGAGCCAGATGCTTTTAAGAACAGAAACCAGTCAGGTTTTAGTGCCAGTGTAGTTTACTGCTCTGAGTGCCCCTTGCTGTCCTCTGTCAGATCCTTTACAATGTACCTCTTGTAGGTACTTGAAGTTCTGAGGTATATTGCTTGGGACAAACCTCCACAGAGCTACTAAGTAACTCGCAATTTTAACGTTTTGTTTTCTTAGACAACTTGTACTGCAGATTCTTAAATGTGATCACTTCATTTTATTTAAGCTCCTTCATTTCTGCACTGCATTATAAAATACACTGTTTCATTTAAATGCTTTCAATTGATGAAAGTAAAGAACAAACGGTTCCTTTACACAGCAAATGTAATAAATGAAGTTATGGCCAGAACCCAATTATGATTTCCTATTTCCTGTAATGCAAGACACTGGAAGCTGTCAGTTTCTTAAAAAAAATCCTTCTTAAGGATTTATCTGGTGGCAGAGATGCAGCCAGAGGATGCCAACCGTAGTACGTTCCTAGGAGTCCTCATCAGGCAAGCATGCTGCCCCGTTCCTCCTGCTAGATACCAGGAAGTATAAAATGTTGCAAGGCCTGGACTTCTCTGGAGTGCCAGAGCATTTCTTATCTTTGAGCCTATACGCCAGAGACAAAGTCCAGATTATGAGTCTGGTTCAAACACTGTTACAGTTAAACAAACAAACGTACTCTAAACCCTCTAAACCATTTCAGATTATTTTATTGTGGGCTTGAGTCAGGTCTCAAGTAAATACAATAAATGGGCCTGTTGGCTTTGATCAAGTGTCATAATTAAAACTCAACCTATTCAACTCCTGTAGATTTCCAGTTATGCCTTCTCACATTTATTTTGGTTCCAACAAGGTATTTTTTAACTCTGCCCACCATTTATTTAGCCAGTAGTGTTTGTTTCACAACTAATCTATCATGCTAAGAGTGTGAAAAATACCTGTTCCCATTATTTGTTTTTAAAGATTGCCTGTGACAGTGAGTGATCCTTCTGCAGTTTTCCTTTCATCACAAAGGGCCAAATTTTGTGTCAGTTTAATTATTTTATAATTGAACAGGTTTCAGTGGGGATCAAATCACAGGAAAATTTAGTTTCAGCCATTTTCCTTTAAAAAATAGCTCAGTGGTTCCTTTAAAATACAATACATCTTTTGCATCGGATTTCTCTTCAGAAGAGAAACTGAAAATGTTTTCTAACATCTTCAGTGTAAACTTCACCAAGTCTTTTTTTTTTTTTTTCCCCCCCTCTGAAATCTGACAGGTAGGAATTTCCTTAATCCAAACTTGTCCTTTTTTACTTTTCAGACTGCAATGTTTATGTTAGATCATCAGTAATTCAGAAATTGTATTTAATTCCACAGTGCAAAACCAAAAATCTTTCATTTCTCGGTTTTGTTGTGAAATGGAAAAATTGATTTGTTCTGGAATTCTCTAGCTGCCTTTTGACCTGCTGTCCTTCAGTTGTGATGATAGTAATATGTATTTAAGACTGTCCAGTAGTGATTTGTACACATGCTTTCACTGCTTTGAATTTAATTTGGAAGTGCAATACGACCCGTAACAAAGTCAGTACAGGCAACTTTGCTGTCTTAAAGCAATAGCTTATAAACCAGAATTAAAATGTAACAATTTCAAGCAGATATAAGTCTTTCTTTTTCCATCCTGAGATAAATAATACTTCAGAAAACACACAGTAGCTCATTAACACATACTATTTCTAAGCCTTTTTTTTTTTTTTCCTTTTTTTTTTTTTTTTTTAAATAGCAAGTTATAACTATAAGCACTTACTGTTATGGCCTGGAATCTTTCTTTCAGCAATTCGGCTTCCTCCATTCTAGAAATCAAAAACAGACAAGTAGTGAAGGAAAACAGGATAAAACCATAAGCAAAAAGACTCCTGATGGGGGCTACAAAAAAAGCTGATGTGATCTGATCCAATTCCAGAGCAGAGAGACGGCAGAGTTTTTGACTTGTCAGGAGAGTCCCTGAACAGATGAGCAGATCAGTCCAGACAGACACATGTAATGAGGGTGTGTAGAAGAGGCAGACGTGGAGAGTGCTGGCATGAGTTGACTGACAAGTTGGAACAGTGGAGCACAAGCCCTTTTCCTTCAGAAGCTGCCAACTCTTTGTTTTAATGTGCTCAGTTAGTGTGCCATTGCTTCTTTAACTGTTAAATGCCCAAACCTAAATCTTCCAGGTCCATGGTAGAAGTGAACTTTTATTATGTTCCTCTATCTCTTTCTTCTCTTTGTGTAAGCTTCTGGTGATAAATAGGTATTTTAAACTTAAGTATTCCTGTTTCTTATGAAACTCATTTCACCTGTGTGTTTTAAGCTGTTGTAATGTTAGCATTGTAGATGGCATGGGTGATTTTGAGATGACAGTTTAAATATAGTTTCCTAGATGAAATTTTTAGAGAAGCTGTGTTCCTAGCTGGAAGAATGTTTTAGAACTGCTAACCTAAAGTAAAATAAACTTTAAGCAATCAGGTCTGTCATTGAGTGCAAGTGTTAATCTGTGCAATTACTGGTCAGCTATCTAGGACTCAGGGGAAGCTTTGTGTAAGTAAGGATTTCAGGATCATCATTTCAGTGTTACCAAGATACATCTAAAATGCCAGTGGCTCTTATGCTGGATTTCCATTCAGCTGACTTGAAGGGTTTTTTGCTGTGGACTTCTGCTGAAAACAGCGTTATGCGTCTTGAGGGATGGCGTATATTTTGACCTTTCCAATTATATGAGTGGGAGTCAGCCTTCCAAAAATCAATGTAGGAAACTTGCAAAACAAGTGGAACTGCCTCTAGTAAAATCTAGTTGTGGAAAAAATTCTAAGCAAGATAAAACTGAATTCAAACAGCATAAAGATGTAACGTGAATCTGGAAGCCCTTTGTTACTCTGTGTCATGTAACTTAAGTCTTTGTGAGGACACCAACAAGAGAGTCAGTCAGCATGTTTGGTTTTTTTCCAGCTAATTCATTGAGATGACTAAACTTAGCAGGATTTGGTGAGGGGTTTTACTTTACAACTCAGTACAGTGACCTGAATCTTGGTAGCAAATAGGGCTCATTACTAGCAAATTTTCAGATGTTACAGAATTGAACACTTGATGGTAAAGTTATAAATTTAATATGAATCCGTATTTAATTTCAATTTCCACCTTTCTAGTATGTCATCACGCATCCACAAGCAACCTATCCCCTTCCACACTGGTATTAAGGATGCATTAATGTTTTCTTTATACTGTGATCCACCCTGAGGTTTTGTTCAAACTTGCAAAGACCCCATGTTTTATTCTCCAGTGAAGATTTTTTTTTTAATATTAATATATGCCTCATTTGGTCAGCACCTGAAATTAAAAAAATTACCACATAAAAGGATACATGAAGTTCAAAGGCAAGTGTAGCGAGGTATTTCAAGTGGCAGATTACATGGGAATTTAAATGCATTAAGTTTATTATGGATTTGAGAATAAGTTAAACCACCCCACTTATTTAAATATGTCCTTGCTGTAGAAGCCAATAGACAGTCTTTCTGTTTAATCTTTCGTAAGTTACTATAGCCTGCCTTATTATATTTTGGAAAAAAAAATCCCAAACTTATTTCATCTTTGTCTTCTGCAAAGTTCATCTTAAAATTTAAGTGTATATGTGGACTTCAAAATTTGTATAAGTATTTAAAGCAGCAGGTGATTACATCAGAAATAAAGAAGTCTGTTTTGGGCCAGAATTTGTACTCTGATATAAATGGTATTCCCTCCTCAATGAGTGGAGAAAAGAGATCTGTATTTCAAATTCAAATTAGAATCAATGGGATTGCAATGCATTGAATTTTTATGATCTGAAATATTTTCCAAATTTTATGCTCCAAAACTATTTAAATGCTTTTAAAAACCTTACTCGTGGATGTTATATATTTACAGACAAGAAAAGTATCTAACATGTTTTTCCATAATCTAAACCCGAGTAAATTGAACTAACCCAAAGATAGTTTCTAAAATGTTGCTTACCTTTTAAAGTAGCCATTATTAAGAAAGTATTTAAAGTCCACTTTAAACATTTTAAATTGTTTAAAACATATCCCCTTGCTAGGCAGGATTTGTTGTTCAGTCAATAAGTTGTTTTCCAGTTATCTTAATCCTACTCTAAATGGGATTTATGTGCAAGAGAAGAAATGGACCAGCTGTCATTTTGTCTGCCCCTTAAGCCTGCTTCACCAACAGGAGTATCCATGGTGTTATAGGTTAGATCGGTGAATCTGAACAGCTGTGTTTTCAGCCTGCAGGATTCTTGGAACAAGGTTTTTCAGAATTTGCCTGACAGAAATATATCCAGAGGAAATGGGAAAATCTCTACCTATTCTGCAAGTTTAAGAAAAAAAAACACAAACCAAATGATAATTTTTAGAAAAATAATGTTAGCCTGTGTTTCTGTAACTGTCAACTGTATATTTTTCTTTTGGTGGAACAGATTCTAAGTTATGCAGTAAATGTTCGTTGTATCACATGATGAGTCATGCAGATTGGATTTTTTTTGGCTTCACTTCTTCCTTTGTTCATTTCCATTTTGTACTGGGTACCTAATGTAGGAGTAATAATGAGAATCTAAAACACAAGGTGAAAGAGTTGCGTTACAAAAATCATAGAGAAGTGGGTGGGAATTCAGAAGAATGAAATATCCTGAACCCAAATCTAAAAGTAGGACCACAGAGCACTTTCACAGCTGGTAATACAAGTTCCATTGCCCATTTCTAGAGCAAAGTGAGTACTAGCATTGAGAAATCCTGTCACATCAGAACAGTAGTTACTGTCCCCAGCCATGCTGTACAGCCATGCTGTACAAACCCCAGCCATGCTGTACAAACAAAACCAAACAGTTTTACTTGTTGCACTTGGATTTCTTTTGAAATCATTAACCTAAGGTAATACATGTGCAGTGAGTTATTGTAGTAGCAAATAATGCTTCTAAGAATAAACAGCTCATTAAAGGTAAGGAGCAAGAAGCTTTTACTTTTTGAAAAGGTGAGTTTGAAGTGAATGAAGTTGATCAGATTATCAATTGAAAACAGCCCGTACTTTGTGGAAAGAGTTGTTTCTGAGTTCATCTGAGTCCATTTTGTGCATCTTAACTAGTTTGATTATTTTGCTTTATGACCTGCCTTCTGTAGCTGTGTTTGAAACAGCGAAAGGGTGTTTTGGACTTGGTATCAAAGTGAATTTTGTAGTCTTACACTAAACAAATGTACTACCACTCTGCATCTGTCTGCATGTAGCCTTGAATCTGACAGCAAAGGAATGGAGAGGAGATAAATTTTACTGAAGGTGCCTCATCAAAAATGTCTACTGCAGTGTGCTGTCAATTGACCCAAAGGTCTGGTGTCTGGGATGCCTCAGTTGCTAGAGAAGAGACCATTTCTCAATCTAGAAACAAGATTTTGCATGTAAAGAGGAAAAACAAGCCAACAAGAAGTAGAAATCTGAATATCTAAATACTTTTATGTATTCCAGATGAAATGAATACAAATAAGACAACTAAAGCATTTGGGCAGTTGGTCCCAAATTTATTTTTTTTTTTTTAGAGAGACTTTCTCTTTACCTGTATGTTATTTCCCAGAAGAAACAAGGTTAGTTTTTCTCAAAGGTTGGTTTTGAGGGTCATTTCCACCACTATTCTACAAAGTTCTTCCAGCTATTTCAGTGCATTAATGTTCACAATAAGGAGCAAACAGCTTTTGTCTAGGATACCTCCAGCTAAAGAACTTTTTTGTGGTTCATCATGATGTGGGGTGGCTTTTTTGTTGTTGTTGTTTTTTTTTATTTATTTATTTTGGGTAAAAAGCTTAAGTTACTCTTCTCAGTGATGGAAAACTAAGCCCTCAGTAAATAAAAGGCTTGAAGTCCATGGCAAGAATACTAGCCAAAAGCAGGACCTATTGCATTAAATTTGTTTTACTTTAACCTGATATCTTTCATATTATAAGTAACATATTTTCATGCATCCATCAAGTCATAAACTCCAAGATAAACTGGAAGGTGTTTCATGAAAAATATATATGTTAATAATGCAGAAAAAAAGCTTTAAGGATAACCTAGAGAGACAAAGTTAAAAACTATCGCCAAAATATGATTTTATATACATAAATATGTGTATATAGGCAATTTTTATATATTTTTATAGATATTATTGATAATTAGTAAATATATTAGGTGTCTTTATGGGTACTTGGTACATGTTTAAATATTGTATCTAGGGGTATGTACAACTACCAGACTAGCAATTTGTAGCATGTCTATGGGAGACTTTCTCATTCCTTGTTTTCCTTCTGTGACTCATACATTTCTAACTTTCTAGACTCTCAGTTTCTGTTGGTTGCTAAATCTTTACTGTAATGACCTGTTTAGCATGTGGGATTGCCTGACCCTTGTCAGGTGAATAAAATTTAAGATGCTTTATTTTACACTTAGTCAGAGTCCAGATTATATTAGCCAGTATGTTTAAAGATATGTGATAAATTGGGGGGAAAAAGTAAAAAAAGTCCTATATCCCTCTATCAAATCATGCAATATTAGAAATTACTTTATAACGTGTACATTCTTAAGATCTTAGAGGAAGTTCATAAAAAAACCTCTGCCAGCTCTCAGGAGAGATTAAAATTTTGCCTTGAAGGCCAGTTTTGGAGAATTAATTCTATTCTATTCTATGCAGGTCTTTTAACATAATGAATTTTTTTGGTCTTCTCACTGAAGCAAACCAATATCCAAGTATCGCAGTTTTATACAGTTTTATGAAGATAAATTTCATCTTCTTTACTGTTTGAGTAGATACATGCCCTGAATCTCTGGGAGGAAAAGCCTTGAACTATTATGTTTCTGTTGGTACAACTCCCTTCCTGTTGCTATTCATAACTACAAACATATTAAGACTTTAAAATCAAACTAAAGAAGTAGCTGTTGGTCATTGCCTTCAATTGTTTTTAAAACATTGATAATTTTAATCATATTTTCTAAAAAATCTGCTTGTCACATATCTTCAATATTATAGAGAAGTTTTAGAATGCAGCACAGGCTCCACTTTCTCTTCCATGGTAGTTATGTATATTATATGCACAGATACTAGCTATAAATGCTATTGTGCTAAATATGGATCACCTTGCCCCTGTTTTCTAAAATTATACAGTCAAAGTTGATGGATTATTTTTTAATCGGTTAAACATGTTTTTGTAGCCTTTTTCATGGTCCCAAACACTTGTCAATTCTTGGCCTCATGTATTTTGCAAATGTTCTATGAAACTCTGAACGTGGGAGGCTTTCCAAAGCAGCTTTAACAAACTCTGTCTCATTTAAAATTCATGCTTTAGTGAATAGTTTAAGTGTAATTCCTGTGGTGATATTAAATGTGAGATTCTTAACAGAATGTGTTCAAGTGCCTAGATAAGTGATAGCATTGTGTTTGTTTTGTTTTTAAATGTAAACGGAAATAAGTAAAACAAAGAGTCTGAAATACTCAGGATCGGAGCATTAAACATGTTGTGGAATGCATTGCTTGCAACCCAGCATTTTCCAGTTGCTGCAGATATACACTTCTAAGAATAGAGTTTTAAATCCTACCCAGCCAACTGTATGGGGAATTTTTAGCGGGGCTCTGAGAATCAGCTTTAGTTGTTGTGTAGTTTAGTTGTGTTTCATTAGCAAAACCAAATACCTGATAACCAGGGGCCAAATCCTGGGGAAGGTAACAAAACCCACATGGGTACTGTGCTGCCTATAGTAAGGTAAACTGCATGACATATTCTTCTGATTCTTGTTTTCTGATTCTCTCAGAGAACACAAAGAGATCGGTAGTGGCGTTTAGATCTAATAGGCCTCAGTAGGATTGCAGAGCAAAATTAGGGCCTTGCAGATGTTGTTTTGTGAACACTTAGTGCCAGATGCGGTTTCTCCAAGTGCAAGTGCTGCTGGTGGAAGCCTTGAAAGTATAGATGATTTGGTCTAGAAGACAGAGCTGAAGTAGAAATTCCTTAGGAGAAAACCTTTCTGCCAGAGCTGGGCAGGGTGCAGAGGAGGCAGGGACAAGATTGGCAGTGGTGAAGCCATAGAGCAAGTTCCTGTAATGACAAATGTCTTGTTTGCAGGCTGAAGAATGGAACCTGTGTAGGTTACATCAGGTGATTCCCATCTCCTGAGGCATGAGCAGAGCGTTCACCTTGCTCCTCTGGGAAGCTGCCTAACCAGCCTGTGCCTGTAGCAAGGTTTGCCCTGAGCACTGGAGCTCAGGTGTTCTGCAAGATGGGGTAAACCTTATCTGATAGCTCTCAGGAGAGCAAAGAGGAATTACTGCTTTCTCCACCCACGCCTCCAGCCATATTTTCCAGCCACTTTCCTTCCTCTGCCTACTCTGTGAACAAATTGAATTTGCTAATCTGTCTGTCAGGAAAGCAATTAAACGCAAAACCAAACACCCAGAACAAACCTAACCCCCTAAACACATTAGTGTCCCCTGTTCCAGTAAGCTGAATAGGCTCAATGGGAGATGATAGGAACAATAGCATTAGGGAGTAATAAGGAATGGGATTCTGGCTGGGAGATGAGCAGTGAGAGGAGAAAGATGGAGGAAATGTGACTCTTCTGGCAGCAATGAGTTGCTAGGTGAACTCAGCCATCGTGCAGGCCTCTGGCTTACTTTACTAGAGTGGTCCAGGGACCAGGAGAGACCTTATACTGATGTGTATAGTAAGAATGTATGCTTAGCTATTTATCTGAAACTTGAAACTGCTGTGAAAACATGATGACTTCAGACTCTGGCAATCCTTCCTGTGCTTCCAGATACTCAGTATCCTGCACTGTGGGTGGGCAAAAAATACCCCACATACAAATTGTTTTGCGTAATCCTTTCCAAGTATTAATGGAAAAAATATACATGATAAGATTACACAAAACTTTATTGTTAGCAGAGCTGATAAGATTATTTATGGCAGATAACACTTGTTGCAAATACAGGCCTGTTTTCTTAAGTGAAGAAGACCTATTTTTCTGCTGAGGGGTTTGTTATTTGGAATCAGTAGCTCAGAAAAACTCTCAACTTGTCAGTCATTCAGACTGTCAATTCCATCTGTCCCCTGCTGGTCTGCAGTGCCGGGTAGGTCATCTGAATAACACAGGGACCCTGACGGAACGGCTGAGGCTTGCTGCGTGGAGCAGTGAGCAATGCAGCGCAAGCAGCTGAAGCTGAATAGTCATCCAGATGCCTGTGAGAGCATGTCACCAACTTGTATTTTTCAACAGATTCAAATATTTCACTTCAGCTTCTCATAGGACTGTGTATTTGTTTAATTCCTTACCTTAGAGTAGTGATTACTAACTAGGAGCAAAAAATACCTTGGTATAATACGTTGTCCTTTATTTTTCTTGTAAGATTTGGTTTGATAGGATTTCATATCTGTTTCATAGCCATTTTTTTACCAGAAAGTTAGTATTATCTTTCTTCTTTTCACCTGAATCTGAAGTGGATCTTCTGAGTGATATTATACTGTTTGCTTGGTATTCACTTAAGGTGAAATTATGTGACAAGTCTGAGCTGATATAATGGCTGTGTGGTGCTGAGAAGGGGCATCCTGCTTCTCTTTCTCTGTTCTGGACATATATTCCCACAGTTTACTTGGCTGTCTGCTCACTGAATCTGCTCACTAAACTGGCAGGGAGCTAACCAAGAAAAAAGGTGGCTACTGCTGAGCTGAGTCAAACCATTGCCCAGAGGTCTGATGACTGCCAGAAGGTGGTAAAGGAAGAGGGCAGAGAGTGGAACTGTGGCTAATAGAAAATGCAAAGGAGGGGGAAAGAGCAGGGGAAGAAGAGTGGGGTGTGGGAAGAAAGGGAAGTGGTGGTAAAGTGTTAGATAAACTAAGCTATTAAATGTAGATTTACCTTTACAGACTATTTAACACCATACAGGAAAACTTTTTTTTCTTCCCCCTGAAGGCTGAATAGGCCTTTCAAACACTGTTGGCAGATCAAAGGTTAATATTTTATTAACATCCATGAATAATGCAAAAACTAATCTGGCTGCAAGTTGTATGAACGAATATTTTGGGGAATATAAAAGCTCTTGTCATATTTTTTCCTAGGTGAACAAGTTCTTTATCCAGTGACATCAGGAAAGCCAAGATAATCTGCAGCTCACAGTATTGCTTAATTAGATGTAATTTCTGAAGAGTGTCTCTGCAAATTTCTCTTCAGCCTAGCAAGCAGGATCTCTCGTTTGATGCAAGATTCATTATGGTCTTTATAGATTTCTCACTGTCCAAATGCACCTGGAGACTGTTGGCCTGCAAAGTCTGGAATTGGATATTATTTTAAAATCATATATTTTAGCAAAATACTTTTAAATTTGAAAATATTACTGTTGCATTTAGCCTGCAGGGGAAATGACTTTTTGAAAAGGGTTTTGATGCATGCTATTAATCTGCAAAAGGGACTTGTCAGTTAATTTCTCATTTCATAAAGTATAATAATAGCTTGCTGTAAAGGGGATCTAGCTATATTGTCATATTTATAGTCAATTCAGTTAAGAGGCTTCAAGAAGCTAGTTCTTGGGGTTTGGATTAGAAAATCCACACGTCATTTTATAATCACTGCATTGGATGCGGTGTTTGAAGGAAAAATCAGAAATAGTCAAGCAGTTTTATTTAACTTCTATCATCCTTTAATTTAGTTGGTCTGTTCTCATATTTTGGCTAATGCAGCTCAGGATTGTAATCAGAAGTTGTCATCTCCTGGCTGCTCAGTGATTGTATGACAGATTTTACATTCTCAGTTTCTAGTGGACCCTCAGCAACAGGAGAACCACCTAGAAGTGAGTAGCATGCACAATAATCTGTCCTTTCACTCAAGGAATGCTCGTGACAGTGTATCAACATCTTTTCACATAGTCTACACTTCAAACACCAGTAAAAGTTAATGATTAATTTTTTTATATATGTATATTTTTTTTTCTGCTGAGATTGATGAATGTTCTTATATAAATACCCTTTCTCCAATTGTCTGAGGTATA
This sequence comes from Athene cunicularia, assembly GCF_003259725.1. Taxonomy (NCBI): domain Eukaryota; kingdom Metazoa; phylum Chordata; class Aves; order Strigiformes; family Strigidae; genus Athene; species Athene cunicularia. The sequence continues at coordinate 20,906,723 of NW_020799109.1, read as the reverse complement.
TGTTAAATAATATTAATACTTGATTTTCTTAGGAGACAGTCACTTGTATTGCTGGAATTTATATCATAAATCTCAATAACTGCTGCACTGATTTATTGTTGAGTTTTTTAATGTTGTAGCACAGAAATGGAAGGGCTAAAGTTAGATCAAACAACTTTAATAACATCAATTTAGACCTCCATCTGGCAAAGGAAGGCACTTTCAGGGACCTAATGATCTATCTGAAGGAAATGGGGGCTTAAACACACCTGAGGGATCTTAGCTCTTTTCATTCCTAAGAAATGTCCTGCATCAAGGTCATATTATTCTGAGGTGATTCTTTTTATGAGTTTGAGTGCATAGAATTTATTTCATGATAGACACAGTTTTATTTCATATGTGTTGGTCATATCTAAAGAACATCATGTCTTAATCATA
>NW_020799109.1:20897449-20906256 GCF_003259725.1 Athene cunicularia | reverse complement strand
CACCCCCCCCAGTTGAACAACTTCTGCAATTAAGAGATGTCTTGAGGGGTACCTGTTCTTGACGGAGGCAGCAAATGGCTCTTGTAAATAGTAATCATTAGGCTTCAGAGAACTTACAAAACAAGTTCCCATTATTGAGAGAGCTGATCACTGGCTTTCTGAAGCCAATTAAAACAAATTTTTAAGATATGTGCATGAATTCTGAAGAATTGCAATATAGATCAGAAAAGGAGCAATTTCTACACGTTAGTACCACAACTCTTTTCTATGTTTACCTTAGTTTGGCTACGTTCAGATAGTGATGTGGGGACTTGTCCTGAAAAATAGGTGCGCTGGGGTTTTTCAGAGCTGTGTGAGTGTCATGTCTTTGCACTTACTGGGTTGTCCAGAGCTGATCTAACATTGCCAGTTGTGTGCTACCATATGTAAATTATCTATTAGAATTGACAGTACTGCTAGTGGAATGGGTCTGTTCAGTGGCTCCCACTGGGGGGTTAAAACCACTCTTCTTTCAAGTCCTCATTCCTTGGACTGCAGCCTTTTGTCATAATTGCCTTACCATTAGGACAGCTTCAGCAACACCTGAGCTGCCGGCTGGTACTTTCTCCAGACTGATAGTGTCTGCTTTCCAAAAAAGCCTTGTGTGAGCCTCAGCCTCTTCCACCTCCTCCTCTCACTTCTCCTAGACGTTACCCTAATCCTCAGTCTTTCTCCTATCCTCTAGTAATCCTATAAAACCTGAGCAAATCTGTCTACCTCTGTTAGTGTTTGGTGAGAAAGGTCCAGGGTGACAGCTCTCAATGTCCACACTCTTCACTGACAGGCTGCAGTCAAAACTGACCACAGTTTGAATCCCCTGATTTAACTGTTCCTAACCTAATCAATTATGAAGCCCTCAAAGCAACTTCAAGAGCACTCATAGGTTATTCTGCAAATGATCCTTAAACACTGCTCCCTCAAGTTGTGTTGTGTATAATGCTTGTGGTGTAGGACTGTCTTTGAGTGAGTGAAAATTAAATGACAGTTTTGAAAACAACATGTATAATACAAGAATACATATATAGGACAGACTTTGAAAGATTATGAGCATGACTGAAGCAATTGGGATTTAATTCTGGTTACACAGATCTTTCAAAGAGGAATGTGAATCTGCAAAACACCTTGATTCTTGATTCTTCTTGTTTCTCTTCTAGAAAATTACTTTAAATTCTGTAACTAACCTTTCCTTGGAAATATTGATTCACTTGTGATCTTTCTAATTCCTGTAAGTAAAAGCTATTTGTAGTACAGCTTGCAGCTTGTCAAAAACATTTGGTATAAAAGGCAAATATACTATAGACTGCCACAAATCCTCCTAAGCTTAATCAACATTTTCAGATCCACTTTCTGGTTTTTTTCTTCCCCTCCCATATACTGCTATCTGCGCCCTGTGAATGAATCCTACAATTATTAGATCCTACAATCTATATCCTAGAGTAACCTCTTAATTGTATTTTTAAATCTAGTTTTGCCTTTAATTTACTTACTTTACCTTTTGAGTGATCAGCTAACAAACTTTTGTCTGATTTATAGGAACACTCCTAGCCAGCAAGAACAATGACTAATCTCTCTAATTTGGTGACCACTAGTATCTAGATTACCCTCAATTTCAGACATGAAAGTGGGTTAAGAAATATTTAATTATTTATTTTGTACATCTTTGATTATTCAATTATTTTGTCATCTAATCATTCCAAATAGTTGCATTCTCCTGAGTAAAGAAAAGGCTTGCAACAGTTCATAAACAAGGTGCCATCTCTTTCCATGTGGATGTGGGATGATTAATAAACAGTTTGAGATCTGTCATGCATTCCTGTTTATCTGTAGGCTAAATGAATAGTCTGCTTAGGTTAATCTCAGCACTTTAGAAGTTTACAGAGAGTCTCTGATGGCATCTGCCTCCAATCTGCTTAATTACAAAACAGTTAGATTTGTCTAATCAGGCTTTTGGTTCTTTTCCTTTCAAACTCTGGTTTGCAATCAATAACGAAGGCATATCAATAACAAAGCATTATGTACGAATAGCTGAAGTTCTCCATTTTCCTTTGGATTTCTGCATATCGTGAGGGTTCTTCATTAGCAGTATTTCATATCTTTTTCTCTGACAATAATGCCTACACGTGGCAAATAGACCTTCACAGTGGCCCTCTGCAATTCATAAATGACAAACTGCTCCATATGTGGCTTGTAGTTCCAAGAAAGTGAATATAATTTTTTTCCTTAAGGCTCACATATATGAGGGACATAATGTAAATGACAGTACTAGTTTACAATTATTATAATTCAAAATCAGTACTGCTTAGAGGTGGTACAACAGTACAGTATTCACAGTGTTTGAGATTCTGATGTTCCATTTGTGCAGTGGGAGAACTGTGCTTGCTAAATCAACCTGTAAGCGGCCTTTGTACTCCTCAGAGTTTTGATCTGTGGCGCTTTTAAAAAAAATGAAACTGATTGAAAGCAACTGAATCTAAAACATCTGATTCAACTAGTAATGTCTTTCTGTTAGGTATCTTGATCAGACAGTTATTGTTTGAGGATTAATATATCGGCTGGGAAAATAATGTAATCATAGCAAATGATTCTTTGTCTCTTTAAACAATAATTAAGAAATATTAGCAACTTACAACTTCATTGGTAAAAAAACTCTTTGCAAGAGAAAGTTGTGACATAGAAGGAGAGAATAAATCTACAATGTTTTGAAGAAGAGTGAACACCAAAATTAGTTTTTTGTTTCACCCCTCAACACCATGAGGGATCAGAATTAATGTTCGTAGTCCTGCATTAAATGAAAAATGAGTAATGCTCATGACATGAGTAGTCAAGAAACAGTTTATACATCTACCACATCATATTAAAGTTTGACCAAGTTTCTAGTGACTCCTAAGAAACAATGTTACTGTCCAACTGAACTGCTGCCATATTTAAAACCAGTAATAGCTGTTTCCACAAAACCTTAATAATTTTTTAACCATTCTTTAGTACAATAAGTAGAAATGTGGTCTTCAACAAAAGTTATTTATTTAATCTGTAGCATATACTGTAATTTCCTGAGAGAAATGCGCATTGAAATTGAAAGAGGTAGGTGGTATGACCCAGATAATTTTTGGCTTGTCAGTCTAACATCATCAGTTCCAGGCAAAGTGTTGGGTAGGCTGATATAAGAACTAGTAATGCATTAAAGGCAAGTGATATAGTGAGTACCAATACATAGGAAATAAATTCTGTCGCTCTAATTTGATGTTGCTTCTGGGAAAGGTAATAGAGTATATGTATTATTTTCACTGATATGTTCATTAGGAACCAAATTTACATAAAGCCAACTCAAGAACACAGATTGTGCGTGCTAAGAAGTAAGGATGACAGTTCAATGGTGCAGGGTGATCTGGAACACTAGCAGATTGTATGCTCTTAACCGACATCCATTTCAATACTGTCAAAAGCAGGGTCATATGTTTGGGAAGGATGAAATTCTTCAGATTGAGGCACTGATCTGAAACCTCACAATGCTGAGGAGATATTGGGAGTTGTGCTGGATAATCAGATGAATATTAACTCTGATAAAAAACCTCTAGCTAAACAGTTAATGTTCTAAAGAGATTTAAAGTTCCTCTATATTTGGGAATGAGTGGAACTGTTGTGTTCAATTTTGCTGGCAATGTTTCAAGATGGATGCTAAAACCTGACTGCAATGTTACAAGAAGAATTTAATAGAAGGATTTAATGAGAAAGGATGAGAAGGATTTAATAGAAACTATATTCTATAGAAGGAGTTAAACTTATTAAATAGAAAGTTAAGTCGTTCTTCAGAAGCACTGTTAGAAACAAATTTGACAATAAAAGGCCTCTTACTTTAACAAAATGATAAAATTCAGTGATTGGATGTTGAAATTTCTGCATCCTAGAAGAGATTTTTAATAGGGATATTAAGGAGTTAATGCAGCGAGGTCTGAGTGAAGCCCCCATTACTGCAGGCTTAAAAAAAAAAGATTCCTTTGGCCTTGTAAATCAATAGACAGTAACTCTGGGGCAGTGGCAAAAGCAAAATGATGAAACCTATGACAAAACCTGACAAATTTCTTAGCATGCTCAGGAAAGTGACAACTGGATGATACAAAAATGGCTTAATCAAGGGCCAGACAAACTTGTTAGTAATATTTTGGGCATTTACTGAAATAAGGGTATCAAAAATCCCCGATATAGGACTGGTATTCCCTTGTCCCCAGCCATTCTGCCACCACAGCCATCAGAAACACTATTTGCTCTTCCACAGTTTCTCTAGAGCTGTTTTCAGTTGTGAGAACACATAAGCTTTCCTTACAATCTTGGACAGCACTGTTAAGAATTCAAGTCGAGTAAGACTCTTCCCTCAAACTGAAATTATTTAAGATTTATACCTAAACAATATTCTTATATTCAAGTCTTCACCATCTTTTTTTATAATTAGTATTAGATGAATGAAGACAAGTAAAATTATTCAAGTTATTTAGAAACACGTCTTAATAATTGAAAACAGTGCTTACAGAATAATTTTAAATTATTTTTTATTGATATTTTTTCAATTTTCCTCTGACTTTTCACATTACCTGAAGAAATTTTAAAAATACCTAGCACAACAGAATCTGCTATTTATCACAGGCAGGTGGTGTTTTTGGCAGTTAGCTGTCAGTATTATAATAACATCTACAGTCCTACTGTACCTGCTACAGAACATATTTACAGAACAGGTTTGATGTGACAGTTGCTGATTCCACTTGCTTGCAAACTTCCTTTTGGAACTTTTTAGATTTTAAGCTGTCTTTTATAATCCAGAACCAGTGCTTTTCAAATGGGGGCTGGATTTGCTGGGGTTTTTTGGTGGTCTGAGTAATGAAATATAAGAACTGTGTCTTTTCACTATCTTATAGGGAGTCTAAATGAGATGTGAATGAGTTTGTGTAAATCAAGAAAATCAACACTGCTTTACTGTGCATCCCCTGCATGGGGAGAATGGTACCTTCCTAGCTCATGGGGAAGGGGTGCCATTGTTGAACATGGACTGCTCCTTGCACAACCATTCAGTTAAGATTTGAATTCAGAATCTACCTGAAATGATGCTTGATCATTTGGTAAAATAAACATTGGGGAAAAAAAATAACTTTAAACAGCCTTTTTGCTTTATAGATGTCCATGCAAAATAATAATTGCAAAAAATCATAGCCATAATGGAATATTGCCAAAATGGTTCTATCTAAATGCAGGCCAGCCCAGCCCAGAAGAGAACTGAAACAGCTGCTTGATTCCTACTGAAAACCCTGGAAGTCATAAGCAAGTGATCACCATGAAGTAAGAGCTGCCTGTGTTTCAAAGGGTGTCTCTGTTCTACTTTGTTTTTGTTGCAATATGCTGCTGTACCTTACTGATCTCCATAACTTTATCTTCTAATGAATTATTTTGGATGGTGCAAACCCAGCAGTAGGCTAATATACTATAGTTATAATTAATAAATGTGATTTGCCCTTGAACAGTCCCCTATACAAATCATTTTATGCTATTAGCATCCTTTTTCAGCAGTAGCTGCACTTGCTAAAAGCAAACTGTCTCTGTCAATTTGCCAAGGGAAGGTCCTGTCATGTGATTTAGTATATCTCAAAAAATGTCTCTGTGTGGCTTGGCTGACTTCTCAATTCTTTGCATGCTGAGACTGTTTGAATATAGCATGCTGACTACCTTCACAGAGGGCCGTAGTTCAGATCTCATCTTAGTGGCCTTCCTAAATCAGCAACCAGACTGATGTTATGTATTAGCAGATGACAGCACTTGGTTTGGTGATGAAGACTGACATTTTTCAGCCTGGGAGACTGAATGTTGAGCCAGGGGCTGCCATCAAATTTTTTTCTCAGTCACAGCTTGTGCAGGAGTCCCTGGCTGTTTTGATATGCAGCAGAAAATACAACCAGTAAGCAGAGCTTCTGGTAAATCCCGTCTCCTTGCATTCAGGGTTTCCTTAGGGGTCAGCCTGATGGCATGGAGATGAACTACCTGTCAGGAATAGTACTTCTCCCACTTGGCAGAAGCACCATCTCTGTTATAGTGCAGCAATATTGCTGTCTCGGTTTAATCTTTGTGACAAAGATGTTTGCTGCAGTAGGCACAACTGCTCTTGACAAATGCATTGCTTGTGACAGGCTCAGCACACTGGGGTACATTTTCCAGCTGGCTCAGTTGCCTCTTGTGACGCTTATAGGCAGTTTTCTGAGGACCCAGGACAGTGAGCTTCAAACAGAGAAGAGGTGTAGAAACTCTGCCTCTGTCAGCAGTACGGGAAGTTAGTTTCTGTGTGCAGTAAACATCTCTGTGCAAGGAGAAACCACAAGTTGTCTTGTTTTCAGAGGGGCTCTTTATTGGCTTTTGAAAGGAAAAATGTGCCTTGTCAATATCTGAGCTTCTAGCTGGTATTGAATTCCTTGTCCCTGGATAAGTGGTAGTTGTTGGTGATAGATTATTGTATGGTGTGTATACAGTCCAAGCTGGGCAGAAGAGATAACAACACCTCTCTCTAGCTGCCTGCACGTTAGCAAAGTGTGTATCTATAATATGAATGTAAAATACACAAATCTAGATATTCCTCTTATGCATGTGTCTGTAAATTTTAAACACCACCTTCATTCAGAGAACTGACCACTGACAGAACATAGTCATAGAATCATAGAATCACTTGGGTGGTAGAAGACCCTTGGGATCATTGAGTCCAACCATCAGCTCTACTGTACAAAGTTCTCCACTACACCATATCCCCCAGCATCTTTTACAACCAATGAAGCGTGTTGTGCTCCAGTCATACTAGGTGTTTTACAAACATTTGGCATGCCAGTGGTGAGCTTATAAATTAAGAAAATAAAAGGGGCCTTCATAAAAAAGCTTGGCTTTAAATCTGAGATCTTTGTATGTGCTACCTTATCTGACAGTGTTAGAGAGACCTTATCTATACTGGGCAAAGTGTGCTGTTAAAGATCATTTATTTAAAGTATTTTAAATAACATAACATGATTCAATGCTTACTATGACCAAAGATCATCTAAAACTAGCTGCACTTACTTAGCCTTCTACTGCCTTAACTTTAGCTATAGCAAGATAACTCATTTTTTAACTCAGTTGTCTGTATTTATTCTAGACAATAGCCTGTTTTGTGGTATTTATAGTGTTGTTTTTTGGGGAAGATACAGAACATTTCACTGCCTGAAAGGTTCTAAAATTTAATGGGAAAGGTAGGGTGTAGTGGGTCATGGTCTTGAACACACAAAATAAGAGTAAACTTATGTTTCTGTTGACTAGTCATAGAGGATAGGCAGAAAAACACATCTGCTAGTGGGACATTTCTCTGGGGTGTAGTATTGACAGTGAGTGGGATGAGGAGAATAGGGTATTTAAGACCAGGAAAAAAAAAAACAAAAACAACAAACCAACCAACCAAACGCTAACTGGAAAAACGCACAGGAAGCCCACTATTGCTTTTGATTAGCTTTATTTCATCTTACTTTTGGTACTATTTCATGTCAATCACTGACTTACAGATGTGCCTTACCACCTCTGGAAACATTCAAATAGATCATGCTTGAACTTCTGGAAGAGATCTTATTATAAATGTGACCTCAAGAACACATAAACCAGGGAAAAGATCATGGGGTCAGAGATCATGATGAACACTAGGAAAAAGTTAACTGATACATGAGAAAGTAAGTTGCTGAAGAAGCAGTATTCATGATCTATACTTTGGTCTTTTGTCTGGCCGTCAGCCAGCAGGTATATAATAAAAAAGCTTGAAAGCTCTTTGATCAGCAGTTCAGCTCCCACGCTGGGAACGGGGTAGGGCTTGCTCAGCTGATACCTTATCCAGACAAATAAATTGAGTTACAGGATGGACACAGAGCAGGAGTCTGTGGCATTAGTAAGAACAGGAATAGAGTAAACCTCTACCAACCACTGTAGAAGTAAGAGCATGGAAAGGTTAACTGACAGCACATCTAGTTTTACTTGTTCAACTGGAGTAAAGAAAGCACTTTCAAAAAAGGAAGCACAGAGACTGGCCTTGCTCCAGGGATTAACCTGCTAGGGCTTGTAGATCTCAGCTGTCTGTAGTGGGCGGGTAGATTCTATACATGTCTCCTCAGATCCTGGCAGGGTCTGCACTACCTATGAAGAGGGCTGTGTTGTGTTCTGACAGGTAAATATGGGATGACACAGTAGCTTAAGTGTGGAAACAGCATGATGACACAGTCATCGGACTGCATGAAATTTGATGAGAGCAGAAAGATATTGCTTGAGCTGGGATTTTAATGTAAGACAGAGTTCTCCCTCTTCTGAAGTCCTGACACAATAACAGTTCTTTCTGAGGGTACCAGCAATTCCCTCCGCATGTTTTTTGTACCAGATAAAACTAATGTTGCCAAGGAAGTGTCCATAGATACTTGTATACCATGGCTCTGAGAGCCATAGGAGTCCTAGCACACGATACGTATTTATTGACTGTGATCCTTCCAACCTGCATCTTAAGGAAATTAATATTAACAACTCAATATATAGAGCCTGATCAACAGTTCAGATCTAGCTTAAGTCCCCCAGATCTGATATGTAACCCTGACAGAGTTACTTCATGTTTCTGTCAATAGTGGACAGAACCAGGGCTGCTGTTTGTGAGCAGCTCTGGGCACTATCAACTGGCATGAGGTTCTAAAGAGCTTTAGTCCGCTGAGTTACAGCACAAAGTCTGCTTCTGGGTGGGGGGGTGG
>NW_020799109.1:20882749-20897399 GCF_003259725.1 Athene cunicularia | reverse complement strand
GGGGGGGGGGGGGGAGAAGCCACTTTAATTATTTGTAGAGATCAAATTCATTAAAGAAGGTTTTGGCTGTGCAGTGTAATTTCTTTATAGCGTCTGCTAGGATACTGCAAGCTTGGGCTGAAGGAGGGGCCAGCCAGCCAGTTTAGCATCTCATCCGCACTGAGGGAGCCAGCCAAAAGAACATTACTCTTGTAATGCTCAACAATGACAGGAAAGCTAGAATTAATTCTCAGTGGCACACATAAAGTGGGTTCTGGCTCATTCATAGACACCTGGGGGTAATTTTCTAAAGTAACTTTTCTTGTGGGTATCTTTCTAAAGATTGAGTATCATTGTCTGCTATTTTGATAGATGTTGTAACATTATACTAATAATAATAACCACCTGGATCTATCCTCTACCTGGGAGCCCTTGAAAAGCTCCAGGTAGATGGGGAAATATCACTTCTTATTGCAGTTTGATCCTCACCTTAAAGAAGGTCATTTCTGTGAACCTCTTGGAAAGAAAGTGTCTATTTTGAAAAAAAAGTAATTCTTAAACTTCAACCAAAAATCCTACTTAGGGTATGCACCGTGTTTATCTTTATGCTTGATTTTGCTCAGATCACAGTGCGTGGCCTAGAACAGCAGTGATGCATTATTAGCTAACACATCCCTATAATCACATTCTTAAGTAAAGTAATATGTTGGTAGAGAGATACATTTTGGGTTTTGTTTTACTATGTGAAAGAACATCTTGAAATATAAGGATGGATTAGAAAAAATTCTTATCTCATTATAAGAAATTTCTTATGGAATTTGCTTAGTCTTTTTGAACTCCACTGAGCAATCCCAGGGCATGGTGATCTCTACTGTACAGGGGCTGAGGAGACAAAGAGTGCCTAGAAATGAAGTATTTGTAGTTCAAAACATGTAATTACAATCTGTCTGGGCAGATACAAGGTCAATCTTGTTGTCATGAAATGGAGAATCTTTATGGAAAATGCCCCCTAAGTATTAAGTCTATAAGAGAATATATTTTCCTCCTGCCCAAATACAAGACAAACCGCATTAATGTACTTCAGTACATTGAATTACTCTGCAATGCAATTAGGAGTATCTGCCACGAATTTTTTTTGAGAAGATAAATCTTTGATATCTAGCAGCAGTATGTGGACAAATGACAGTCAAGACACACATCATCCTGGATATTCTGCAGTCAGCTGGGAGCTCTGAACTCACTGCATTAGGGGAAAAGGAAATAAGATTATCCTGATGTTTCTTGCATTATTTAGCTTTCTTTTTTTTGGTTGGTAATTCATTACCAAAGCAAACAAGGCCAAACTCATTATTTGGGTATCTTTGGAGTCAGAGGAATTATAATTGCACTAAGTTCCAGGCTGTGCTGAATCTTGCAGGAGAATTCCCTTTTGAGAGCTTTTCTCTAATGGAAAGCAGTGTTTAGCATGGGTTTTCATTATTTATCATGAGTCACCCTGCTGCCTGTGCAAAACCTGCGTTTGCAAAGTGATTTTGCCTTTTCTCAGTTTTCAATGAAACGTGAAACAAATCTCGTGAAAATGAGAATTGTGATTAGGCCCATCAGTATGCTGTAGGTTAATGAGGAGATGGGTCAATTAGGATAGAGGTCATTTCAGTGACAATGTTTTGTTTCCATTACTGCATTTAAAGGTCTCTTGATGCCCAAAGGAGCCCGTAGAGTTCCTTTACTTTTAGAGTGCTGTCTCTTTACCTCATCTTCTCTGTTGTGCATAAAAAGTCACAATAGACCTAGTGTCTTTATAGTCTTTGACCTAGGTTACAGCCAGGGTCACCAGCAGGGGAAAATGTCTGTTTTCCTTTCCCTTCACTCTTAATGTAGGAACTGATTTTATCTGCCTCTCTAGCTGATACAAAAATTAGTAGAAATTGTTTGCACAAATGTTTGCTTAATCTCATTAGGATGAGCATAACCCATGCTCAGATTTTTATTTTTTTTTTCCCACTGGTTGCTTCATATTCCTTGTGAAGGCTTTTTCCTTAGAGAATTGAATTGGTTTTTATACACCTGATAATGCCCATTGTAGATTTTCCCCAATACACTGCCTTTAGCATCACATTAGAATGATTTCAACAGGAATTACTTATATCATTTGCAACCTAGAGCAAGTTGCAAATACTTGGTGTTCCAGTTTATGTAGCAGACAAATACCTTATAGAATCATAGAATGTTTTGGGTTGGAAAGGACCTTAAAGCTCATTTAGCTCCAACCCCCAGCCATGGGCAGGGACACCTTCCACCAGCCCAGGTTGCTCAAATCCCCGTCCAACCTGGCCTTGAACACTGCCAGGGAGGGGGCAGCCACAGCTTCTCTGGGCAACCTGTGCCAGTGTCTCACCACCCTCAGAGTAAAGAGCTTCTTCCTTAGATCTAATCTAAATCTCCCCTCTTTCAGTTTAAAGCCATTACCCCTCATCCTATCCCTACTCTCCCCGATAAATAGTCCTCCCCTCGCTTTCCCATAGGCCCTCTTTAAGTGTTGGCAGGCTGCTCTAAGGTCTCCCCAGAGCCTTCTCTTCTCCAGGCTGAACAACCCCAACTCTCTCAGCCTGTCCTCACAGGGGAGGTGCTACAGCCCCCTGATCACCTTTGAGACCTCCTCTGGAGCCACTTGAGCAGCTCCATTCTTATGTTGGGGGCCCCAGAGCTGGACACAGGACTCCAGGTGGGGTCTCAGGAGAGAGGAGTAGAGGAGGAGAATCACTTCCTTCAACCTGCTGGCCACACTTTTCTTGATGCAGCTCAACATATGAGTACTTGCTTTTGGGAGGCCATCACAATGAAAATCTAACAAACTCAGGCTTGGAGACAAATGTTTGTTCAGTTTCCCACTTCATTCTCTTTCACATAACAGCTGCTGTATTTTCCAGCTTGCTGTTTCCTCAGCTAGCCTTGCCAACATTAGGTGTTTCCAGACTAATGGAAACTTTCTTCTGAATGAAGCAAGTTGCACTGCCATCTATTTGAAGATGGAAAACATTTCTAATCTTTACATACAAAGAAATAAGATCTTACCATAAATATAGAAGCAAAGCACTATTTGTGCCCAGATCTCAAATACATCTTTGAAATAGCTGTGAGCTGGAAAAGTGTTTGGGAACGTGAAGGAAGATGAGTGCTCTAAACATCTCATCGTGAAATGCAAAAAGATACTATTTTATCTTGCTTCTTGAGTTCTCTGTTCTCACAGGAGATGGCCTTTTGAAAAAGGAAATGTGGCAAACGGGAAAACAAGGCATTTAAGGAAGAAGCACAACTGTAGTCTGAATTGCTGTCTTGGCCTTATCACATTCTAGATAGAGGAATGGAAGATGAATGGATTCACACCCAAATTCCACTGCAGTTGTCATCAGAAACTTTAGAACTGGGCTCCAGGGCCACGTGTCGACCTCCATGTGCAGCTGTTAAAGTGCAAGGATCTCTGAGCCTGTGTCCTGATGTACTTTTAGCTGGTTGATCCTGTTCTATAAATGGGAGCGGTCAGGTATTATGGGTGCAACCACAGTGACAGAGATGTCTGTAACCTACCTAAGAGAGATCTTACATAATTTTTGTGACAGGGATTCATCATCCTACAAATCTGGCCTTTTTTGGTCTCTAGTTAGCATTTTCAGGCTTTCCAAAAGAGCACAATTGCTGTCTTCATTCTTTTCCTATAATCTGCAGCCAGAGAAGTGCATGGTATTGTGTTCAGGATATAAAATGCTGATCTTTTGAGTAAATTCTCAGATTTATCTAGTGTATGGAATAACTTTATACTTAAGGCAGTATTGCACATTCAGAAATGCCTCAATTAGAAAATAGAGCTGCAGAAATGAAGCTACAAGGGACATGTAAAAATACTCCAACTTTCTGTAACAAGCTTTAGATAGACCAGATTTCATAGTTAAATATTAAGATGTTGTGATCTCCCTGTCTTAAAATCAGATTAGGAAATGGAAATAGATTATTAATTGAATAAACTACTTGTCATTCTGTTTATGTGTCTATATCACAGCGGGAGCCATGCTTTTCTATAACTTTCATGTGGTAACTGCTACAAAAGAACAAGTGAAGAAACTTTCAAAAAGTACTGATTTATAGAACTTTATTTGCATATTTATATATGTAACTGCTACAAATGGTTGCTTTGTAGCAATAGTGTGTGACAAGTCACCTATCACTTGGTATCTGGTGCCCCAACAGACATTTTGAGAAGTTAAGGAACTCTGCTGTGGTTTCTATGTGTTTGTTTTCATAAGGACAGTCACTGCTAGGCCTGTTAGGTGCTTGCTGCATCAATAATTTCTTCTAAGTCTTTCTTATATCTGTTAATTGCCTGAAAATTGCTATGGTATGCTCATTTGGGGGATTTTATCACAGGCCAAAGGTAAGTACAGTGTTACAAAGTAAACCAGGAAAAAATTCACTTCTCTCATGATTTAATTTGTCCAGATGTCTTTGTTGATGTTTTCATTCAATGCATGGCTTGTCCAAAGTAGAAAATGACATGTACATTTGAGAATTAAATTATCAGCATAGCACCACTGAATTTTAGTTTGTTTATACCACAACAAATCCACCAGCAAATGTTTTTTAAACTGTTTGCACTGCTTGACACTCTTTAAATGTTAGACTAGTATTACTACCATCATTTAAGCATGACACCTTCCTATGCTGGGAATATTCCTTATCAGATCTGGATAATCTTCCTGTTGAAACATCTTTCAGTCAACAGATGGAGTGGGAATCTCCCTGGCTATAATGACTCATAGATAAGTGCTGCTCATTAGAAGTTTCCCCTTCATACTTACCGCTTGTCATCTAGCCTTTTGGGAAACTTGACTCTTGTAATCTCTTTAGTAATCAGTATGGACAAAGGTACTTCAAGGTGTGCAGGAATGAAATAGAATAAGGGAACTGTGTTGGCTGTAGCATAAGCAAAGGGAAACCTTTCTAAAGTTATAAGAAGCAAAGGTTTGGTAGGAAACTATAAGTAAAAAACCCCTCTATAACTATGCCTTTATAGTGTTTGCTAGGAATCAGATGGTCTGCTGGCATGTATGGAAATATACAGTAGTGGAGAATCTGACACTGTATTTCCATAGTGGTTTGTGAATTCACATTGGAATTCCAAAACTTGAAGTGTCTTTAAACAAATAGAAGCAGCTCTCTTAAGTCATGAGCATGTTCTGTGACTACCGGTTTACTCTGATTCAAATGCCTCTATAAGCTTACTCTGGTTTGTTACAGAAAATATCCCCTGGAAACAGCTGGATGGATGTTGATCTATGATTACTACCACTGAGTCCTGCTATGTAGCACTGCTGGACTGACTGTAGTCGGACTATTGCTGCTGTCACTCTGAGTCAGTCCAGACTTCCCCTCAAGACCCAGCCTTCCTACCCTCCCTCCCGTGAACCCTCCTACTTTCAGACTTTCATGACATGACCTATTATGTCTTTTCTTTGCTGCTTCCAAGTACTTAAATTAGTGAAATCATACAGGGTCCTGTTTCTCTGTGTGCAGATAAACTTTGCTATCAGTTGCATAGCTGGTTGCGACTGATTTATACAAGCCCCAGCCTGAAGGTGATACGGACAGTGCCAGGCAATCACAGTGCTGCTATTTGCTATCTGCCTTTTGCTCTATATAGTCACATTCTGTGCACAGTCCTGCCAGGAATTTTTTAAAAAACATTTTTCTGACGCAAATTGGAAGAGGAACGGCACTAGAGCACTACTGAAAAAAACATTATGTTCATCTAGATCCTGGATTTCTGAGATCAATTTACTATGACACTTCAGCCAACAGGAGCATGCAAAGACTGGGAAAACTTTATACATCTTTTCTCTGGGAAAAAGGCTATAGAAATCAATGTCTGTTTGTTGGACTGACACTGTCAGAATTTTATTTCAGCCTTCACTGTGCCTGAGGTTGGATTTATTTTCATTTTTTAAAATTAGTGATATTTTTTAAACTAAAGTCAGTGGAAATCTTCAATATGTATTAACCTGCATGTGCTTAATACCTCTCGGGGGAAGTTAGCAGAGCAGATCTTTGTTGTGACAGACATCCTGAGATTAAACAATATTGGTGTGTAATTAGTTTAGAAGTTTATGGGAGAGTGTTATTCCATCAATTTTGTGTACAAGCTTCACTATACATGCAGGGTAGAATTTAGATTCCCTCTACAGTGAGTGGAGATGGACATCTCCAGAGGGCACTTTGGCCATTCCTAAAATGGATGAGTTGCTTTCTGGAAGTGGCTGACTCCCTCTGCTGACTACAGAGCCTCTTTCTGCCTGTTGACAAAACCATGTTCTTGATTCTTTGTATAAAAATAACCCCAAAACAAGGCAGTTTAGAACAAGTCTAACGTGTGGGCAAATCAAAGTCCACAGACTTTGAAATACATTAAATCAACATTTTAACATGAACAGAGGCATTTATGTTGTATTTTTCATGTTAATTACATTCTTTATCTCCCCTAACTGATCATTCAGGAGTGTTAACTCTATTGGATTGTTGAATAGTGTCAAATCTAGGAAAACATAAATGCCATTCTGGAAGGGAATCCAGCTGGATTGATGACTATTATCCACTTGCCAATGCTGCATAGACCAGTACTGATACTTCTGACAAGGGCTTACCAGCCCCACAGTAGGCAGATGAGGAATAATCTGTTCTTTCCTAATGGGCCTTACCTGACCTGTGGCAATTAAAGATCTGCCTGAACTTGGAAACATTAAATAATTTTGCTACAAAGCTGATATCCTAATTATACTTGAAAATTCTTGAAATAACTACTTAATATTTTTCCTAATGTTAAATCATAAGTTTTAACAGCCTCCTGTGGCAACAGGTTCTACAATTTAATTACACAGTGAGTGTAAAAGTATTACTGTGATTTTCTACCTTTTATGAAATACCTCCTTGTTTTTGATCCAGAGGTGCACACAGATTAGGAGGTTTTTTGTCTTCCTTCTTTGTCTGCTCCTTTCTGTATTGTTTCTAAATAAGTGATTTTAATATTCCCGGTTTTTCAGGGAGTAAGGTGGTTTTTTTTCACCTTTCAAGTCTTTTCTAATTCTCCAAAATCCTTTCCATGGGTGAAAAGATCAAGGTGCATATAATATTCTAGACAAATTTGTGCTAATAATTTCTATAAACACATTCTAACATTCTGTTGTTCATAGTTTCAGCCTTCATATATCTTGCATATTTGCATTTTTGGCTACAGCTGTGTACAGTTACATCTTTGCTTGCCTAGGATAATGCTGATGTCCATTTCTTGACCAAATATTGCCATGTAAACATAGCTACAGCTAACTCAGAGTTCAGCAAAGTGTCCTGGTAATTCACTCCACAGTTATCAGCTTTGATTTTTCCTTTTCGTCATTGCATCCATTCACCTAGTGTGCTTCAACCCTTTGTGTAATAATATCAGTTTTATTGTGATGTGCATGGTGTGCTGATTGATAGTGGAACTGAGATTCTGCATTCCTAGGTAGAATGGGGAGAGGGGGAAAACTTTAAGTTGTAACTAAGTGTATTAAAGAACCCCATGTATTATGTGCATTATTTAAATGAAATAATGAATACTAACAGCTGTAGTTAAATGAGTGCAAAAGAAAAAAAATCATGGGAGAAATTTGGTAATTTTTAACCAGCTCCTAATTCATCTGCTTATTTCTCTAAAACAGACAAAAGTCTCTACCAACACAAATCCAAAACTATGGATGCTCAGACCACAAAACAGGCAAAAATGACAGTGGTTAATTTTCTTCTCAAAGAGTTCAATGTAAAATGGCCGTTCTGGCATCACTATTAAAGCAGGATGTGAGCGCAAGATAAACAGCCAGGGGAGACTTCTCCTTTATGCAAAAGGAAAGCCCCTTGTATTTAAAAGAAGTTCCATCTATGCAGGCATATTCTATAGACAAGGTCGGGGCTCAGGAGGGGTGAAACACAACAGAGAAAATTGGAAGAAGAGAGATTGAAATAAAAGGACAATCTGAGAAAATAATATAGAGAGTCAAGAGAGAGAAGATTGAAATTATCTGTTTTCAGCAACTAAGGAGAAGATTAAGGTGCCAGAGTGTTTGAAAGGTGAAATAACCAAATCTGAGAGTGAGAAAATCTGAGCAGGAGTTATAATTTATGGACGTTAGGGACTGAGAAGTTAGGTCAAACATGAGCTTCATGAGAATGTGATTCTTGATAATGAAATCATCACACAAGACAGCACAAAACTCTGTGTGTGGGATGTTTAAGACAATCCATTGCTGGATATGTCTAGCTTTGGTGTCCAGAGAATATGCACAGAGCAAGACATTTTTCTCAGTGATAGCTCTCCTCACAATGCTTTTTGATGTCTTTCCTGGTCATACTGAATTTTAAACTAGAACTGGCTAATTGGACTCTCATATTAAAATAAATATCTCTAGTTCTGACAGTGAAAAGTTGTGGTTTAAGTTAAAACAAACCACACAATATGTGTATCTATGTAAACCATGATTATAGCTCTGCATGGCTGCTTTTCTGGTGGCCAAATTAGCACAGTGACCACAGTGTTTCTTCTGTATTCAGAATCACTCTCTAATTCTGCTTCATGTCACAGAAACAGGTTTAGAACAGTTGGATTAAGTTTAACTACATTTCAATACACCCTTCTCCTTTCTTCATCTGTCTATCCTCTCTCTCTCACCATTTTCCCCTTGTCTCCCAAGAACAGCTACAGTCACAGTTGCGTAGACATTGTAAGATTTGTGTAGTTCTAACTTTGAAATAGATACTCATCTATTGTGAACTGGCACAAATTCACTGAAGATATGATGGATTGATACAAATAGTTCTCTGTCCTGTCCTCCCACTTCTGAAAGCACAAGAACTCATAATCCAGATCCACACCATAATTGTAGATGTATAAACTAGGAAATTTTTTTAGTAAGTAAGAAAAGCAGAATGAAGAGCAGGATCAAAATACTATAGAAAGGCAGATTTTGATAGTCACATTTTTTAAGAGCAGTACACAGCCTAAATAGATTTTAAGAAATCGAGGTCTTACCTTTTTTGTCTTTGATGTTCAGACTGCATTTTGTTGTCACATTTATCACTACCACTTTGCAAATGACGACAAGTAGAGGACTGAGAGAAGCACAGTCTGAGATTATAAATCCTTTGATGCTGTGTTATTGTGCTTTATTCATGCACATGCCCATTCAGGTGAAGTCTGACCTTCTTCTGGGAGCTTAAGAAAAACAGATGAAAAAAGATATTTTAGAAATATCCATGGTGGAGCTAAGAAATACTTACTGAAGACTTTTCCTCTGATAAATCAGTTATAATCTAAGGGACCTACTTGTGTTGATTGCCAGTTATAATCTAGTAAATATTTAACTTGATAAATAAGAGATGCTTGGGGCTGTGTGATTTATAAGTGGGTGTAGCCCTTACTTTGGCATTTATTGTGGCCCTTTGTTCTAGACATAGCCTAACTAAATTAGCAGGTGAGGTGAAGATTGTGGTGGTTTACTGTAATTTCTGGACAGATAAAAATGCTAGGCAGGTGCTAAAGGTTACTTTTAACCAAAATTTCAAAGTTTCATACCATGAACTCTTTTAAATAAGTGTGTTGACAGTCTCTAGGAAAAACCACAGCAAATGCATTCTGAAATGGAACTTCTGTGATCAGGAATGTTAAATATTCTTAGAGATGCAATGAGAGCACTATATTGGATATGGAATCAATATATGTTTTGTTTAATGCAAAATTGCTTTGAAAGCAATAATTTAATGGCACCTGTTCGATTTTCCTGTGTCAAGTTTCATGACACCTTGTTTTATCAATCTAGTGGTGTGTGAAGAATGAATGGAACCATGGCTCCGTATCTGACAGGATGCCATACTTGCTCTCTGAGCCATATCTCAGACTGTGCAGGATTCAGCATATATCTCCATAGCAGAGAATATCTGCATCAGATCTACAAAGCATGTGGCTAAAAGAATATGCACTCTGAAATTTTCAAGGTGTATATTAGACAAATTGAAAAATCTGGAGAAACCCCTTCTCTAAACAGATATATCATGAACAGAGAGTTAAAGAAGTGGGGAGACTGGGAACAGGTCAGAAATGTGAGGGGTAATTGCCACTTGCAGTGGAAGCTTCAGGGGTTGGGGAATCTGGCATATAAATCTGAACTATCACAGAAAGACGTGCTCTTTTTAGTTCTTTCCATTTCGGTGATGTGGAATCTCTTTGAAACGTGGAAATATTCAAAGGCCAGGTGGGATATTGTTCTGTGTTTCATAATGTAAGTAAAGGTAGTTTGGCACAGGCACTGGTTAGCACAGAAACACCAGCTGTGTGGCAGTCTGGGTCCAAGTCTATAATACTTGTGATGGCTGATACAAGCCATCTTGTTCTGCAAGTAGTGTACCCCATTTCCCAGAGGTGACCCTTGCTGTGGAAGTTTAGCAGCTCCAAAGGTCTGCTCTTTGCGGATGAGGAGATCTGCTCACTTACGAGACTCACTAGTTCAGAGTTTTGGCCTCCTACCAGCAGGGCTGAAGGCTAGTGAACTGTCATGGTACCACCTCCTAGCCTGCCTTCTTGTCTTCTTCCCATCTTCTTCTTCTTCCCACTTTTTGGGTAGGTAAACAGAAAAGATCTGGAAAGTATAACTTTGTAGATGTCCCTTCTTCAGTTGGCCAGGTAAAACTCCTAAAAATCCTTTGCTTCTTGTGTATATATTGCCCTAGTTATTTGTCTTCAAGAAGGATTAAAAAAAAAAAAAAGTTAAATACTAGCGAGGAAATAATTTTAAAGATTAAAAAATTAATATTTAACTACACTGGCTTGAATATCAACTCCTTTATTCAAGATTTGCATTTTTAGATTGCATAGGAACCCAAATGTCATAATTTAAAAAATATTTCCTTTAGGAATCATCGGCCTGTAGTGTGGATTAAGTTTTGATAAAAGAGTTTCTAAGTGTACTTTCACTTCCAGATCTGATGCGATAAAGTCTCCCTCTTACGGGATGTCTGTGGTATTGCAGGGACTTGCGCACGGCCGGGGCGCTGCCGCCGCACAAGAGGGGAGGGGAGGGCTGGGCTCTGCGGGGCCCCGCCGCTGTCCTCGGGTAACTGCGGGATAGCTTGCGGACAGTCAGCGAGCAAAGGTGCTGAGCACTGTTTCAGTATCAGAGAGAGGGAACCAGAGGCAATCCCAAATGCTGCTCGTTTTCTTGACACCTTAGAAAGGGAACTACCGGTAGGAACAGAGCACTGATTGCTTATTGACTGTTTAATGCCTTTTTTAGAGCAATGTAAGAGTCCTAATTCATTAAAAAGTTTGTACTTCTTGGACAGAAAAAAAAATATATATTCTGCAGGGGTTTTTTAAATATTTCTCTTTTATATTGTTTTTTATGATCCCTGAAAACATACACATGGAATTATTCAGCTTTTAAAAAGGGGGTCAGAAGTGTAGTTATGGTATTGTAACTATATAATTTATATGCATCCCCTGTATATATTTAATAAAGACTTACTGTGTGTCACATCCAAGCATTACTCACCCAGGTTTAATTTTGGTCTATTGTGAATGTTTCAGTCAAATTTCAGTAAACCAATACCTGTATGGTAACACTAAAAGTAGGATGGGAATGTAATGAACATACACAAATACTCAGAACAGACTGGAAAAAACAGAGAGGTACCTATCAGACTATGACTGGTAAGAAAATTTTCCTTCATAACATAAAAAATTTCTTGTTTATTCATGAAAGCATTGTCTGGGTCTATGTGATACAAAAGACAGGAACAGTTAGTGCTTTACAGGTTTTATTTTGCACATTCAAAAGTATACACAGATGTACATTAAAGACCACAGACTGTGTTGTCTTTGCTTTATATTGAGATTTTTGACTTCATATAGCAGTGTCTGTAGTTTGAGATTATTTTCATACTATTTGTTGTGCCACAGGAACTTTTCTTGTCTGAAGAGGTAGTTTTGTTTCCAGAACTGCTACACAGTATTATAGATGTGATGATACTTTCTTGATTACTTTCTTCTGAGTTTTGCTACTATTGAATTTTAACCTAAACCAGCTTTAAAGCAGAAAACCACATTTTCCTCTTCTGTTAAGATGTTATCTTTTTTTGCTGTTGCTCAGTTTAACCAGAATAGAGCAGCAGTAGCATGGTGGGTTGCCAACTGAACAGCTCAGGGCAGCTGATGGATTAATGCTTCATTATTTTTTGTTCAACTGGACAGATATAAGAGGTAGTAGCAAAGTGTGTGAAGTTTCAACTTTTCAGCATAGTTCTCATGAAATATCATCGTGTCAGTCAAGAGCTTACATACTTAGACTTCCTTAAACTTTGGGTATTTTATGGAGAGGTTGAAAAGCAAATTTTCAACTTCAAGTCTCTACAGATTTGCCAATATCACCCATGATCATTGAGAACTGATCCACTGCAATGGATAACTATTGTGTTTCATTTGGCACCAGATCACCTTTCAGATTAGTATTCCTGAAATTAATTTAAATTATATGTTTAACATATATTGTTCAATTTTGTGTTATATGAAAGTGACACACCCTCATTTCCTATGGATTATTTTCCTACAGAAAGTACTGCCAAACTTTTATTTGAAACACTGAAGTGCCACTCTGATTGATTCCTGGCATTAGAAATCTGGGTTTAGTTGCCTGCTTCTTAAGGGTGTTGTAAACATTTCCAAATAAATATATACAATTGTTAATGTCTTCCAGCCTCTCAGGTGCTGAAAATAGATTGCTTTGAAATTTGTTACTATATTTAATTTCTGTCTGAATAAAAATAATTTAATTTCTGTTTAGGTATGTCAAAATAGCTTTGGTTAATTTTGTGTGACAAAGCCTAGATACAGAAAAGCTGAGAGTGTCAAATGTCTTAAGCCTGTAAAAAATCCTGATCTTTTTTCTGTCACTTGAATGTCACTGGAAAAATACCCAAGACACTGGAGGAGACACTCCTCTTGGTGCTTAGCTCTGTGGTTCGTGCTGCATAGCAGCTCTTATTTGACTAAAATGTAAAAGCAAATTTTACTCTTAGGGGGAGTAAAATTGCTTTAAATTGCTTCATTCCATTATCTCTAATTTTAAAAAATTGCTTGCCCATCTGGTTGTCTCTCACACAGCATCACCTCACTTTGGAAGATGCATCCCGATCCCACTTTTCATGGGTGCATCTCTGGGCATAGCACAGAATATATTTTATTCCTCTGTATATTGTGCTGTGAAGGTCTCATACAGAAGAATTTATAGTGTGTCTAGATTAGTGGTTTAGTTCAGATCAGGAATGTGCTTCTAAAGCCAATATGCTTGTCCCTGCTAAATGTGCTTTGATTCACATCATGGAGCAGTCTTGGGGTGCTTTACTGGATCTCTCAGATGAAACTGAAGAGGACGATGTGTTCCAAGAGCACATTCAATGCTACCAACTGCATTCAGACCCTAATGGGACCTGATTAGTTCTTGTTTCAGGTAAACCCCCGTGAGATATGCATAGAGAGAATGTCAGGTCGTCAGCACTGTTTCATTCCACGACTGGTTTTAGTGAACCACAGTCCTTGCTGATGTGTACAAGGCCTCTGTCTTGTTAGTATAATTCATTTTAACAGAGGTGGCATCTGTGTCTTTGTCCTTGAAAGTCCTTGTGGAAATGTCTCTTAACAATTATGTTTCTGTGAGACCACACATCCAATTACACTTTATATTAGGAGGGAAGGAAATCAGTTCTTTGCCAGATCTAGGTCTGAGGTTTTACTGAAAACATGACAGATTGCTTAATGCTGGGGTTCTGATTTGCCTAAACTGGAGAAGCTGGAATCAGCTGCATTTGGGTTCAAATATCCAGATCCAAATATCAAATATCCAGAATTAGAGTATTCCCCAGGAGCTCTCTGGAGCTTAACTTCAGGCTTGCCCTATCTACAAAAGTAGGAGAGTGAAGAGAGACACAAGCGGAAGTTTGCCAGGTAGCAACAGGGAAATGACAAAATGGAGTGTTCTCTCCTTACACCATATAAATTACCATTTCTGGAGTCTTCTGGGACACATTTTCATTTCCAATTTTCTTTTTTGCCTTCTCAAAATCCTCCTCCCAAAAAGAAGTAATAGAGGCTGAATGACCTTCAGATGTCATGTGTCTTCATGCGGTATCTTTTCTGAGAAAGCTTGACTTCAGTGAGACTAAAAAAAAAATAAAAAATGATTCAGTAATGATGAACTAATGCAGTCTTAATGGAATGCTCCTGGACTGGCTGGGATTTAATGGCATGGCAGCATAGCAAATTTCTGCATTTTAATGAGGTAAGCAAAATAGCTGCCCTTTATATCAAACTATTAATAGGCTGAACTTGATTAAATTATAACAGAAGCAGTTTGCAGACTGCAGAACATAGGCAGGTATACTGTGGAAACATGGAGTTCAACATCTGTGACACAGCAAAGAGTTTTAGGTACAAATCACAACCACAGGAATCTATAAAAATTAAATTTGGAAAGCTGCACACATTAGCAGTTTGAATTGTCAATTCTTCTTCAAGTTTGGGGGCTTTTGGGGGTGTTTTCTGTTC
>NW_020799109.1:20868936-20882699 GCF_003259725.1 Athene cunicularia | reverse complement strand
CCCCCCCCCCCCCCCCCTTCTTAATCAGTAGAAGTTTAGAGTTCTCTATAGGTTGCAATGAACTCTGGAACAGAAAGTGCATACATGTCAAATCTGATTAGTCTGAGATCAAATATCCTCAGTAAAATGGGAATATTTGGTGCTTATAAGACAGTTCAGAGCAGTTTTGAGGTGATCCTGGTTTTCTGATTTTTCCATGATTTGCGGCATTTGTAATTCTATACTATGATTGAATCTAGCGTTTACCGAATCATCTGAGGTTGACGTGTCTTTATCACCTAAAAGGAAGTGATCTTCCTTAAGATTTTGGACAATTATTCTGTGGAGTTTAGGTAATCTATGGTAAAAGTGTCCTCCAGTTAGAAGTTCAGACCAAGCAAATGGCTTGAGCTGAACTCACAAAATACTTGATGAGCTTTTCAGATATGAAATATGCTAGTCATTTTTGTTCTTCACTAGAACTCTTAGGCAGGAAATAAGCTTCAAAGAGATGTTAGTGTAGCAGTGTGTTATTAACACCTCTTTGCAGTTGGATGAAGACTTGAAGAATTTTGGATAAAACTGAGCTGTCAATGAAACAGCATTTTAAAAATTGTATTATGTACCAAGCTAATAGCTGCTTCAGAATTTTGCTTCATTAACTGGGAAACATTAAAAGCTCAAAACCACTATGAAGGATGGGTTAATCAAAAATATTAATGCAATGCACTGACCTCCAGATATATGTTCCCATGCACAAAAATAAGGGCTATGTAATTGAGACCCATTAAGTATTGTGGCTATATTGGCTGAGTTAGCAGCCTCAGGTGCTGGCTGGCATTCAATATTGCCAATTTTTTGCTCTGTTAGCTATATAAATGAGGGGGAAAAGACGAGAGTCTTAACAGCAATCCGGTCTTTACTAATGGGAAGGTGCTTGAGATGCAAATGAAAAGCTCTCCTAACCCTTCTTTCAACATATACATTAAGCGTATTCAGTCTGTCCTTGCTTTCCTCCTGTTAAAAAAAAAAAAAATGTATTTTCTGAGACAGAGCTGTGCAGACTTCTGTGATGCTTAGTGGTTGTGCTGCAATACAAAGATCATAGATCTCATTCCCCTGTAAGGATACCTCTTTCTTCCTGTGGCAGAAACTCATTAATTTTAATACACACCAGTGAAGCAGCTGAGCGGGCTTTGAGGTCTCCTTCATAGCAGCATGTTGTGTTGCTTCTGCACCACTGAGTTCATTATTCTTTTATTAAGAAAGCAAGGAGGAATACAGTGTGTACAGTCCTAATGCTATCTTGCTCAGATATCACAGGGCATCAGCACTCCCCAGAAACATAGAGAGCCTGCTTGAAAAACGAAAAGAAGCATTCTTTGTTTTGTTTAATCCATGAGTGAGGAACATGTGGCACATATTTCTACATTATTTGCTGCTTCTCTACTTCCCTCTTACTCTAAAGTTACACAGGTCAAGGATAGGAAAATTGGCAGTGTAAGAAATAAATGCCAGCAATGCTATATAGGGCCAATAAGGAACTGGTCTGCATTTCATCAGTAAACAACTGTATGTAAAGTATTTCCTCGAGCCTCCAATACTTGACGGTGCTGATGTGAAATTTTTACAGATTTTCACAATTGCTTTCTGTGTTACTTCTTTAGGATTGAATCTTCTTTCAAGCCTTGGGAGCCCAGTTCCATTTCTGCCAGTTCCTGAATGGGTCTGAAAGTCTCAGCCCAGTTCTGCCAGGATGCATGAGGGAGGTATTAATCTAGTATTCAGGTCAGTGAAGCTTTTTAGAGGAGGCATGCAGTGGTGCTCAAGACTTGCGTGTACTGAATCAGGTCCAATTCAGATTTGAATTCAGAATGCAGGTTTGATTCAGCTGTTGCATCCTCTAGCCTCTTTGTCCCACCTCTGTTCTGTCAATACAAAAATAAATAGCAAATAGAGAATCTGTAAATTTCAGCACACTGTCATTTAAAGTTAGTATTTGGGCAGAAAATGTTGTCATTTCTGCATATCCAATATTAGCCATGTTTTTGCTTCATTCATGGACGAAATCTCTGTTTAATTTCAGTTTTGATTCTGCAGAATATCTAAGGACTCATCTGTGGGGGATTAAAGCAATTATTCTTAAATTTTCCAAGATCAAGTCTACCTTCTTTTCTCTTTTTAGGTTTGTCTCTCCTTACAGTCCCTGTGTAAATATGCCCCTTTTTTTTCCTGGTTTGTCTAAAGTCTTGTTAATCCTAAACTATAGGCCTGAAAGTTTCCTTTGTCTGCAGTAATTTGCATACTCTGAAAAACGTGCATCCCAAGCTTCAGCAGAGCCTTATCCAACTTATCTCTCTTGGGCAATGATTCAGGAAAATGAATGAAGGAAAGCATATTGGAATGTCTCCCAGTAACCCCATGCTGTTGTCTCCCTGTGGTGATCGATTGGTGTCCTGTCAAGAACTGCAGGCAGTGATTGATGTGCTGTGTGATAGGGGGGTATATCTGCTGTGTTTGGTTGTTTGCAGTTCCTATACAGCAGCAATGTTCTATGTAGTGTCTTTCTGTTCTGCACTGGGAGCTGGGGTGTGGCCGGGCAGCAGAGGCAGGCAACCTTGCTTTCTTGTCCTTATTACCTACATAACAGGTTAGGTGAATCCTTTGCCAGGAAGACAAAGCAGATGAGTATGTTTTGCGAAGCAGACTTTTGTCTGACATACCCAGAGACTAGAGGGCTCCTGTGAAGAACAGAGAGCAGACAAAAAGCCGAGCAATGGAAATACAAGAAAAAAAAAAAAAAACCACAAAAAAACCAAAAAACCTTCCTGAGGACCCAGAGTAGTGTGCTGCAATCTAAAGATGAAGCAACGTTTATTGTATGTATTGTTCTCCCTGCATCTGCATTCGTGTCAGTGCTTTCATGGTTCCCTGCTTATCAGCCATTGGAAATCCAACTTTTAGCCAGATCAACGTTTCTGAATCTTTACGCAGTACTCTGGTTGCCAGTCAGATGTGGAGGAGGTGAAGGTTGTGATCTCTTGGAAGCAGTGTGGCCTTGGAACAGTGTAAGCTGGTGGGAAAGATTCTCTCACCTTTTATCATTGTCCTGTCAGACAGAAAATAGTATTTGCCTCAGAGCAAGTAAACAACCTGTTCATAGTTTATATAATCACTGGAAGAGTTGTTAACACCCATTTATTGTAGGAGGAAAGGTGTTTTCCATGACCAGATAGATGTCTGCATTCCCTAAATTAGGAGGACATAGTCAGTACCCTGGTGGCTTGCATGCTAAAAGTAACTGTCTTGCTATCAAGAAGTCTCTGGTGGATGATTGAGGAGAGTTGGAATCAGAATAGTAGGTCAGAGTATGAAAAGACACATAAATTAACATCCTCCCTCTATCTTGAGTGCTCAGTTAGGCAAAGGAAGCTGGACTGGCCAAGAGGCTGGGTAAATATTCTGGGAGTGTGGTAGCTGGAGAGAGAGGCTTGCTGCTTGGACAAAGGCAAATCCCTGATACGAAATACCTTCATGAAAAGAATTGAAGCTTCCTACCCAGAGAAAAACTCAGGCCTCGAGATAACTGAGATTTAATAAATGTCAGGTTTTATGAAGAGCCAGATGATGGCAGCATAGAATGCAACAGAAGACTGAGAACGTTCCTGGGTTAAGTAACAAGAGACCTGCCCTTGAAAACTGAGTTAAGAGTTCAAACTTTCCATCTCATCCTTCACTTCAGCAGTGGCTTTTGAAATACAGGTTTATGGTTCTGGAAAGAAGAAAAGAAAACAATGGTTTAGGTCTGTGTACATGTGTTGATCTTTCATAAGCTATGCCATAAATCAGCTCAGAAACCTTTTCTGTGTGGCATCAGAGATAAACAATTCTGCTTCAGCCTTTCAGACCCAGAAATCTTGTATTTTTCCCTCAGCTGTATAAATTCTTCCAGCAAGTCCTACCCTCTACAAATAGTACCTTCCTAATTCTCACCAGCAAATCCTAACCTGTAACTACTGCAGCTTCCAAGACAGAATTCAGAAAATAACTCTGAATATAATGGGAAATATCAGACATGTGCATATGAGTTTTTCAAGAGAAAAGCTTAACAACTGATGTCTGAATCAAAGACATGGGCACCTAAGAACCTGTCTTTTTTGTTGTGTGATACAAAAGTGCTGTCTCTGTGGCAAAATACCAGCCCATGTCTTCCTGGAACACTAGTGGTATTGGCAAAGGACAAGATGATCCCTGTGCAGGGGCTGTTTTCTTTGGATCTACTGGTTTGTATTGGTCACAAAATCAGGGAGTTGGGTTTTAGCACAACCTTTCAGAATTGCTTCTGCAGAGGTAGCGATACAGTCCTTAGGGAAGCAAGCATGCGGCAGAGCACTTTCAGAATACGTACTTTTATGATATAGGAAGGCAAGACAGTGAGGCACAAGGTCACAGCTGTGGATATGCCTTACCTCTATGCTGGTACCGTTTGAAAGTGGGATTGCACCTCTGTGTGATGGTAATTCTCAACTTTGGGTTGAGAAGTTCCACAAGCCAAGCTATTCCAATTATGATTATTATGATTATTATGATTATTATGATTATTATGATTATTATGATTATTATTAATGTTTATTGACAATGTTCCCCTCACAAGCTTATAGAAATAGTTTCCTGGATAAGCAAAAGATAAATGGCTGGCAATGCACCTGAACATCAAATGCTATTCTTCCTACAGAGACTACTGAATTCATGCTTGTTACATCTTCAAACTTCTCAATCCCTTGGGGTTTAATTTGAAATTTCAAGGACATGGGTACTTTACACTACTGAATGCTTACAGAAAGAAGAGGTGCTGCAAAGAACTGGGACTGTACCAGCTTCTGAGTTTCTGAGTGGGATGGAAGTGCAGTATGTTTTAAGTTCAACTGTTCTCTGAATTGGCAGACCCTTGTTGCTCTTGTGACAGGCTCTGGATCTACAAATCTCAATTATTGTACAGTTGGATCTAGTCTGTAGAGCAGAACCAAATCTTTTGCCTGCACTTCCTGCCACCTGAAAAGGAGGTGGTCTCCCATAAACAGTAGGAATTGTCAAGCCCTGCTTCACCGGGCTACTTTGAAAAAAACTAATGACAATAATTTATCCTTGTATTTGTGAAGGCACCATCCCTAGGACTGTGCTCATTTTGAGTCTCAACCCCAGCACTTGCAATAGATGAGAATCTGGCTTATTCTGGTTCTATTAGTCATGATAGTAAATAAGGGTATTGGAGCTAGTAAAAAAAAGGAGATATATCCTTGTGAAACCTATCCAGAACAGCTCAGTGTTATGGCAAGAGAGCAGGCTTCACAAGAAAGTTGCTCCTGAGCCCTTTCCATTCCTGAGAGATCTTACAAATAACAGAAGTCTGATGGGTTCCTCAGGCTGGTAAAAAAAAGTTCAAACCATTCAGTAGCACCAGTAAGGGATGTCTGGAATTCCCATGTATGGAGAAACAAAGCCCTCATCTAGCATATGTGCAATAAAACAGGAAGGGGAAAATACCTTAATGGAGATGAGGGAGAAGAAAATAAAAGATACCTGCTGCTACTTACCGTCCAATGCAAACTAAAATCCTTGCCAACAAGGACAAATTGCTTAATATTCATACAGCACTTTGGAGATCTAAAGTACATTTAGTGCCATTATTATTATTTTTACTACAGAAGCTAAGATTGCTCTTCTAAATAGATATATTGGAGTTTTATGTTTAAAACATTGTATTAAAAAAGGCCCGTGTGAATTTTTTCTGAAAAGGAATGAATGATATGGTACATTCATCAACACAGTTATAAAGCATTCACAATTAGACCTTCCACTTTGTATAGGATTGGAGGAAAGGAATTTCTGAGTCAGCATGTGGTGCCATTAAACATATTTAAAGGTAGTTTAATAATAGTCTTTTCACATCCTTTTAGTGCATATGACTCTTACTTTAAAAATAAAATAAAAAAAAAAAAAGAAAAAAAAGAAAATTGCTTCTGGGGATTGTGCACTATATTCAGGCTATTCTGCACCTCTAATTGTAAGTACTACTATCATCACGGTGAACAAAACATGACCGTGAAAATGGGCATCATAATTGTGGACTGATACTGCTAGTGCACATTTTCCAGGAATGCTAATTGCGTGCATGTCAGGGATAAGCACACAGAACCTCAGTACACGGCTGTGCTGCTCCCCCTCAGAGATCTGCGTGTCTGTTAATGAAATCTTTGGTGTCATTTCTAAGTCTTAATTTTCAAGACAGCCATGTACTGGTGTGTCTGCTGCACAGTCTCTGCTGTTACTCCTTTGGTGCGAACAGGAATATCCTGACATTGTATCTTGTCACAGTCGATTTTAAGGGTTTGAACAGCTCCAAGAAAACACTTTGCTCCTAATTATTATCTAGTTTAATACACAAAAGCTTTGCATCTGTCACGTGGCTATGCTGAAAATGTTTCCCCTTGGTTACAAAAGGTTGGAACAGTGGAATGAGGACAAGACCTTCTGGTCCTTTACTACAGAA
Source organism: Athene cunicularia (assembly GCF_003259725.1). Lineage (NCBI taxonomy): Eukaryota > Metazoa > Chordata > Aves > Strigiformes > Strigidae > Athene > Athene cunicularia. The sequence goes on along the minus strand of NW_020799109.1, from coordinate 20,876,170 downwards.
CCAGTAACATTGTCTTTAGATCTTTATCTTTTCTGGGGTAGGAAGGACCACTGTGGCTAGGTTATGAGGATAAATGTGATACTAAGACTACTGTGACTTTGTGTAACCAGGCCTGGATTAATGTGGGTGGACAACAATTCTCAGAAACAGAAAATCAAAAGGTAGGAGCTGGCAGCTGAGCTTTCTGGGTTCTTTGAAAACCTTTGTCTCAAAAATCTCTTTAAATTACATTTCCAGTTTCATTTTAAATGCAGTGAATGATTTTGTAGTAAGTTATTCTGAGAGCTCTATAAATATATAGCATAAGTTAAATTATGTTCTATGTCTACTTAATATTAATTTAATTTGTTGAGCACCATTTAGAATTGCCTTCTTACATCAGATAAACATAATATGAATATATCTACAAGAGATTAGACAGATTCTGAGCTGAAACAGTGTCAGTCAGGAAGTTGTAGAATGGTAACCAAAGAAGGTACCATTTTCAAATAATAGACCTCACTAAAGGAATTTTATGTTGTTTCATTTGAAAATTAAATACTGTTTTCTTTGCTGACTCTTGTGTATATTGCACTCTATCACTTGTTTCTCCTACTGTTCATTTTTCCCAAAATGGATAGAAAGAATATTTTATTGTATTTGAACAACTGATTTTTCCTGATTATTCTAACTTATGTTGTTATATGCATGACAGTATCAGAAACTGTCAAGAGCCTCCCAAACTACCTCCTAAAAACAAATATAAAAACTAGTATAACTTTTCTTGGCCACATTACCTTCTGGAACATTGAGATTAAGATGAGGTATACACATTTAGTGTGCATATGTACAGTAAAAGTCTGCAAAACTAATATGGTTATCCACTTAGGCTTGTGTTCTATTTTCAATGTCTATTTTAACAGACTTGCATTTATCAAAAGGAAGAAACTCGTTTTAATAAATTATTTCTTCAGTAGGGTGAAACTGTGCAGATTGCAACTCATTTGTAACTATAATTTGTCCTCTTATGTTCCTCTCCTGATTTCAGTTTGCTATAACTCTATTCTTCACAACTAGCTACAAGTTGTTTCATAGCATTACGGTCTGCTATTATGTATTTGCCAAGTTTCACCCCAAAGGTATTTGCATTTCAGTTCTGAGTGAAATTCTTCCTGTACAGTAGGTGATTTGCAAGGTGCTTTGTGATATTTGGTGATAAAAGTTGCTATGTAAATTATCTTTACTACCATATGGGTTCTTCATGTTCCCAATTCACATCCACTGGGAGAAATCTCTCTGCTACATCAACAGAAGCACATCTGGTCCACACACAGACTATGACAGAGTATTCTTTTGGTTTGATTAGTCCTTCTATGGAAGTTCAAATGTATTAGGCATAAGAAGAAGAAACAAAGCTTCTTAAAAATGAAAACCACTCCACAATGTGTTTGAGACATGCCAAAAGCTGTTCTCAGTAGAGACAAGCATAACAGTAGAGAGAGGCATAACATTAATTTGGCTTGGCCAGAGTGAAAATCACTTGTAAGGGCACTGCTTACAAACCATCTGGACTTTCAGGTCAGTAGTTTGCTGCAGAAATGCTTCAGACCCTGCATATTCAAGCACAACATGCTAGATTTTACTATGTTCTCCTTTTCCCCTGTCGCTGACCACTAGTGCACTGATCCAAAATTAAATGATGACTGTTGGTGCAGCTATGATCTGTGATGCTTTCAGATGAGGGACACAAGTACTCTTACCCATGGGGTATGCTGATTGTCATGCCTGCAATGCAGGCAGTTTTCTTCTACTGCTTACAGTAAAGCATGCCAAATATGTGTCAGTGATTCTTTCCATTGCAGCCTCTTGCAATCTGAAAACATTTTCAAAATAAAAATGACAATGCCAGTGAGAATGAACTTTGACAGCAGTATAATGAAATGTGTGGGAGGGAGAACTCAATCTGCAGACTTTGAAAGAAAATTTAATTCCACCTCCAGTCCTGCAAGATGTGGTATTGGACCAAGGACTTTCAGTACAAGTGGCAACAATCTAATTCATGCAAGGTGAGAATAATCCCTTGTGGTGCATGCAATATTAATACTCCAGGGTTTTCTTCATCTCTTGTCATGTAAAGTGTAACTTCTTTGAGACAGGAAGTTACTTTATTGTTTCATGCATTTACTGTGCCTTAGCACAGTCAGACACTGTTAGGGGGATATAATCACTACTGTAGTACAAATTTTTTTTATTCCCCCCCCCCCCCCCCCCCCCCCCCTCGGAGAAGTCACAGGAACAAAGCAATAATAATATTACCCCTAGGTGTATAAACTACTTCCTAAAAATAGATAAATATTTTATAACTGAATGCAGATATAAAAGTTACCTCATTACTTCAATGAAGATCCAGATTTTCACATAACATAGCTTGTGGAAATCTACTGACAAAAGTACCAAACAGCAGCAGCAGAAGAGACTTCTGTGCTGGTGGGAAGATAATCACAGTACCTGTGGTGAAGGTAGGAAAAGGACACTGGGCTCCCTGATGGCTCTTGGCTTTGAGGGCACATGCCATCAGCGTGATTTCTGAAGCACAATTTCTTACAACTATCACCTCTGTCCAGTTAGAAGCATCTTTGTCGTTGAGCACTAAGAAGCTGGGCTGTATTTCTACAGCCATGTTGGGAAGAGCATTCCTATTTGTAATCCTGCTGCAGTAAAGAAGGTAACTCACATGATTATACCAGTGTCGGTCTATAGTGTTTCAGGTGAAATTTTTGTAGGTCAGATATATTAATGACTAGAATGAACAAGGAAGGGGGTAATGGACTTTCCATTGCTTCAGGTAAAAAATGGATGGTTGTTGGTTTTGAAGAAAATCTGTGTGCTTTTGAATATAAAATTAAGAGTGTTTAATGACCCTCTGTGGACCTCATATGTTAACCGTATTAAAAATTTAGTAAAGATTAAGAAGCAGGTGCATGAAAAGAAGATTCTGTATTTATATAGTGCTTTCTAGAAGAAAATTTGATCTGAGGCTGTCTTTTTTTCCTCTTGGTGCACTGAATATCCTCAACAATTAATTCCAAACTGTTATTTTTTAGCTTATTAATAGGTCATAGATAAGAAATAGATTAGACTCATGTAAGCATATTTACTTATCCTTTATTGTCCTGATCACAACCTGCACTTTCTGAAGTGAGGAGCGAGCATTTTCCAGCTGTGTATGCTAGGAGAGCAGAGTACAGAGGCGGTCATCTTGTTTGCTGCTCTGTTGAAATATGTTTTTGTTTGGCTGATCTGAGATGGAGAATTACATGATTTGTTGGGAGAAGCTAAGATGTGCCTTTGCATCTTTTGGGTGATAAGCATCTCTTTCAAATGTATTTCATAAAATATTCCCTGCTGGAAGAGCTTTGGTAAAAGTGCTTTTGCAAAGAGAAACTCCTGGAAGGAGTTAGGAAGGCAGTTGGGAAATGGAATTTTCTTCCTGGAAAACTTTCAAGTGATTTTATTTCTTTAAAGAATTTATTTTGTCCTGAATGAAGATAAAAATCCAACAGTTTACAGTCTCTCTTGGGGTAAATCTGTTTTAGGAGAACCAGGTTGGAAATTTCAGTTCACCTTTAGATGCTAACAGGCAATACAGCTGCCTCTTGGGAATGGCTGTGTTTCTCAAAATCCACTCAGTTCTTTCATGCAAGCGCTTTTGAGCTGATAGTATATTTTTTTCATTGTAATTTTGACCAGCTTAGATAGTTAGTCAGTCATGGATGTGATTACAGATGTGAGTGGAAGATTGCAACGACTCATTTCACTAAGGAGAATTCAATTTCAACTTGCCTGGATGGTAAGGGATCACACAAATTTCAGAAAACTGCTAACAAGAAGCCCCTTCTGCGAGTGGAGAAAAATAACACTTTTCATCAAGGCAAACCATCTAACTATTGTCATTATTAGAGCGGTGTGAGTTTCATTTCCCCGGATCCCAGGAAACGCCCTTTGCCCTGGGTTTCCCGGCCCTGAGAGTCTGTGGGGAGGCACTGGCAGGGCACAGCCGGCCCCACCAGCCCCACAGCAGAGCGCAGCTCAGCCCCTCAGCCCGCCTGGCAGCGCCTCTGTAGAAGCCTGTTTAGGGAAGGGCAAAATGCCACAAAGGTGGTGAAAGGGAATGGAAGGCCTCAAACAAATGAATTTCTAACAATTATTAAGACTCAACTGTGATGTGATGTGTGAAAGCTTTGCTTGTGTTTTGCTTCATTTGTTTCTCAAGGACTCCTGACTCCTCAACTGTTTCCTTAGGTCTCTGTTTAGGTAAGATGAAAATGCTCGTTAGGCTCCCCCTGTGTAAATCACCGACAGCAGACTCAAGGCCTTCAGTGGACACTTGGGCAACTCCCAGAATGAGATAAGGGGGGCTCGAACAAAGAGACACAGAGACCCTGTTATAGGGAGGATGATTCTGGTGATTTAGGAGGGAGATGCCTTGCCTTTACTTAACAGCACATGCTCCGAAAAGAGGGCCACTAGCTAACACTGTGAAGAAGACTACTTCCTCCCTCGACCACGGAAGACCCTCACCCTATTTTTGCTACGCATGCCTGAACTAGGTAAATAAATTCTGGGAAGTCATTATCATAAGACCCCTATCTAGGAAATCTAATGAATATGTATGATTTGTGTGTGTGTAAACTGATGTCCCTTGCTAATTCTTGGGAGCCCTTCTAGTGGAGAATCCCCAGGGCGACCCCAGCGCTGCTAGTAAAGAATACCTGCTTAACAGTTATATTGGATTCTGACTGTTGAGTTAATTTCTTTGTTTCAGTGGTGAGGAAAAAAGTGTAAGAAACAGCCCAAGGTCGGGCAAGGAGGTGGGGGGAGGATGAGTCACTTCAGATGCTGGAGCAGAGATCCATGATGTGAATTGGATGAGAGCTCCCTAACACAAGCCAGCAGGTCCCCTCACATCTCTTCAATAAAGCGATGCAAATGACCTTCTAGTGCTTGCTGGTTACAAGTCACAGCAAAAAATCTCAGGTAGGGGAGAGCACATATCTTTCTGAGGGAAATAACAATGTATATTTTGCCTTAATCTTTTAATGTGTGTGTTTGTATTTTAGATCTTCTGAAACAAGAAAGAAGAGTGGTTGCTTAGGAGACAGAAAATATACAAGTATTAATATTTAATTCTGTTAACTGGTTCATTCACTTTTTGGTCATAATGCTTAAAGCACTTGACTGGAGTCTGAAGAGATGTAAAACCTGACTCTCTCCACTAGACATTTGTAACAAAATCTCTGCAGGGAGTTTTTCCAGAAGGTGAATTACACTGTGAGTCAGGCTGCAGAGAGCAAGAGCCCAGCCACAGACCACAGTTTGCAAGGAAAAAGCACATCAGTGCCCTGTGCTAGAAGTGAGGTGTACCTTAGTTACATTTTCTGGTCACTGGGCTCAGTGCAGGTAGCCCTCTTGGCCTCTTTCTCTGTTCTCTTTTCCAAAGGTGGTGTGATATTTAATTAGATTGTTTATTTTTATAGTGGAAACAAATATTTGCAATATGCTTTGTGCAGTACAACATGCTACGTCTGATGCAGCCTTACAAAATGTGAGTTCAAATGGATTTTTAAAATTTGCACAGTTGGAGTTTGTTTTTCTGTTATTTGTCTTGACTGCTGGTACCCTCTTGCACACATGCATCCACCCATAGTGCCTCCATGGTTTCTGCTTAACTTGATGATGCTGAGAAATGCTTTTTTTTTTTTTTTTTTTTTTTTTTTTTTTTTTTTTTTTTTTCCTATTTGTGACATGTACTTTGCTGCTTTCCTTTAAGCAGCTTAAATTTTTGACTGGGAGGCCAGGTAACTCATGGTGGTTGCATGCTGGGCAAAAAGAGCAAGTCCTCTAATGGTATCACAGTGGGATGACTGGTACTGGCAAGTAGCATGTCTTTCTGGAGAGTATGTTCAGATACTTAACGCCTATATGGAAGTTATTTGGTGATTATATAGAAGTAATCTCTTCTGTAGAATTCCTCACACTTCTTAAAAGATCATGGAAATATCTTCCTACTTTAGGTTCAGTCTCCTCCCATTACGGGTTGAGGGAAAGAGTTTGTGAGGCTGTGGAAACTATCCCGTATGATCTTAGTGAAAAGGGACAGATACAAGTTTTGCAAGGGTGTTGCTGCACACTGCTTAGTTGGTTGGAGGATTATCAGTGGTCCACAGCAAAACCTGGCCAGAGCCAAGACATATGGACCAACCAGTCCTATCTGTTAAGGGAATTATCTGTGTTTTCTAATGCCAGAGGTTTTCTTTTATTCAGATGACTTTAAGTGCTTGGTAAGTATGCAAGATGGATAGGGAGAGGTGAAAACTTATATTAGAGCAGTTGGTTGGGGAAAAAAAAAAGATTTTGGGTATCAGAAAAGACATTAAAGACCATGTGTCAGAAGAATGCTTTTTTTTTTTTTCTTCCCCCAGCTGTTTCCTTTGTGTTGATCAAAGAAGTCGGTTCTCCCATACAGTAACCCCGAGGTGTGAAGCAGCATGCCTGGGAGCTGTGTCAGAAGCTTTTGCCACCTCCGTTTCTTGGTTGGCTTAACTCTGTGTTTGGGCTTTGAGGCAAAAAATGTGGAGCATCACAGCAGGTAAAAGGAGAGTTGTTACACAAAAAGATCTTGAAAACCCTAGAGCCTACTAGGTGGTAATTTCTTCTATTCTGCAGCTCCTGCAGAAGTTAACACTGAGCCTGTTCCTGAGAGGTCCTTTCTGTGGCCCAGACCTGTACTGTATGTAGCTTGCTTCAGGAAGATTGTTCTGACTCACAGGCTGTTTGTGAGTATGCAGGGTTTGGCTACCTGCCTCTTCCCTGAGCATGTTGAGAAAACTGCTCATGGGCTGGATGGCCCAACCAAGCAACTTTAAGTGCGGTAGTGGTTTATAATCCAAGGTACCACAAAAGATACTTTCTCACCTTGCAAAGCTTCCTACTTATTTATTTACTTATTTCCTGTGTGCAATTGGAATATTAAAATCAATGCTGATATTCATTTGAGTATATCCTATTTGACAGAAACAAAGATTGCAGAATCAGGTCCTTATCTGAATTTTTTTGAATATAAGTTTGTATAAATCAGGGACTAAATCAATTACAGTCACAGGAGATGAATCAGAAACCTTTCTGTGTTCCAATACAAAAAGAGTGAGAGCTTCTTTTTTTTTTTTTTTTTTTTTTTTTTTTTTTTTTTTTTTTT
>NW_020799109.1:20825224-20868886 GCF_003259725.1 Athene cunicularia | reverse complement strand
CCCCCCCCCGTTTCTGCAAAAACACAACCTCTGAGTGAAAGCAAGTCTTCTGTTTTTTTGGAGGGGAGTTATGTAAACAATGTTTGGATTCTGCTTCAGTGAATATATCCGTATTGCTGCTTCTGAGATACTGTATGTCCTTACAAACAGAAGTCCTGTGATCTAGTTACAAAAGCATTTTTAAACTATATAAAGCTATATAGTAAATATGTATGTTTCCCATCTTGTAAAAAAACAGTCTTAAATCCCCTCTGCAGCATTTTAGCTATTGTTTTTCTTAAACACAGTTTGAAGATAATCCTAGACACTACAGTTCAAGACTGTAGCATCATCTTGTCTTTTGTAAAAACAACATAGTAGGAGCCTGAGGCTTATGCCATGCCCAATTACAGGAGAACTCTGACGACTTAAGTGTTTCTTGTGTCTAGGAATAACGCAGAAGGCAGCCTTCTTTCTAAGGTGCTGCAGTGACCCACTTGCGCTGTGATGGAAGGGGACCGCTGACTGAAGCCGTTTTAGCCCAACCATAAATCAGATAGCTGTGAGGAGCAAAAACTATTGCAAAAACTAGGTTTGTTCATAAAAGTGGATGTGCTTCTAGGGAATGCTGTTCATAATTAATCACAGCCTAATCCCTGATGATTTGAGTACTCATCTCTGAGCAAGAAGATCGTGAAAGACTTTTTGGTAATTACACCACAGAATTTATTATCTGTAAAAGGTGAATCAGATGAGCATAGAAATGTATGCTAGTTCCTACCTAGGCCACTCCAAATCTACAGCTGAGGTGTGAAGCCTGTAGCTGTTACCTGTGGATTGCTCACGGCGATGATTTTACATGTGTGCTACCAGCGGTACAAATCACCAGGCACCAGAAACCATGGTGAGAGTCACTGGGTTTGCATTCATTGTAGCCTTGTACAGGAACACTCTGGCAAAGGGTGAAAAGGCAACTTGAAATTGACAGTACGCTTAGTGTTGCTGCAGGATCTCCCGGGCTTAAGGAATGTCTCTCAGCTGTTACCAGCAAAGCAAGGCCCCACCTTGCTTAAGAGAAAGAGGTTCTCTCTACCACCTGTGATTAGAGACTCCACTAACCTGAGTATCTCTGAAACTTTTGTTTTTCATTTAAATTTTATACTTCAATATTGCTTTTGGCTTGAGAGAGAAATCATTCAGGTAGGTCAACTCTGTCAAACAGGTAGCTAGAATAAATACAGATGTGGAAGATCTGAATGCTCAGAGGTGTAGATCGCTGCATGGAGGCCTGGCATATACTGTTTCTTACCCACCACATCTGAAATGAAACTCTGAATCTCATCATGTTCCTCTGCACTGTCAAAGTGTAAACCACTGCTTTTGGGTGGTGGTGGGTTGTATTGAAGAATGCATTTACTGGAAGTGACCACAGTGCAGGAATCAAGTATCAGGTCTATCGCAACGCCATGATTGTGATCAGCTGCCAGTTCTCTTCCAAGGCTGCCAGAGACTTAAAGAATGTTTCTTCTATATCCTTGGGATTTCTTTCTAATTTCAAAAATCAGAATTATAGGGGAAAAAATTTAAAAGTCCAGAGTCTGGAATGCTTCAGAATCTGTATGTGTAAGAAATTGCACTTTTGGCTTTTCCACAGACATGTCATAGACTCAGACTCATGCAGGTTGGGTGGGACCCAGGATCCAGTCCAACCCACTTCACAGAGCAGGGTCAATACTGAGTTCAAAGTAGGTTTCTCAGTGTTTTGAAAACCTCCCAAGCATGGAGACTTCTTGTGCTACCTGGGTAACCTTTTCCACTGCTTCATGTCCTGTCACTGTCAAGAACTGTTTTCCTAATGTCAGGTCAGAACCTCCCATTTTAGTTCATCTCTGTTGTCTCTCATTCTCCTGCCAGGCATCTCTGCAAAAAGCTTTATCTTCCCAAGAACCTTGTTGCAGGTATTGAAAGGCTCCGTTAAGTTGCCCTAAACCTTCTGTACCCGTGCTGTGGAGGTGAATGTTTGTGTTCCTGTATTTTCAGTGTGACTATAACACACAACTGTGATACCATCTTTAGTTATTTTCTATAGATTTAGATGGAATCAGAGATACTGCTAAAAGTTATGGATCAGATTAAACAGACACAAATAGGTATCCTATTTTAATATAAATATACAAAGTATCTATATACATCATTTATAGGCATTTATTACTATTATATTTTAAGCAAGGTAAACATATTTTATGTATCTATAAATTATATAATTATGTATAATTTTTATCTACCATCTCTCAAGTGCTTTAAGCAATTTTTGTAATACTATGCTAAGACTTCTTCAGAAATCTCACATATTTAAGTGAAGAAAAGTAGTAACTTGTATCAAACAGCTCTGGTCTGGTAGGACTAGAATTGAAAATTTTCTGGTCTTATAAACAGAGTGAAGATGAAATATTTTACTATTATTACTGACCTCATCCATTCCAACATCATGAGTCAGCCCCCCAGAAAGAAAGTAAAAACATTTAAGTCTCTTTTTATTTCCTTCATTTTTGCTTATAATTCTCTTTGTTTCAAGTTTTAAGCTTTCCCCACTGGCTACTGGAATTTAAAACTTAATAAATATCTGCTGCCGAGCAACTTAAAGGGGCTAAAATGAAGGGGCAGTGAGGGAATCTCTGAATACTTTATTTGAAGGGAAATGAGTTATTATAGCAAGGAACAGATGAAGGTCTGTGAAAGGCAAATTGAAAAAAATACTAAAGGGGAAAATTTCTTCAGGTGTATTAGTATGCATTAACTTCCAGAGGTATGAATATCCACAGAAGCCAGAAACAATGCTTTTACTATTTTTTTCCTCAGTAGAACAATTCAGAAAGTGGCTTTGTGTGTGGGAGTTTCACAGTTGGCTGAAACACAAAGTCAGGAAGTTTTTCAGCTAAAAACATTTGGCAGAAAATTGATTTTTTTTTTTTTAAAGCAGGTGCAGAGACAGTTCTGTTTTGCCAGTGTCTTATGTCTCCTTTTCTTCCCTTAGGTTGTGTGAGGTTGGGCTGTATGGTCCTCTTGAAGTGGTAGCATGGGGCTCACCGTGGTGCTGCGCAGAAAGCGCTGGCAGCTGCTGGTGTGTCTCATTGGTCTCTATTTCCACATTAGACGATAAGTTAAAACAGGTAATATATGAACTTATAAGTGCTTACATACAGGGCAAATACAGTTCTGTTATGTGACAGTGAAATATATTAATATGTATAAAGCATGCCTAAGTCATAAAAGTAAATCCAAGCTCTCAATTATAAAGCTAAAATCAGATTCAGGTTAGTGAAATAAATCTATGGAGTTACCCTGGATATAATGGAGGTCAGAACCTGTCTCAGATTCAGTGGTAAATAAAAATGAAGCGAATACTAAAAGCATGTGCACTATTGTCATAACTGCATGTATTTCTTGAAGGTGTATACTTCAGTGACAAAACCTGCATTTTATCCTTTCAGGAACATTTTTTTTAAAGGTAATATCTCAGTTAATGCCAGAATGTTAAGCTATTTAAGCTTATTAGCTATCAATCAGGTATTCAGAAAGTTAAAACAAGACCATCTATTTTTAATAACAGTCTGTAATCTCTGATGATTCAAATGCCATGATCTTAAATTTTGAATGTGATTTTCAATTATTTATCTTACTGTACTTTATAAGTTTTCTTATTAGATAATTGTTACAGACACTAAATGGGTGTCTTGCAGGAACAATCAGTTAATAACTTTAAGTAAATGAAAGGACTGTCTTTCCATTGAAAACTGGCAAAAGGAAGCCAACATATATTTGAAGTACACAGTTTAGTAGACTTGAATTTCTTCTTGTTATTTTCCTTTTTTTTTTTTACTGTTTCTTCATGCACATATTCTTATTTTTTTGTGTCTAGACCATATTTTATAAAATAATTTGTTACTCTGTTGTTAATTTAAAATTATTGACAGGAGAAAGTAGAGGCTGAATGTCAAAGTACGTAACTACATTGTCAGGAAGATCAGGTTAGATTTAATGTATGTTGTTGTGAGTTGCTCTTCCCAGTGAACAGATTTTGATGAGGTATCTGGCTGGTGTCAGGACTTAAGGAATACTTATGCTGCTATGCATCTTTTTTTTGTCTAATATGGCTACTTCCAGGAATCAAGGAGGTGAAATGTGCAGAGTCCATGTCTTTGCACAGGGGTGATTGCAAAGCCATGATCTAACCTCACCTATGTTGCCTAGGTACTGTTGATTAATGTGTGATGGATGCAATTTATGTTTTTTCTAAAGCCAGTTATAATATGGAATTCTGAATCAGTTAAGATGCTTTGCAGCAAATGGCACCTTGTAGGAAAAAAAAGAATAGTGAACTGAAGAAAAGAGAATCTGAGAATAATGGTATAAAATTTCTCTTTGATTTAATAGTGATTATGACAGTGAATTCAAAGTTTCTTTAGAGTACTTATATGTATTGCTTTTTCATCTGAGAATCTCAGGAGTGCTAAAACATTAATTAATTAACCTTAATTTTGTGAAAGAAGATTGGTGATTATTAGAAGATACTCATTTTAGAGTGGTAAGATGAGGCACATAGAAGTTAAGTAGTGTACATAATGTTAAATACTTTGGTTATATCTGAAGTAGTTACAGTGTGCATTCTGACAGGTAGAGTTGGGATCTGAGAAGAATTTTTTAAAATTGACCACCTTGAGGATATCTTAGATTGAGAACAAGAAATACTTTTCTAATCTTGATACTCTTGTTCTTTTAGCTATTGGACCTAAAACCTGTCAAGCATCAGTTGAACAGCAATCTGAATTTCAGTAGCTATAGAACAGATGTAAATACAAATATCTCTTATGATGAATTAACTTCTAATTGATATTTTTCTAAACTTCTTTGGATCAAAAAATTCCAAGAAAATCTTGGCTTCTCAAGTATTTTTCTAACATTTATAGTACAGACAGAAGCCTTACAAGATAAGTACAGCTAATGTCTTATGTTGTAGCAGGCAACCTTTTTTTAAAGAAGTCTTTGTTTTAGAGTGGTGGCTTGAGGAAGTCTCAGTCATTATTTTTAATGCTGATGTTGATACCACTATGAACCATATGAATTCCTCCTGATGTGAGAGCAATATTTTAGATCATAAGAAAACAGATTAAAATACAGACAAAAATGTAAAAGGTGATGTGGAATCTGGTGTGTTTTAATGAAGAAAAAACTCATGATCAGCACTCAAATCTTATGGGAGGATAAACTAGATCCTACAGGAGGTACCCGGATAGGGGAAAGGAGCTCCAAAAAATTCCTGTAATGCACCTAAGAGTAGTTATTTAAATTTATTGCTATGTTCAGTGGCAACTGTTATACTCAGAAGAAAAAAACGAAGCAATGATTACATTTACTTCTCCTTAGGTGATTGTGTTTGAGTTTTGATCTGATGCTTTGACTCACTTCCTTTGTCCTCTAAGATACAGACAGGCCATACAAGCCCAGCCAAAGGAGAGAAAAGGCAATCTCTGTTCCTCCCCATACCTGTAGAATGATTGTGGGGTAAGGATTCTCTTTGGGACTAGTCATCTGTACCTTCAGTGACAATGAGAACAATACCAGCTGTACAGTTTGCAGGGAGGGCCTAAAGCTGTTGTGTTACTGTGGCCAGGAGGAGAGAGATTGTACTGTACACCTCCAATACACATGTACTCTCATTAATTGGGACATCATGAAGGAACAGGGTTTGATGGATTTCCAGATTATCTTTGCTATGTCCACACATTGAGCGTTATCTTTCTATTGCTGAAAGAGAAGTGGCTGAGGAGTTAGCTGATTTTCACTGTATGATAAATTTACATGCAGGTCTGAAGAGCTGCACATTTGCACTTGGATATACTGGAGTGCATTCTACCGTGTTCAGTTCCTCCCTCTGTGGTCTGATGAGGCTGTTTCAGAGCCCTTCAGCTTTGATTTCATGTTCATCTGCTTTTCTTCTCAGCCTCATCAAGGTGTGGATTAGAACACTCTTCATTAAATACCTTATACAGATGATTAGCTCCAGCCCTGATGACTAAGGGAGAATTCTTCCTTGGGTGAAAAAAGTGCAATGTAGATGCAATATACTCTTTCCTCAGGGCAAATGGGAATGCAGGATGTGACGATGATCTATAGATAGATACATACGTATTATGGAGTAGGAATCTCCTTCGGTTCCTTCCTCCTGTATCTTTAATTTCTTTAGTAGCTTTAGTTGTGTGTGTAAAGTATTTTATAAAATAAATGTATTTAATGTTGGTTTAACTGAGAAAATGGAGAGGAAAAAATAAAAACCCATAAATCTAGCAGAAAGGCTATAAATATCTTCTTGGCTTGCAGATATCTTCTTCAGCGCTGTTTCCATGGAAATTATTTATAGTGCCTGGAGGGAGCGAAGTGCAGGTCACAGATCCACAGAGCTACAGTAGGCTCTCAGCCCAGTTAGGCAGAATCTGACAACAACAAATGGGAATGTCTTTGAATGGAGCTCTTCTGCTTTCAGAAGAAAACGTAATCTCTTATAAAAATGTGGCTTTGAAAGAAAAATATTAATCTCTATGGCAGTTTGGGGTGAAATTGGAACCAAGAGCTGTCAGTTTTCATAATGAAAACAGCTTCAAACTCTCTTCCCTCCATTTCTCCTCCTCTTACTGCTTGAAGTCGTTAAGGGTTTCATCACATTTATTAGAGCAGAATTCTAAGTACCATTTTGGATAATCACTGTGTATTCCAGTTTGGCTAATTATTTTAACTCTTGAATGTCTACCTGTGAGATGTTGAAACAGCACAAAAGACAAATCTAGCAAATGTTGTGGATATTGCCAGTTAGCAAGGAGCATATTCTGCATTTTATTTACATCAAAATATATTTTATATAAGATATCTGAACATATGGAAATTTTTATATATTATATTTATGTGTGTATTTATGTATATTAGATATGTATTTTTTTTCTTCTCCAAAAGTTACAAAAATACATTATATAATAATTTGTATGGCAGCCTTTCATGGAAATGAATACTTCCCATAAAGAATTTGTAAAGAGGGGTGAACAGATATATGGACTACAGTTTGAATTAGAGTATCAATCTTACAATTTGTCACAAATTACTTGGCAGTATTAATACAGTATTAAGGGGTTTCTTACCCCTTTCTGTCAAGAAAAAACACTCAGGGGCATTTGAATCATAGAGTGTATAGCCCAGCCCACACTGAAGACAAAGTTATAGATGCCCTCTCGTTGCCCTGGAACAGACCAGGATGATGACTGGGGTACAGAGGCCTGCCTTGATTTGCAGTCAGAACAGTGTGAAATGGGTGTGGCATGTTGGTCATCAGTTCTTGAATGCACTGCAGAAAGATGAATTTTAAGCAAGGAAACTGTATGATCAAGGCAGAAGTCCTTCCAAGAACATTTGTTTTCCAGCTGTTCATAGTTGGCTTTCTGTAGGCAAGGTCTAATGACTGTTTTCTGTCTGTAGTTACAACAGCATGAGTCTATTATTGGTCTTATTAGCAAAAAAAAAAAAAAAAAAAAAAAAAAAAAAAAAAAAAAAAAAAAAAAAAAAAAAGGGAAAATGTATTAAATTTTTCTCTTGAAGAATTTTGAAACCAGAAGATTTTTTTATTCTCATCATTAACTTTTTTTTTTTTTAAAGAAAGATTGATTTGTTTCTTAATCTCTTTCTTGTTAGTCTATTAGAAAATAATGACTACTCCCTATTAGTCTTCAAAGATTAGGATATGCTATGTGGACTGTACAGGCTCTCTGTGAACCAGATACTGTGGAAATAGCTACAGTATAAGAGTGTGTGACCAGGCATTGTTTTTCCCATTTTGCTGGAGAAGTGCAAGGTGTTCAATATGACAGTAAGTCACTTCAGAATGACTTCATATGTATTCCAGGAAAAACTAAACACAGGACGAAGATAATGATATGGAGTATCTTAATAATTGTTTTTGTTAGGATGGTAAATATCTACAATAAGAATGTTTATATTTCTCATTTGATTCTACTCTCATTCAACTTTGAATTCTTGTAGATACTGTTGTACAGTGCATTTCCAGTGGTTACTTCAAAATGTAAATGACTGAATATTAGTAATCACTCTAAAGTGTTTAAACAGTAGCTCTACGTGTATACATCCAATACAGATTTTTTTAGCCAAAACCCTGACCTTAGGTCTTGCTTACAACACAGCATTCTTCTGGCAAAAATGGCTTCTTGAGGTTTGGACAATCGCACACTTTGCTGGGTAAAAAACTGTCTGGATGACCGGGCTCAGAGAGTTGTGGTAAATGGATTTAAATGCAGTTGGTGGTCAGTCATGACTGGTGTCCCCCAGGGCTGGGTTTTGGGGCCACTCCTGTTTAACATCTTTATTGATGATCTAGACGAGGGGATCGAGTGCACCCTCAGTCAGTTTGCAGCTGACACCCGGTTGGGTGGGAGTGTTGATCTGCTCGAGGGTAGGGAGGCTCTGCAGAGAGACCTGGACAGGCTGGAGCCATGGGCTGAGGCCAACTGGAGGAGTTTCAATGAGGCCAAATGCCGGGGGCTGCCCTTGGGCCACAACAACCCCCAGCAGTGCTACAGGCTTGGGGAGGAGTGGCTGGAGAGCTGACAGTCAGAGAGGGACCTGGGGGTGTTGATTGACAACTGGCTGAACAGGAGCCAGCAGTGTGCCCAGGTGGCCAAGAAGGCCAATGGCATCCTGGCTTGTGTCAGCAATAGTGTGTCCAGCAGGGACAGGGAAGGGATCTGACCCCTGTACTTGGCACTGGTGAGGCCGCACCTCGATTCCTGTGTTCAGTTTTGGGCCCCTCACTACAAAAAGGACATTGAATGACTCGAGCGTGTCCAGAGAAGGGCAATGGAGCTGGTGCAGGGTCTGGAGCACAGGTCGCACGAGGAGCGGCTGAGGGAACTGGGGGTGTTTAGTCTGGAGAAGAGGAGGCTGAGGGGAGACCTCATCACCCTCTACAGCCACCTGAAAGGAGGTTGCAGAGAGCTGGGGATGAGTCTCTTTAACCAAGTAACAAGCAACAGGGCAAGAGGTAATGGCCTCAAGTGTCTCCAGGGAAAGTTTAGACTAGATGTCAGGAAGCATTTCTTTCCAGAAGGGGTTGTTAGGCGTTGGAATGGGCTGCCCAGGGAGGTGGTGGAGTCCCCATCCCTGGAGGTGTTCAAGAGTAAGGTCGATTTAGAGCTTAAGGATATGCTGTAGGTGGGAACTGTGCTAGGCGAACAGTTGGACTAGATGATCTCCAGGGTCCTTTCCAACCTAAATGATTCTGTAATTTTCAGGTTTAGTTTAGTGTCTAAAAGCTTCTGCCTACTGTAAAGTGATACTCTTGCCTGTAACTTCTTAGCCAAATGTACCATAAAAATTTGGAGAAACTGAAGGGGTGTTGAAGGCATGCCATGTCTGCCGGTTATATCAACCAGGTAACGTTTATGATGTGGTAAGTGCAGTGACAAGATTCATTACTGCAGATGAACTTCCTTTTGGTTTGGTTTTTGTTTGGTTGGTTGGGTTTTTTTAATGGAAAGATAAATTTTTAGCATTCTAAAATTGTCTAGAAATGAAGGGGAAAAATGATATATCTTACTGATCCTTTTCTTTTTCTTAATTTGACTGACACAGTGTAACACAAGCTCAGGTATTCTGTGTGTCTCTCCTCATCATAGCTTCTCAGAGGGGAAGAAAGAATTGAATTTCCAATTCTGTACCAGTGTTGTGACAAGTCTCCCTACTTTCTCCTCCCCCCATTTTCCAATATCTATTATTGCTTTTCATTTTGAAGATACTCTTCAAATTAGCACAGAGTGTCCAGTAGTTCAACTAGGTAGGCTTCTTTACCATTCAGGTGTAAAGATCTTAGAGGTATCTGCTGGCTGGAGGTTAAATATTAACCACAACCTAGAAATTCAGCACTCACCTCATTAATCCATTTGAAACCATCTGTCATAAAAAGATGCAATATGCTGTATGACTTTTTTTTTTCCCCTCTTTGGCATCTGCCAATTAATTTTAAATCTCTGAGAAATGTGTTGTTAAATTCAATAATTTTGTGGCTGTGCTTTTCTCAGTTTGGATATTTTGGCTGATATTTATTAAGATTGCTTCCATTAAAAGAGTCTCCATTCGAAAACTTTTCTATAGGGGAATAAACTATTCTTCCCTTGGTGTCATCTTTTCTTGTTGGGATGGACTGTTCTGAACAGC
Organism: Athene cunicularia; assembly: GCF_003259725.1. Lineage (NCBI taxonomy): Eukaryota > Metazoa > Chordata > Aves > Strigiformes > Strigidae > Athene > Athene cunicularia. The sequence continues at coordinate 20,858,638 of NW_020799109.1, read as the reverse complement.
AGTATGCACAAAGCTGTTCTCCCTAGGAGATGCCCTTGGGGAAAAAAATGAGCAAAACAAAACCTGCCCGTATGTTCCCTTCCTTTCCAAAATGTGTAATGATTCCCCCAGTGGTATGGAGTGGGTATGGAATGAAATATTTTAAATATGCTGGGATTTGCCCATGCGTGTTGTGCTGTGTTTCTATAGGCATGGACTGAATGCAGAGAGCAGTAAGAGTTGTAAGCCTTTCCCAAAAGACATGGTGAATGGAAGATTGAGTACTTAAGTGCTTTCTGTAGTATTAAATAGAGTAAATCTGTATGCATTTCTAGGACATCATACTGTGACAGACTGAATGCCAGACTCTGTCTCTCTGACTGTGGTGAGAGATTTAGCAGATGATAATTTCATCTGTTGTTACCTATGGTGGTGTTATGGAGATGTATACTAGTTAGCTCTCAAAGACAGTTTTACATTGATGGGAATAATTGTTGTAGGAAAAAAAGCACTGATGTACCATTATGGCTGCCTGAACAGGGCACACTTGGGTATTTCAATATTCCTTCTTGACACTCAGTAGCATACTTAGATCCATGCTGATCCTTTTGCATAGCTACTGAAAAGAAACCTCATTTTTCTTCACAACAAGCAAGATGGACTACTTCACTTATCAATACATGTTCATTTACTACTTTTTCTCATTGTGCTTTGAAGCTATTTTTTGGTAAGAGAAAGCTTATGTCAATAACAGTCTTCTGAAATAAAAATTTATAGGAGAGCATTAATCAGCAATATTGTTTATTCTGCAGGTCTTTTATATAAGCTTTTCCAGCACTGTAGAAAACCCTTTTTTGCTTTTGCAGATGGAAATAAAGAGATACTGTTTCTGACTATATTTTGCCCTCAAATTCCCATGCATATAATTGCAGTGGTAATTTGCTAGTTGCATGCTTATTTTTTTGATCTACAAAAATCCTGAATGTAAGCAGTCAGAACCCAGAGTATGTATCCCAAGAGAAGCTCTAAAATATGATTTCATAAGAATGAAACCATATTTTAACCCTAACAGATCCTTCTATTTTGATGGTACCCCTGTTGTTTCAATTGTATAGCATCTAGATTTGTGTTTCATTGTTATAATACTATAATAAAGCTGGGTGGTTTCAACTCCACTGTCATGATAATGTTTTGACATAATACAGCTTCTTATTTATCTTAAATTGCTGAGGTGTTTTTTAATTGATAATTGGTTAGCAAACTGGTGCTTTAGTTTAGTAGCCATTGTCTGCTCTGTAGAGGCTGAAAGGAATCGCTGGCTAGAAATGAGTGCACTGGTTAGCTTTACAGTTATGTGAGAAGGGCAAGTCTCCCATGATGAAAACCTTGCAATGAATTGCTTCTTCTTGAGGTGCTATTTGAAGCTTAGCAAAGAAGAGATCAGATTGGCAGTGATAACTGCGAACTCTCACAAAAACCTGTTCCCACTTCTGAAAATTTTACTAGCTTAAACAGCTTCCTTGGCTTTTGTTTTCCATTGCAGCAGATTAATCTCATTATTTTATTTTGCAAAAGTGAAATAAATGACAAAAAATCTAGGGTAACAGGTTTCTTTTCAGCCAGTGAGTAGCCATGTTCTTACCAGCCAAGCTGGAGTACTACCCATTAATGTGAATCATGCTTCTAGACTCAGTTTTGCACAGTACTATTTTTTTTTTTAATTTAGGCAACCAGGCAGAGTAGGTCTTCTGAAATATATTTCACAGAGATTACTTTATAAATGAATTTAACACCATTGTCCCAGATTTATTAAGAGCTTTGAGATGGACATTCCCAATGAAATATTCAGGAGAGATTTCGTAGTTCTGTGCAGTTCTCTACTAGCCATTAGTGTGTGGTAACTCTAGAGAGACATAAAATATACAGTACCTGAGGTTTTCTTATAGCACTTCAGCTTTACTATTCTTTCTCTAGAGCTTATTTCACAGCAGCTTGTACAAAACCATTATGAATAAACATCCACTCCTGTGTTTGCATAGCCAATCCATACAAGCATGAATGAGAATAAATAATTCTTCTGCAGTTTACTGCACTTGTGATGGGTACTTGTTTCTATCATCATTTTGTCTTTTTGTCTCTAGGATTTTACAGTATGAGTGCAATAGCTTGTTCACATAAGCTAGATGGTATACAGTGTACGCTGATGAATTCTAGGCAAATAAATAATCAGCTGTCTTTGGCAGGAAAGTGTATTTGAGAGAAAAAACAGTGTAAGCTGAAGTGACCATAGTTACATGTATGTGTCAGTTGCCTGTTGTCCTGTTGACACTTAAAGTTCACATTTTCTATTACAATTCCAGGATAATTATGCAGCTCCTTGACATGAATGGACTTGGTCAGACCCTAAACAGAATATGTTTGCAGTTGAAATCAAATGCAGTCAATGTTATTGGATTCTGTTAATTAAGGCTGACACTGAAGGCATAGGAAAGAAATATATAGATAAATTGTGTAACTGCCTTCAGCTCAGATCTGTTACAGTAATTACATATGGAAGTGCACAAAGCAGAAGGATTAATTTTTCTTATTATGACTCAAGCCTCACTCTGGACTTGTGCTAAGGACTGTTGTGTATGAGCTATCTGCAAATGAGTATCTGGTCATTTGGGCTGGGAAGGCAAAAGTAACCAGATCTGATGCTAAACGAAACAATTCTTTTGGGTGAAGTTGGCTATACAAGCTGGTGTGTCTTAGTTGTACAAGTCTAGTGATTTAGCTAAGACCAGGAGGATTTTTGGCCTTTTGAATTAGAATAGAAGAGACTATTTCAGTTGGAAGAGACCTACAATAATCTATCTCGTCCAACTGCCTGACCTCTTCATGGCTGACCAAAAATTGAAGCATGTTTTTAATGGCCAAATTCTCCAAATGTCTCTTTAGACACTGCCAGGCTTGGGGCATCGGCCACCTCTCTAGGAAGCCTGTTCCAGTGTTTGACCACCCTCTTGGTAAAAAAATGTTTCCTGATGTCCAGTCTAAACCTCCTCTGACACAGCTTTGAGCCATTCCCACAGGTCCTGTCAGTGGATCCGAGGGAGAAGAGATCAGCACCTCCCTCTCTGATTCTCCCCCTCTGGAAGCTGTAGCCCCTTGTTGCCCCTTGGTCTCCTTTTCTTCAAACTAGACAAATGAAGACTCTTTAGCTGCTCCTCACAGCCTTCCAGCCCTGTCACCAGCTTTGTTGTCCTCCTATGGATGCATTCAAGTACTTTAACATCTTTCTTAAATTGTGGGGCCTCGAATTGCACACAGTACTCAAAGTGAGGCTGTACCAATGCTAAATCCAGCAAGATAGTCACCTCTTCTGACTGACTGAATTATATATGGGAAAGAAAACTTTGGTATGATGTTTAAATCTGCAAAGGAAAGACCTTGTCATCATAGCATCTTGTTGCAAAGGTTAGGATTACAGAGATACCTAGTCTAACCTCAAAACATCGTGAGCCATCAGCTCAGACCAGGTTTCTCAGGGCTTTGTTCAGTCTTGAAAATCTCCAGGGAGGGAGATGGCACAGACTCTGTGGGGGACCTGCTCCACTACTTGACTGCTTCACAGTGCAAAAGTCCCTCCTTGCAACCAGCCTGAGCCTCTCTTGTTTCAGCTTACCCTCATTGCCTCTCCCTCTCCTGCCATGCATCAGTGTGAAGGGCCTGGCTCTGCTCCTCCATAGTCTCCCTGCAGGCACTGGCAGGTCACCAGTGAACTGGAAGATATGTTTGAAGCACTGTTTATTTATTTCACCTGTATTTCTGCATTCCTCTTGAATGTTGCATAATAGTATGTGAAACAGCATTTATATCCAACAAACTGTATTGAATCATCCCTGAGTTTTTTTGCTTTTTCAAGTCTCGAGCTTTAATAAATTCAGATTTTATGGGAGGAATTATTATGCAGTGTTTTTTCATTCTTCCAAGTCTGACTTATAAAGCTCCTGGGGCTGAGGGGAAGAAAAGAAAAAGAAATAGAAGTGAAAAAAAAAAAAAGAAAAAAGAAAAAAAGCTGAGTTTTGTTTTTTCTTGGATTTATAATTCTGTTCACACTAACATTCAGTCTGGCTATCAAGTGTGTGTGAGAGTGTTGGTGAAATTCCTCTCATGACAGATGTATTCATACGTTCACAATCAGTGAAGTCTTAATGCTTCCCTTCCACATTATGTGGACCTGAATATAAGGCTGACTTTAAAATTAGGGTCTCAAGTATGGCAAAGTAGTGATTGTTGTGGGTTTTTTTACATTTTAACTCCCTCAATCTGTTTGTTCCTCAGTAAAAAATATACAGTGAAATAGGAGATAACACTTTTCAGGGCTGAAATTTATATATCACTGATGATAAAAGATGTTATTGAAATCAGAATGGGACAAATTTCCGTCACACACCAGTAGTTGACTTCCTAAATCTATTATTACTGAATTGCAACTGTTTAAATCAGAACTAGGCGTGGTAACATGAATTTTTGTATTTATCCAGTATCTGTTGGAAGGCAATTCTAATAAAGCCTCTTAGAACAAGGTGAAAGTCAAAGGAAGATAATTCTAGAAGTTCTTGTTCAGCTAGCATCAGTGGGGACCTTGTTTAAAGGAAAAGGGAATTTGGTTCAAACACAGAGGTGTAGCCTCCACAAACGTTAATGGAGTTAAGACAGAGCTCTGACTTTACTTTCACATCTTAGCACTGAAAAGAATTTGTTCTAGCTCAGTGCTTAGCATTGTTCAGCCTTTGACCTGGAGAATCCTGGGCTGCAGGACAAATAATTTGTGTGAGAAGTTCAGTAGAGATGGTTATGGAGACTTTACACACAGAATGTTTCTTTTGAGGGTATTTTTACCTTCCTGCCAAAAAATTGAGTAATATGTTACTTAAAATACCTCCTAAGTTACAGATAAAGATTCCTGTGTTGTCTGTACAATAATGGCCAGCACTATTTGACAATATGTGGTTGCCCAGGAATTTTTATTCTTTGCTTCTTTCTGACCTTCTGCAGTTGCCTTGCAAACAAAATCCTACCTGCTATATTTATTTATTGACTGTCCCCTCCAGTTTTAGCACTATTTGCATTCTTCCTTTTACTGGTTATATTTACATTTCTGTGGTTTTGGGGTTCCTTGAATAATATCTTAGACAACAAAACCAGCTGGTTTCCTGTTAGTCTTACAATGTGAATGGAGTACTTTGTTGTCTCATCTTAAAAAAGGAGATTCTCTTGTTACAGTTGTCACTAACCATTAGACATTAATTTTCTAATGATTTTGCACGTTTTGTCTTAACAGAGGTTTTGAAGTTTATGAGTGGAATTCTTTTCACTTCTTGTAAAAATATTACCTAGAATGAAAAAACTAACAAAATTACATAAATTTGATATACAGCATTACATTAACTACACAAAGTTATTTATCAGTGGGAAAGTCAAATTGTGACATATGTAAGCCCCACTCCAACATATTTTAATGTGAATTTGGGTCTTAGACTTTAAGATTATTCTGCATCAGAATCTGGCTGATTTGCTGGCAGCCTTCCCCCGAAAGAAGAAAGTGTTTATATCAAGTCTGATTACCCAAAGTGCTATGTGCATTGTGACCATGTTTACTATGAATGCTTAAATGCATGCAGTAAATAGCCTTATCTTTGAATATTTTTGACTTCAATGGAAAAACCTCAAAGATTCATCATATAAAAAAGATGAAAAAATTGTTTTCACACAGGAGTTGTGGATCATATTTTCAAGGGCACAGTGGGACTCTCACTGTCCCCACCTCCTAATTCCAGAGTTCATGCAAATCACGGTGCACACGTAGCACATGTTGGTCCATCTTTGGTTATTTGCTTTGTACATGTAAGTTCAGTCACTGTATATACATATTGAAACACCAGAGCAATGCAAATAGGGAAGATTTGTAACAAACAACCCCCACCCTCTTGATCATTTCAGTGGAAGTAAAAATTGGGGATAGAAAATGCTCTCACTTGTAGCTTCGGGGCTTAGACCTGGATGCTGATTGTTTAGATGTTCCTGACTGGAGGTTTTCCTTCCAGTCTTTAGCTGGCTGCAATTATAGTTCTACCATCTTTCATTTTAATCTTTGCTGATTTTTATTTTTTTTTAAATCTCACTAAATATGCAAGTAGAAGCAAAGAAACACATCTGCTGTAGAAAATATTCTGAATTGCAGTTTAGAGAGTTTATGAATATTGTAGGCTTATCACTTGTACAACACTGTGGGTGGCACACTGTCAAGTGTAGACAGCATGGTGGGAGATCCCAGTATGGAAATCTTTTTTTAATGGTAGTGAAAAGATGAAAAAAAAAAAAAATTGGAGGGAAAAGGCTTGATTTTGAAGGTGAGAATGGCATGTTGGACACAAATTAAATTACTGTATGAATTTAGACAGATATGATGTGATTAAAAATCCATGTGTTTAATCCACCAAGTCTTTATAGAGCTCATTACCATCATGTGGGAGAATTCCAGCTGAGAATTTTGGGCTGATTTACATGAATAAGTATTAACTTATGGGTCTCAGGGAACTGGCCTTGTATTTCTGAAATGTAAATTTCTTGTGCTATTCTATGAACCAGGAAGGATTTGAAAACTCAGCTGTGCTTTTTTGCTAGTAAAACTGTGTGTTTTCTGATTCTATTTTCTCAGCTCTTTTGTTAGTGCTTCTACCTGGCTTGAATGTTCCTCTGTCTACCAGCTGGGTCTCAAGCTAGCTCTCAGGAGATATTAACAGAAAATGTTTGAGAAATGCATGATCGGGCTGTAAATATTAAATATTGTGGGCTCTGACAAAATGTAAAGGATTGTACTTATTACCAGAACACTCTTCTGATTTCCAATATAAATGCCAGGTAATATGTGTGTTCCAAAAACCTGCCTGCAAATACATGGGATTTGGAAATCAAATTTTCCAAATTTTCCTGCCAATTGCTTAGCCTGCCTGTCATTGTTCCCCTCAGCCCTTTTTTTTTTTTTTTTTCTGTGATGGTGCATTTTACACAAGTGCAAAAGAGAAGCAATTTAAGAGGCTTTTTGTATATAAGATACTCTACAGGCAACTCACCTGATGGAAATGAAACAATTCTGCATTTGTGATAATTTTGTCTCCTGCATGTAACATTTATTACACAAAAGGCATAATTGTGGAGATAGAGTTCTTATTTGCTGATGCATTAGTTAAAGTGAATAAAAACATGGGTTTGTATATGGCTTAAACCAAGATGAACAATTTTTAATAAAGGCAATTTCTTTACAACAGGTCAGAAAATTTATTTCCCATCCCATGAATATTCACTATTTAAATGCCTTCTTTTATCATAATAAATTTGGACCCCTGAAAATATTAATGAAATTATATTATGGAAAAAATGCAATCAGGAAACTTGAAACATTTAATTCAAACTATTTTGAAATATAGTTTTATTATCCTTATTTTATAAGTTTATATGTTCAGATATAAAAGGAAATTCTAACCAAAAATATTATTTTCTGTTTTGAAAAACCAGCATAAGATACTTGGATATCCATAGAGATTTTTCCCTTAATCAAAAAGTCTGTTAAAGTGTTTATTTTCCACAAAATGTTCTAGCTCTGACAATGCTGTGGTTTTAATTGAAAATATTTATTCAAATAATCTTCATCTACCTCCAGTACAGATTTTACCCTTATATCCATTTCTGATCCAACCAAAACTTAAAAAGACAATATGAGAACATTGTCATATTTTAAATGACTTTGGTAAACTGAGCAGACCCACTGTTTTATTGATCTTTGCAGCAGTATGGTCACTGAAATACTATCATGAAAACTTCCACAAGAGTTTCCACATTGCAACTGTGCCAAATTATCTTGGACAGACTATGTCTATCCTGATAGTAGCCCTTAGGCTGAATACAAAAATACTGGAGCTTGACATATACAAAGTAATGTAGGGGTCGGAATGTAAACCTATCTATAACAGAGGACAGGAGTCACCCTGCACTTCATCATTTTGCTCATGTGAGTTAATGTCCTCCTGAATAACTAAATAAGCACTTAAAATTTTAATGGCAGATGTGTCTCCAGATCAGCAACTTCTATGGTCAATGTGCCTTACCACATGCACCAGCCAACAGCCAGGATTACCAAGCAGCAAGGGGATGCACCATACTCAACATTAGCCACCTAATGTAACTGCTCGCTGAGCTGTTGGACCTCCACAGACCTGGTATTGTTCATGGAGAAAGGTCAGATCTCTCAGGCAGGACCTCAGAGGCTCAGAATTCCCTATGGAGAAACCTGCATTTTTCCACTGACTGTAGAAAGTTTAGGATGATCTGGTAGAGTTAGGAGCCCCAAGGGGAGGGAATAACAATACCGATATGGATTACAAGGCATCCTGCTGGAGCAGATCCTGACAGAGCCTTGGGGGTTTTGTCAGTAGGTCACAGGAGAGCAGGGCCATGTGGCAGTCCCATACACATGCAATACAATCTGATTGCACTTAGTAGGCAATTTATGCAGAACAGGAGCAGTTTCTCTGGGCATTCACTGTAGTTCTTTTCTAGATGAGCTTCTGCTGATTCTCTTACCTGAGACATGGGCTGGGTCTGTACTATGAGACAACCCTTTTTCTCATGATACTGTCTGCAGCTTATCCGTGGCTTCATGTTCTTCTAGGTAACTAGAAGTTACCTAGTTTAGTTTTCAGATCCTTGCTAGTGAAAAGAATCAGAATTATAATTGTATTCTTTCTGTGTACTGCATAGCTAACTACTGTGGCCTGCAACCCACCTACATACAGAAGGCCACCCACAAAGTAGCTCTAAAGTCTCTGGTGTTCTGCTACAGCAGATATTTCTGCTAGTTCAATTCATAAAGTCCATCAGCTGTCATATTTTTTTCCTCACTTGTTTTTAAATTATGGTACTTCAGGCTCTTGTTTAAGCATTCACATAAGAAGCATCACTTAAGCATTTTGTAGGGAATTGTTTGTGTGAAGTGGGACAAGGAAGTGTCAAACATACAAAATCTGTTCTGCTTCAGAAATTTATTATGTTCCTGAAGCACCAGTGCTTGGTTTGTCTGGCAACGCTGGGTCCTGGCTGTCTCCTCTAGACTGACTTCTTATGGCTCCCTTAAGCACTACACCATGCTAATGATATGCTGGTTGTGACAAGGGAATGACTCCTTCAAGGAGTGTTTTAGTGTCTTTGTAGAAGAACAGACGTTATTGTAGATCAGCACTTTGTCAGGTTGCAGGGGCTATAGTTTCAGTAGGTTCTCTTCAAAGCATACTAGACGGTATGGACCTTAAATTAAAGATTCCTAGGCAGATTGATGTCAAATTTTCTGCCAAAGAGTGATATTTCAAGAAAGTTTCGCTGTTTCACACCATAACATGGTTAGTGTTTTGTAGGTGTGACAAATCCTGATCTTCAAATGGATTAAATTTGTCTCATGGACACCATGGGTCAGAATTTATTCCTCTTGGCTTAGAATTAAAATATTAGGGAGAGGATTTAATGTAAATCCTTACTTAAGAGTGTTAAAGATTAAAGTGAGTTCTGATTCGCATAAATCTTTCAGTCTCCGCTCCCTGGCCCCTCACAGCTACCTACAGCTACCATCTTCTAAGAAACAACACAGAGAGATTTCATTAGTTCATCAGAGCCTGATGGGATAGCCAACTGTGAAAAGCAAATCCATCATGACTTTAGGCTATGTGGTTCCCTGAGAAGGGAATCATAATCATTGTGCATTTGCCAAGTGCCTGGGAATGTCCGGTAATGACTGAATCTTGTAAAATAATTCTAATCTTTCCTTCTTTGTCTGATCCTTCCCAATTCAGATAATCCTTTCTAGTTTTTCTTAAGTTAAAGTTCATGATTTTTGAACTTAATGCAAATTCAGGTATCTAAATAACTGACCTTAATTCATTCAATGCTTTCATAAAATTCAATAAAAGGTGCAAGCATCAGTGCTTTTGAAAATGAAGTTGTGTTTCATTGGAATTGGTAGCTAAAAATGTAATTGCCCTTGCTTTAACCATGAATCCAATCTGGATATTTAAATGTGCATTGTAATAGAGCCTGGAAACCAGCCATCTGTGTGCCATTTGTGCTTTAAAACTTTGGCCCCATAGCCCACTTTCAAAAACCCGGGTCTGAAACTGTGGAGAGTTCTTCTCAGCTGAGAGAACAACCTACTAATTAAATATCCAAAAGCAGCTTCCATTTTAGTATTCTTCAGATTTCAAAGCTTTGGTATAAAGTTGTATCAGTGTTAAAACAATATCAATGATATTAAAATGTTAAAAAATAGCTTTTCATACCACACAGTCAGGTGCAGTATAGTCATGGAGATCATATGGCAAGGTACTGCACTGAAATTTAAATGTTATTGTTACAATCTCATTTATGGCTGGTTTAAAATGAGCATATATTTCTAATTTCTAACTCTTAAGACACCAAGGGTACATGCACACATGCATGCACACATATACACATACGAAAAGCAGTTGCTAGCATTTGTAAAAGCCTCAAAGTTTATTTTTAATTATAGACTAAAATATAGAAATGTTTTTTCTTTTATTCTGATAAAAATCAGCACCTCCATATTATACTAATTGTTAATTTTGGTGCTTATATATGCTAATATGTATATACTATGTATATATCATATGTATATATTTAAGGGAGAAAAAAAAAAGTAAGACTTCAGGACTTACAGGTGGCCTAAATCATGTTCCTAATGCTGTGGGTTTACATCTTTTTGGTGTATCTGACGTTCCCTGACCACTTTTCACTTACATTACTTAAAAACATTCTTTACACATACTGTTAGGGAAGCTGTTATAAGAGGTAGCAGTTCTAAGTGACATCACTGATAGATTGTTGGCTTTTTGGGGCAGTATTTTTTGTGAGGCAATTGAGATTAAAAACCCTTGACTGTATCCCAAGTGTCCCAAGTGCTCTCCTCTTCAACCTTTCCTCCCAGAAATGGGCTTATATTTACTATTAGTGTAAATGCTTTTTCTAAAAAGAAATCTTATCAAAATCATAGTCAGCATTTGTATCCCCTTCACAGAGAGACTTTTGGAGTAGCTCCATCAACTCTCTTAAGGGAGCGTTATACAACCCAAACACAATTAAAATTTAGGATCAGGTACAACTTAGACTGAAGACAGCACTCCTCCTTAGCTGCAACATTTTTCTTAGATTATCAGGGTGATCCTGTGCCCTTTGACCACTGCCAGGAGGCTTACTGTTACCTGTTTTATTGAGAATTGATCAAGGTCAAGACCACTGTATCTTAGTACTAATATTGAACAATATAGCTCTCAAATTACATTTAAATTTCCACAGTGGCTTTGATGGAAATAATCAAGGCTCTTAAGACATGCCAACCTAACATAATATTACTTTAGCTCTGATCATGCCTGTTGTTATGAAAAAGAGAAGGAAAAACACATTTCAGGCTCACAAAAGCAGAAGGGAAAATGTTTTTTTTATTGGAGGTCTGGCTTTTCAGATTAATTTGAGAACAGGTGTGTGCTGTAAAGAATTCTGTTTTAACTAGCTCTTAACATGAAGGTTTGGAGTTTTTAAAATTATGTTTTATTCTCCATAAGACATTTTAACAACACCAAATGATTTTTAAAAATTATAATTTTAGGCTGTGTCATTATGGATGGGTAGATGGATGAGTATCTGTCATTGCATATGACAGGCATCTACTCTTACAGAGCTTTCAGGCTTGTGCTTTTAGTTTCCAAGAAAGACTGCTGCTGTTAGGAGAATTCTTACAGCAGAAGGCAGAAGAGAAAGTATTTAAGATCTTGTTCTCAGCAAAGCTAAGTTTTCGAATGAGAGGGTACTAAGTAACTGTATGCATAAAGTACTGGACATAATGTTATTTTTTGGAGAAGTTGGAGTTTGGATGGTTTGAAGTATCAAAATCCTTGATGTTCCCATCAACATTGCATCTAGTTTTCTATTGTGTTGTACTTTTTGTAGTGATTTGTGAAAATTTTATTCAGAATCTGTGGTAGTTACTCTTGATAGCTGCTGTGTGATTGAGAGAGACCACACAAAGTGAAGGGAAAAGATGAATCACTTATCTTGTTGTTTAGAGACTTCATGGTATCCATGCCTTATTTCCTCATTCTGCCAATACTGGGAACATTGTTAGTATAGGATTATTCATACATAAAGCAATCCTTGAGTAGAAATTTATATTTGGATTGTGATGTTGTAGATCACTGTACAGCTGAATGTCAGATATCAACAGCTACATCCTGGGTACTACAGTTTCTGTCAGCTGCGTAAATTCTCACTTTTAGGTGACATACCATATTTTAATCACTACACGTGAGTAATGCTCACATTCTGACAAAGGATAGTGGACAACAGACTACAGAAGTTCAGAAAACTCAAATCACACCTGCAGTTCAATTTTTGAAGGCGGATACCAATAGCGAGAGGTATCTAAATGAGGTGGACTGGTGGTCTGCTGGTGGAATACTGTTCTGTTCCTGATTTTCCAGCCATGCTGCTTTAACTGAAGCTACTCAGAGTTTTTCCACTGATGGAAGAAAATGGTATCTATGAATTGTTTTCTGGTTTATACCTGACTACCTCTGTATATCATTTCACAGCAGCCTGTTTCTGCCCGTACATGGGTCCTAGCCTGTCCTTTATGGATCAGATCCATGGAGATACATTATGGAATCTGTTCGAGGCTGTGTGAGTGCTTAAAAAGCTTTATAAATTAAATGCACTATCTAAATTAGCCATCTGGTCTGCCAAAGAAATAACTCACCTTAGTGAGTGTTTTATTTAGAACAACTGAATAAAAATATTAGCTATGCATTATTCTAAAAGTAAAGGAAGAACATGAAATATCACCCTGAGAAAATCAGAAAAAAAGTTTTAAGTGAAACACACACACACACACACACACACACACACACACAACTAATATATATTGAATTTGTTGTCTTTGGGGTTTTTTTGTAATGTGAATGAAAGTAGGTGACCATCATGAGATAAAATTTGTTTCTTTTTGCAAAAGAGGAAAGTATTTAGATTTGTCTGAATTTTGAGTGATTTTAGTGTGAAATTCACTGCTGTAAAGCAAGAAGAAATGTAGTATGCTGAAGAGAAGGGGGCAGAATTCTTCATTCTCACATTATGGTGTGGGAATATTCTGCTAAGAAAGTGGGAACTTTAGATCAGGGCTGCCTCCCTGTATTGAATGACAACCCATCTGAAAACTGTACTTCTGGAGATTATGGTACTGAATCTTATGATCAACATTGCCAGTGGAAGCAAGGGGTTAGGATGAAACGGGCAGCTGTGATGATGGAATAGATGGAGAGGGAAGTAAAAAAACAGAAATCTTTTCAGCAAAAGGTGCTGGTTTTGTTTTTTCTGCGATGTAGAAATGTGCGACAAAGCCATAGGGAAAACAAATACGATTTCAATCCATCCATTATGAAAAAACATGAAAGTGTTTTTATCATTACCTAGTTAGAGTTAGAAACTATTTTAATCATAAATAAGACCAGTTAAAAGATTACAAATGTTGAGTTTTGTAGTTATAACTACAAAAATTAATCCCATGACAGATGCCATTTTAAGACACAAACCTATTAAATGTTTCATTAAATTCTTACCATGTATCATTGACTCAATTCTGAACATCTAAAAATGAAAAGAAAGAAAGAGTACATAAATAATACTGGTATGGGGCATCTCACCCCACATTAAATCAATATTCTGCCTTGACAATAGCAAATGGTGATTATGTCAGCTAGAACAAGGTAGAAGGTTACTAGACTTCTGTAACAACATTAAATCTGCGTAACTTGGCACGGTCTTCTTGTAAGCCTTTTTTTTTTTTTTGTCTAACACAAAGTTGCTTACAGAGTTGTAAATATTTTTGGAAAATGCTGCTTTTACCAGTCTTAATACTAAACCTGAGCAAAAGACTGGGGAATTTCATGTTCACTATCTTAACACTCATTTTAAAAAATCAGAGTTTGCTTTTCTGCTTCTTTGAAGTTTACTTCATTAGGAGTATTACAAACTTTAAAGCTGAATCTGTAGGTCATCTGTACTGTGGGTGAGATAAGGCATGAGGTAGGCATACACTCCATCCTCCTATGGTGAATTCACATGCATTTCCCTACAGTTGTAGGCTGTCGTTATTCTTTGTTACTCCAGTGTAATTTTAGTGACACATTGGACATGAAGAGTGAAGTTATTAGCTGGTGTGTTTTATAAGGATGTTTAGCACTGGTAACACATGCTATAAATACACGATTGGGATAACTTCTGTTTGAGATTTCCAGACACATGAATATTTTCCTAATAGAACTGAATGGATTCCTGGGAATTCTGTCTAATTTTGAAGTGAAATACTAGACAAGTTTTAGAAAAATAAACTTGCTCTGTTTCTTTCATTTTTTATGAGTTTTATATTTTAGTGATGGTAGGAACGCACAGTTTATATTTGCTTTTAATCTAGTTTGTATTTTGATGGAGCTCTGTCTTTTAAACAGTAACTGGTTGAATTAATTTTATTGTAAATTCTTAATTTGTCGGGCACTCAACTGCTTTTAATATTGTGTTGCTGCTCCAAACGAGACATGAAAAACAGCTTTTTAATGTTTCGTGTTTCCCCAGTTGCCTTTTAGAGGCTTTTTGCAGTGGGGGGATATATAAACAAGGGCTCATCTGGAACTAGAAAAAGGAAGTTAACATTAATGTTTTGGTGCAAGCCTAAAGCAGTCTGCATTTTTAAACACTGTGCAGAAATATAATATCAATTTTGGTAATTTTTGTTCCTAGTGTCTTTTTTTGGGGTGCTTTGCAGTTGCACTTTGGAGAGAAAGTTATCACCAGAGTAACATGGTTCATCAGAGGTGTCTCAAAACGTCTGTGTGTTTGTTCATTTGTAACTGACATGGATGTGAAGAATGAAAACAAAAATTACAGCTTTATGCCATACTTGTCTATGGAGAGGTGCAATGAGATACTTAAGAACAGCTGTTTATGAAGCCTTAATATATTCATAGTGGCAGCTGCAGTTTCTTAGAACACAATAGCAAGAATGTAAGAGCGGCAGTGCTGTACAACTTGAAGAAGAAAGTTTTTATCATCTTCCCATCCATGACCAATCTGTAGATGATAAATTGCATAGAAAATGTCAGGAGATTGAATGGTAGATGTTCTTGCAAGGGCTCAAGTCAGATACTAGTAAAAGGTGGCTGTGGTTTAGGATATTAGTCATTTAACATGGCTGCATTAAATCCAGTTTGCACCAGGTCATGTGTATTACCACAAAGATACAGTTTGAGAACCCTTTGAACCATATTCTCAACTCCGAACCAGTTGAGCAGTTGGGATTTTTTTATTTTTTTTCATTATTGTATTGATAGTTCTGCTTGGTCTTCCACATGCTGAGATATTTTTCTCCATCAAGCCGTTCTAGCGCTTACTCTTGTAACACTGTTGGCTTTCACTTCGAAGCTCCAGTCAGTCCTGATTACAGGAAACACAAACACATTGGATTATTAGTCTTGAAGAACTTTATAAATGTCGAGAAAAGAGAATATGGTATGTTAGACGTGTGTTGTGTATATCAGCTACAGCTGACAGTAACAATAGAATTCCATAGGCTTTGCTTGTTTTACTGAATTACAGATTTGAAGTATGCTGAGGAGGGGTGGTGACTAAAAGGGAGAGGTGAGGCCTGGATTTACAGAAATGCTGATCCTTATATGTCTTTTGTAATAGCCAGCTGGTAATCACAAACACTGCATGTGCATTATGCCAGGCTTGCATTTCAGCTGAAGCACCTATAAACATGTGTTGATACAATTGTAGGAGGATAGAATTTAATTGGTGTTTTTCTATCATGGTGTTCTTTGTAACTGAAAAATACTTGGTGATATAATTATTTCGGCCACCAGGTGGATGTGCAGCCATCTGTCCTGCCATCAGCCAGGCTGCTGCTACAGTGCTGCCTAGAAAGAGGTATTTTTCAGTGAACAGCCAATGCCTTTCCTCTTTCAAACTGTCAAATCTTTTTCAGAATCAGTTCTTTTTCCTCAGACCATTTCGTGAATATGCAGCAGATATTTCCCATTATCAAGTGATCTTGTTGAGAAGGGCAATGCTACTCCATTGCTGACTGTACTTTTGCTTTGATCTCAAGCAGAAATCTGCTTTAATCAGTTCAGTAAGCTTTCTTTTTCCACTACACTGCACTGCAGTATATATATATATATTTTAAAGGCAGAGAATAAAAGCTAGGTATCATGGGATTTTCTTTCTTTCTGCTAAGCTGCCTTCCCAGGAGCCTTTTCCAGAAGTGGAATCTAGACAGCTGCTGCCATTTGGCTACGTTGCCATATTGAGCAGCTGCACTTACATTTAGGGTAGTAAAAGTCTGAAAGCCGTTTGAACATCACTTAGGCTGAGTTTAGGTTTGATCAGTTTTGGCACTTTTTCTTGATGTTTCAGATGCTTAAGTTAGTAATAAACCACAAGATGTCATGCAGTAATACCTGTTAATTATTATTTTAGCCATATGGGGAGGTAGAATATCTGTTAACTGCATTTTAGCTGTATATTCATTATTTCACAACTTATGCAGTACTCTATCCTGGTCTCTTGTATAGTCCCTGCATAGCATTGGTTAAAGCTCTGAATTTACGTTTCATAAAGGAAAGTGTATTTTGAATTCATTTTAATTTAGAACAAAGCAACTTTTAAAAACTTTTCCTACATAATGGAAATTAATAATATTTCCGTTTCAGCATTTGATTTCA
The DNA here is from genome assembly GCF_003259725.1 of Athene cunicularia. Taxonomy (NCBI): domain Eukaryota; kingdom Metazoa; phylum Chordata; class Aves; order Strigiformes; family Strigidae; genus Athene; species Athene cunicularia. Next base: position 20,841,782 of record NW_020799109.1, on the reverse strand, counting down.
GGATTCTGAAAGGGTATTTCAAATTATACCCTGCAACTATTTTTAGTATATTCTGGTTTATGTCTTATAAGAAAAATACAAAAGTGTTGCTGCTACGTTCATTTACATGTCAACAAAACATCAAAAATAAAGTGTGCATTTTCCTTTCTAATATTGCCTTGACATGGAGATAACATACTACCTTTCCTTGTGATGATGGCAGACCTTGGTGTTTGCCATCAAAGCCACTATTTCTTTCGGTTCAGCCTGAAATTTACAGGACAAAAGTCACTTAGAAGAGAAGTAGTGTGGTGGACCTATGTTGTCCAGCTGTCCAGTCTTGGGACCAGATCTGAGGCAAGAACTGTCTGTAACAATGAGCTCTGCTGGAACCAGCTTGATGAATGATGTTTAGATACACTAACCCACAGGCTTGCCTCAGCCTCCAGACATTACAAATCTAGTAAAGGAGCACTTAAAGCTTTTTCTGCCTCCATCTGCCTGAGCTGTATCTTTTGGGGTAAAACACAGTACCAGTGGGTAAAAAAACTGGCTGGCAGGGCCTAAAGAATTGTGCTGAATGAAGTTAAATCCAGTTGCAGCCAGGCACAATGGGGTTCCCCAGGGCTCAGTATTGGGGCCAGTTCTGTTTAATAGCTTTATTGATGATCTGGACAAGGGGATTGAGTGAACCCTCAGTTAGTTTGCAGATGACACCAAGTTGGGTGGGAGTGTTGATCTGCTCGAGGGTAGGGAGGCTCTGCAGAGAGACCTGGACAGGCTGGAGCCATGGGCTGAGGCCAACTGTGTGAGGTTCAACAAGGCTCAGTGCAGGGTCCTGCACTTGGATAACAACAACCCCCAGCAGCGCTACAGGCTTAGGGCAGAGTGACCGGAAAAGTGCCTGGCAGAAAAGGACCAGAAAAGGGGGTGTTAGTAAACAGTTGGCTGAATATGAGCCAGCAGTGTGCCCAGGTGGCCAAGGCTACCAATAGCATCCTGGCTTGTATTGAAAATAGGGTGCCCAGCAGGACTAGGGAAGTGATCTTACCCCTGTACTCGGCACTGGTGAGGCCACACCTCAAATACTGTGTTCAGTTTTGGGCCCCTCACTACAAGAAAGACATTGAAGTGCTGGAGCCTGTCCAAAGAAGGGCAACGAAGCTGGGGAAAGATCTAAAGCACAGCCCTCATGAGGAGTGGCTGAGGGAACTGGGGTTTTGTAGTCTGAAGACAAGGAGGTCCAGGGGACACATTATCGCTGTCTACAAATATCTGAGAGGAGGTTTTAGGTAGGTAGGTCTCTTCTCCCAGTTAATAAATGATAGGATGAAAGGAAATGGCCTCCTGTTATTCTGGTGGAAGTTTAAATTAGGTATTAGGAAATATTTCTTCACTGAAAGGGTTGTCAATCACTGGAACAGGCTGCCCATGGAAATGGTGGAGTCACCATCCCTAGAGGTGTTTAAAACACCTGTAGGTGAGGTGCTTAGGGATGTGGTTTAGTGGTGGACTTGACAGTACTATGTTAATGGTTGGACTCGATGATCTCAAAGGTCTTTTCCAACCCAAATGATTCTATGGTTCTATAGCTATGTGAAAATGATGGAGGCTATGCAAGCTAGGTGTTAAATGTGATGTCTGATAATTTACATGGACTTGTGCTATCGCTTCTTTTCCTTTCAGGTTATCTCCCATTTTCTCATGAACTTTAGTTAAGCCATTCAGAAAAGTTAACATGTGGCTCGTTCTACAACTCTTGCTGGCTATGTATCTTCTTTGTATTATAGGCAGTTATAATTTTATCATTTTGTACTAAAAGCTGCAGTCTGTTCTTGGTTTATATCTTGTATTTTGCATACTAATGATATTTTATATCAAAGATAGTAATATCCTCTTCTGCACCTTTTTATTATCTGTTAGCGTTACAAAATATTATCATGTTTTCAAGTGTCCTTATCAGGCATTCTCGTATACAGTCATTGTATATCACAGAAGCAGATGGGCTTGTTGGTAAGGTAAAATGTTGCTGGGAGAAGACAGCTTGTTTGTAGTTTGCCGGTAGAATGCACTGAAGAGAAAATAGAGCAACTGCAAGGAGCAGTTGAGGTGAATTTTTTGGGAGGGAGGTAAAGTTTATTTGATCTTGTGTTAAATATTAGGTATGCAGAGCTGCTTCTCAGGCAAACAAACTTCCTCACTTTGTTCTTGTGGCTTTAGGTAAGTACTCATTTCAGCAGTACAGACTCAAAAATAACTGCCAGCAATTTCAGGTAAAATAAAATAGAAAAGTGTCAATGAGATTAAAAGATTTTTAAACTCAAGAACAATTTACATTTCAATTTTTGCTTTGAATTGTAGACAACAGTAAGGTTTATTCAATTTTATGCCTTCTAACCATGGTACATACATTAATGACTCAAACATGGATATAAAGGAGAATGTCCTCAAGTGCAGTAAAGACACTGAACAGATAGAAATTTCATTGAAACTGATACTGTGGATGTTTGGCAGTGATGCAGGACACACAGACGCTGACACAACACTGTTAACTTATTGCATCAGTGGATGTGCTTTATCTGGGTTTTCTTTACAATCTACCGTATGATACAATTTTTAAAGTATAGACACTTTCCCACACCCTTCAGAAATATTTGCTCTTCATCCCACAATCCAGAAGATCAGCTTGTTTTTCTCAGAGAAACTGAAGTGCTCATAAAGACTTTGCAGACATTTTCTATATAACACGTGCAAGGGGAAAGGACATGCAGCAAATTACAAGGCTGCCGCACTGATCTTAGGTACCCAGCAATCACTTGGTCTCTGCCTGGTGGTGTGTGTCAATACACAAGCAGAAGCATGTGGTGCTGCTGTATCCATAGCATGGAAAAGGAGACAAGCAGCTGCTGACAGTATTTTGCTATTCAGCTGACATTTAGGAGTTATCCCTATTACCTGGATCTTACTGTCAATTAGCCAGAATTAGTGCATAATTGTTCATTGCTGGCTGTGCTGGCTGTGGTCTAATATGTTGAGAAGGTTGTTTCCAAGTGCATCCTTTTTGGATGACAAAAAACAAAAGAAAAAAAAAATTCAACCTTTTCATGGAATGAGTTGTCCCTATGCCAGTTCTCTTTGGGATCAAGTTAATCACAATTCGAGTCCCAAACTTACAATTTATTTATTTGGAGCAGCCTTTCTACATTCACACAAGTTCCTGAAAAAATGTTTCCTAATTTCAAGCACAAGTGAAGTTTGCAGCTAATGTTTGCCACCTGATATACAAATAAGAGGATATAGTTATAATGGTGAACAGGAATTTATATTTTTATAAATAATACTTCTTTTATGTCTTTATTTTTGACAGTCCATTACACTAACATGTATGGGCCCTGTAGAATCACTGTTACAAACATTTAGAAGTAATGAATACTTACTGTTTAATACATCTGGTAAAGAAAATTACGATGAGAGGGTAAATTAGTAGAAGAAATGGAACAAACAGGAATTGGCCATGAACTGTAAAATGAAAGAAAAGAATTGGTGCAACAAGATGAGGTGATATTAGTGAAGAAAATGACTTAACAGACAGTGAGAGGGAATTATTTGGTTATTATTTGACAGATACAAAATATATATATATATATATATATATATATATATATATATGGAGGATCGAAGGATGAAAATATAGTAATGGCTTCAGTTTATTCAGTTGCACAGTAGTTTACCTGAGAAACTGTCTGGGTTTTATTTCATGTTTGTTTAAGTTTTGTAGCCAGTGCTTCTGCTTTTGTCCATTATGATGTTTCTTCTGAATCTTGCTCTAAATTCTTATTTTATGTGGACTTTGTTCAATGCAATGTCATCAGCTTCAGAGTACTAATGTACCCCATGGCATTGTGGGTGCTTTATCTCATGGAAATTTTTCAGATCTTTGTGTGTTTAAACTGCACTATGCTGAAATTCTTTTTCACCTTCTGAAACTGGTGGATTAGACCCACACTGCAAGCAGTGGGGGAAAAAAAAAATAAAATGTAGGTATGGTATATGCAAAGATGTATGGAAAAGATGTAGGAGAGGGAATGAATGCCCTTAACACCCAGTGATGACAGACACCACACTACAGAAAATGATAATGACACAGAGTTTACATTTAGACATGGAAAAAAATGTATGTATGTATAAATGGCTATTTTACTGGTATTCATAGTCTCTCTCTAGCAAATGAAATAAAGTTATAAAATGTCATCGGCCTGTTTTCCATTCCTTACTTTCAGCTTATTGAAGATGACAGCAGGGCATTTCCCTTGACCGGTAACTTCCATCTGTCTATCGGGTTGATAACACATACAAGCCACATAAAATATACAGGGTCTTGATTACCTCTATTAATTTCAAGATCTTGCCCACAGCAATGCATATTTATTTAAGACTGTAAAACTTACAGTCCCTTAAAATCTTTTAAGAATACTGAAAGTCCACCTCCTCATTAGGTTATTGTTTTTAATCGCCGTACATGCTTTTACTTTTACTTCATGTTAAATAACACTGGCTTTTCAGTAAATAATAGTATTGACTGATTTCAAAGTTTGAGGATCTGGCCTAGATCCAGCCTTATTTTCCTCTTTAAGAACAGGTCATAGAAGTAGGGCACATCAGACTGGGCTCCCAGCAGGGAGAGGGACAAAGTGTATTGACTTTTTTGGGGGAATGCAAGCAGTGCCACCTGAATCATTTCATTTCTGTAGAACTAGGCAGAGTAGCAGGTGACCTGCCTCAAAGTTGCAAATTCAGCCTTAATTAATTTTCAAGAGCAGACAAGGATCTGCATTTGAAAGTAGTCATCTGATGTCTATAGCCTCCTGACATCACTGCAAACAGTTGTGCTATATAAGAAATCTTAGAAGACATGTGACTTGTTGGTATGTGATACTTGACTTTTTCTGAAAGAGGGACATGTTGAATCATCCCAAACTTGTCATTTCAGTCTCTTACAAGTGGGACCACAGCAACTAAGACAAAGTTCTTCAGATTCCTTTCCGTCTCCCAACTCTATCCATGTAGTAAAATTTCGAAGAGACTCCAGTGCCTATACTGTAAAGGCAAAGAGGCATTTGTAGTGAGTAATTATTTTTTGGTAGTAGTAATACAATCTATACAATGCTTAGGAAATGTTACATTAACATTGCTACTGAGCATTTAGATGTGTACATGACTCAGAAGTGACCAATTTGGAGTTGGGATTTTTGTTCTGTTGTGAATTTAACTTAATGTGTTGAACTGATATCATGCAGGCTTTGATTCCTGCATTCAGAGAGCTGTGTTTGGGACATGAAGAAGAGAAAGGTGGAAGAAGGAAGACATAAATCACCTACTGTCGTTTCTCTTTCCAAGCAGCGGAGTTGGCATGCAAGCCAATGTAAATGGTTATATCTGTAAATCTAAAATAAGGTTTCTGCAAAAATAAGTAAATTTAAATTGATTTTAAAATTTCTACTCTGCTGAAAGTCAATTAAAAGATTTTAAAAGGTAAGGAAGGAAAATATTGTACTCTGGGGTCCTTATGCCTACATTTAAGTTGAGCTAGAGTAATTACACAGAGATGCAAATACCGTTGATAATGCATTATGAAAATTCACCCTTGAGTTTGCAAATTTGTGCATATGAACCCTGGGGCTTCAAATTGAAAATTTTAGCCCACAATGACAACTCTGAACAAATGATTGATAATAACAATAATAGTGGGCTCTGTTTGGGTTGGATATATGAATCTGACCCCAGAACCAAAAATGTGTGTAAAATGAATAGCCATTAAAAATCACTGATTAACACCTATATTGTGAACCTTTCTGTCAGATTCCAGAAAACAGAAATCAATAACGTTTTAGAGAAAATAACGTTCAGAAAACTGCCAGCGTTATTTTACTTATTAGGTGACTTAATGAAAGTGATTGCAGAATCATTAAGCGTGAATCTGGCATAACATCCGCTCTCATTTCTAGGGCTCCACTGACTGCATTGCAGTTACTTCAGATTATGCCAGGATAAATTAATTTTTAATTTGGCCATTGTCATCTGATTTGATTCTTAAAAGAGCAAATATTTTATACTGTTTGCAAGATTGAAGACTTGTATTTTCTAGGCTTAGACGAAGCAGCTGCTTCTGGCTAAGCATACATTTGAACCAGGATTTCTATGGTATCTTTTACCTATTCTGAGCTTCTCTAGTTTTACTTTTTACTTTCGGAGAGTGGTGGCAATTTTTACTACCAAAAAGCCCCCACACTGCAATGTGGTGTCATGAATACATAAACCACTACATGTGCTAAGGATTTTTACCGAAGTTCTTCATGGATTTAGAGAGTTTAGCATTGCTTCTGGTTACAGTGAGGAAGAAAAAAAGCAAGTTGTGTAGGGGGGAGGTGAAGGTTATAAATTCAAGTAGGGTTATTAATGTAAGAGGGTGGACAGTTCTTTCTTTAGGACTCATACTGCATTTATTGGTGCCGGGTAGACTGCCTCTTGAACGCCTTTATGTTGAACAAGTAGTGATTTCCAGACTAAGGGTGAGGATTTTTTTAATAAAACTATCAGGATGTCTACACTATAACTGGAAAGTCTAATGATAGTATGGATACACATATCTGAGCTCTGGCCTCCATACCTGTGTACAGACTTTATCGTGTCTTGAACAGTTCTATTTAGGTCAATGCCCTTGAGCGAATATTCACACTGAAACATACATTTCTGCTTTTCCCAACATCTTCTAAAAGCAGACATGGAGAAGAATGGGAGGAGGAACACCAGGGGACTCTAATCCCTGAATAATATTCCTCAGTGATGACTGTGGAAACAGGCTATGAGATGGGGTTTTCATTTTTATAGCAGTCCTCATGCTCTCAACTTCATCTCTGCTTGGCTGCACCCATGCTCTGACTACAGTGTAGATGCTTTAATGCAAGCCAGTTGTTAGAATGCAATGGGATTTGTAATAGTTGGTGGTAGATGTTGCACTCTGACTAATTTGTGACAGTGTCTATGTTCTGATGGGGACTCTCAGACTTTTGTGACTGACTGATGAACACAGCTTAAAAACTCAAAGCCACTGCGAGAAGTGTGGATTTGCAACAGTGCAAATGCAGACACTGAATAACTGTATAGAATTTATTTGGGTTCCCATTAAAATAATTAATGATGACAAAAATATCACCAGTTTCTTGAGTTCACACAACTATATCCAAATTTCCTTTCAAAAGCTGTTTCCTTTGACTTCACTGGACTTTGAATTGAACCTTCTTTGACACTGATTTCTACCTACTTATATTTTGAGATCTGAGGATTTCCACATGATCTCTCAGTACTTCTCATGGTTTCATTCTTACAGCTGGAATGGTTGGTGTTAATTTAGCACAGCTGAATTATCATGAATCGTGAGTCAAACCCAGATGTGGAAGAGTGGGGTCATATTTTTAAAAGAGCAAACTCCTATCCTTCTATTTGACCAATGTAAAGTGACTTGGGCAAGAGGAAGAAACATTTATACTTTTGGATTTTAATGTTAGATGTTTCTTCCTTTTGTATTGGCTTTAGTAACTGCTAAATTTCACCTGATAAAAATGACAAATAGTTTTGTTTTCCAGCTGACAATTTCTTGTTTCTAATTTAATAACTCGAGTACTCTGTGCATGAAAGAAATTAAGATTCCTTTCTTTAAAATGTAGTGACATCTTTAAAAGCTTCAAGCAAGTTGAAAATAGAAATAGTGCACCTGACTTCAATAAGCATAACCCATGAGAAGTAGAATAAAAACATAATAGCATACTAATTATTACTGCTTAGTAGATATCTATGCTACAGTAACCCCTGGAAGCCTTGATAAGGTGCATGGACTCATTGTACTATAATATAAGACAGACTCTGATTGTACTTGCTCAGAATCTAAGGATTTAACTTCAAAGGGATCTTTACACCAAAGTTTCTATGCCTTTGCAGAGTCCTTGGCTATGCACAGAGCTCCTCTGGTGGAAATCCTGATGCAGGGTCAGAGTTTCATAGCTCACAGGCAAATCCAAGTGCAAATGTGAGGCTTGACACAGACATCAAATGCAGGTAACCCTGGGAGTTTGGCATGAGCGACGCCAAAACACTGGCCCCCTGATGCATCTATATATTATAGTTATATGAATGGGAAATAAGTCTCTATCCATCCAGTTCTTCAGTTGCTGCTACTGCTAGTCTTACTATACTTCAGTGCTCATTCTCTCATATTTATTGTCTCACTGCATAATGTTGAATGTATTTTATTTAATTTTTCTGTATCATAAATGCCAGAACTAGACATTTATTTCATGGGTGTTTGCTTTTGCAGGCAACCTAGATTTGAAGACCTACCGCTTTCTCTCAAACCTGTGTTTCTACAGGGCTTTTTCTTGTGGCTTTTTAAAATTTTTTTTCCCCCTTCTCCATCACAATCTAGAGTTTTAAGCTGGCAGATTTCTTGCAAGTGTCACAGGAGGATTGAATAGTGAAAAGAAGGGGATTAGGCTAAGTCCAGAAGTTTCTGTCCTGTTTGCTTGTTTTTTACCTCCTTATATTTTAATGATTGTTTTAAGTGAAAGGAGCTATTCATTTTAGAAGTTCATCAAAAAGGAGTATTTCTTTGCGGAAAAGGTTGCACTGAGTTTCTGCCACTTCAGACTTTTGTCATGTGCCAATCTTTCTGCATTGTCAGTTAAAGCTGCTGTTCTTCTTTATATAGCAGGTTATAGTCACTTCTTCAGCAGAATTCTGAATTAGGTAAACTCCCTAAGGCTTTTCAACATTAGCTGATGATCTGCTGTGCCTGTTCTGCATCTCCTTTTTTTTTTTTTTTTTTTTTTTTTGAAAAAATATGACATTAAATTCCTAAATGGTGAGGAAATAAGACAACAGAGAATGTGGGGTTCAGTGGCAGGAAGCCACTTTTAAAAAACTTCTGTACAGAGTACAGCCTACAGTACCTATAATGCAGAAGAGAAACTAAATGATCAGAGGTCTGAGAAGACCCTGGAAACCTAGCAAGCCTCGTAACTTTCTTCTTGTTTATTATGTATATAGTTCTAAATGTTCCATTTTTAGCTCACCACCGTGCTGGAAGGATCAAAACATTATGCTATACTGGTGCTTTGGAGATGCAGTGTGCTCTAGACACTGCAACGTGGAATTCATCTGCTTTCATATGTGGCAGCATGCTCCTACCTGTCAGTGCGCCCTCCATGAGCTTGGACTGGCTTGAGCTGTCAATGCCATAGACAGTATAGATTTACTTCAGTGTTTTTGTTTCTAGCATTTATCTAGAACAAATCTAGGGGTGCAAAGGAGTTTTACACCATGGTTCTCAAGGGCAGACAGGTATTTAGGTAGTTACTTTAGTAAGTATTAAGATTTCAGTCTCTGGAAGGAGGATGTAGACATTAAGATTTGTTCAGTTGGGGAGCAGTAGTGCAAATTGGGAAGCCTTTCTGCCATCACTGAGTAGGAATGGATATTGTGGCAGAGATCTCTTGATACCAATACCACAGTGAAGTTGTGGGTGAAGTGAGGAAATAAGCTCGAGATTGGTACTAAAATTAGCAAATGTGGGATGGAGATGTCAAGTCGAGTTGTACTTCTCTGTAAATAATTTAATCCTGAAGTAATGTCTTCTGTCTGAAAATAGTTAATTGGCTATTTTATAGCAGCAGACTAAACTATTCAGAAATAGAATTTTTTTTAATTTTTTTTTTTTCCTTGGTGGTAGATGACTCTATACTCTTTATGAATGTGTGTATCTGTATGCTGGAATTAAAGTATCTAGACTCTTAATCAAATGTATCCTGAATAATTTTCCACCTTTTGACTTTCTCAGGAGTTTAGAAACATAAGATGGAAGAGTTGAAATATAAGTGACAGAACAGGTGAAATTTTAGTTATGTAAAACTGACTCAAGTTTTTAGGTCTTATGCTAACAGGAAAATCAGTGCAGGGCAGGCTTGGGGACCTCTTGCAGCCTGTTGGCACTAAGTATATATTGAGAATCTTGTTCACACACACACACACCCTCCCGTATGAGGACATTCAGACAGTTGAAAAAAGCCATGCCAGGAGCTGTATTTTGGTTTTGTTTTATAAGCAGAGATACTAACTGAGTAAAGCTTTTGTTGCTGAAGGATTGCAATTGCAATAATTGCTATAACCTCATATGGAAGTCCAGGACTGACTCCTATCTGGGAGACTGGCTTTGGAACAGAGAATTTGGAACACAGAGATAAACCAGCCTTTGAGCTATTCATGAAGAAATGGACGGGAAATCTATTTCAGCTTTGTAGATGTCGACATTCTCCCTCACTTTAAAATAAACCTTACTCCAAATCTACACGAAGTAAGTCCTGTTTGAGTTTGAAACTGTATTTAAGAAATAATTGGGTACCTGCTTCTCTCTTCACTGAAGACAGAGGTGATTTAAGTCCTCTACAAGTCCTCAGGCAGAGTACTTCGGCAAAATCAAGCTTGTCACTTTAACAGTAATTTACTTATGGCTGAAGTATTCCTCTGCCTTTCCCTGTACAAAGCCTCTACCTGTCAGTGTGATTGTGTCAACGTAAGCAAGAGCAGAATCTACCTCATTCTTGATTTAATAGGAAATGCTGAATTAATTAACAGGATTTTCTTCCTGTTTCTCTTTCCCCACTACCCTACCAGTAAATTAAGATATTTGCTTGAAAGAATGTAAAGAGTAGCCTCATCAGCTGTAGTGAAATAAAGTACTCTTGAGATTTTGTATGTTGCTGGAAGAAAGAATCGTAACAAACTCTTTGGCCTGGAAAACCAAATACTACTACAAGAACTAATACTGAATAAAAAGACAGAATTAACCAGTTATAGGCAGCAATATGGCAGGTTTCTGTCAGGAGTAAAATTACAGAATCTTGATCACATTAGTGTGGGCATAATTATATAAGAATTCCCATGGCTTGCAATGATGTTACTTGCATGTACAAATATTTGGTCTGTTGAGCTGCTAGTGGAGTGATTCCTGTACAAAGATTGCATCTGGGCTTACAGCTCTGTCTTGAGACAATGGGGATTTTAATAAAAGTCACTTCTTTTTCAAGAGATCTGTATATTTGGCCTAGCGCTGTAAGAATACAGTTTTGGGGGTCCTGAGAGCATTAGCATTCAGCTGTGTCTTTCTGATAGTGATGGAACAAAGTGAGATTGATTTTGTTCAGTGGGATTTTCCCCAATTTTCACATTTTCCCTCTCCAGAAAAGCAGAGTTATGGCCTATGGCCTCAGGACCAGGAAGTGTTAGTCAAGTAATTAATAACAGTGGTGTTCAATAACACAAAAATAAAGTTGGCAAATAATGTTCTCAAGGACGATACTTTTTAGTTCTGAGAGCAAATTGAACCATTGTCATTTTATATTATATTTATATTGGAAAATTTTATATTTATATTTATGTGGAAACACAAACCATTTTGCCACTGAATTTCCTTTGCAGTGTCTGCCCCATCCTGAGCACTGGAACTTGGATTTCACTCTCATTCCCTCTTCTGCATTCTTGCTGAGCAATGTATTCAGCGAATCATCCCCTTTCCTCCATCAGCCAGCCACGTAGTCTCCTTGTTATTCTGGGATGCCACAAGAGTTGTGGTGGACGGAGTTAAATCCAGTTGGGGACCAGTCACAAGTGGTGTCCCCCAGGGCTCAGTTTTGGGGCCACTCCTGTTTAACATCTTTATTGATGATCTAGACGAGGGGATCGAGTGCACCCTCAGTCAGTTTGCAGATGACACCCAGTTAGGTGGGAGTGTTGATCTGCTCGAGGGCAGGGAGGCTCTGCAGAGAGACCTGGACAGGCTGGAGCCATGGGCTGAGCCCAACTGGAGGAGTTTCCATAAGGCCAAATGCCGGGGGCTGCCCTTGGGCCACAACAACGCCCAGAAGCGCTACAGGCTTGGGGAGGAGTGGCTGGAGAGCTGCCAGTCAGAGAGGGACCTGGGGGTGTTGATTGACAACCGGCTGAACAGGAGCCAGCAGTGTGCCCAGGGGGCCAAGAAGGCCAATGGCATCCTGGCTTGTGTCAGCAATAGCGTGGCCAGCAGGGACAGGGAAGGGATCTTACCCCTGTACTCAGCACTGGTGAGGCCGCACCTCGATTCCTGTGTTCAGTTTTGGGCCCCTCACTACGAAAAGGACATTGAATGACTCGAGCGTGTCCAGAGAAGGGCAACGAAGCTGGTGCAGGGTCTGGAGCACAGGTCGTACAGGGAGCGGCTGAGGGAACTGGGGGTGTTTAGTCTGGAGAAGAGGAGGCTGAGGGGAGACCTCATCGCCCTCTACAGCTCCCTGACAGGAGGGTGCAGAGAGCTGGGGATGAGTCTCTTTAACCAAGTAACAAGCAACAGGGCAAGAGGTAATGGCCTCAAGTGTCTCCAGGGAAAGTTTAGACTAGATGTCAGGAAGCATTTCTTTCCAGAAGGGGTTGTTAGGCGTTGGAATGGACTGCCCAGGGAGGTGGTGGAGTTCCCATCCCTGGAGGTGTTTAAGAGTCAGGGTTGACTTAGCTCTGGGGGATGTGGTGGAGTTGGGAACTGTCAGTGTTAGGTTAATGGTTGGACTGGATGATCTTCAAGGTCCTTTCCAACCTAGTTGATTCTGTGGTTCTGTGATATTACCTGTGCCTGTCACCTGTAGTCATGCTTCCTCCACAAGATAAAGTCCAAGCTAAGATGTGCCTTGCAGGTTTCCCAGACAGTCAGCTATACTGTCTCCTCCTCTGCTCTTCTCTAGTATTTCCCGTTTCTAGTCTGTAGTCTTAAAGGAAAAGGGAGGAAAAATGGGCCAGAATCCTTTTAAAAATGCCCATACAAAAGCTCCTGTTTCTGAATTCACAGTACTCAACACAGTGAATCTTAGGAACCTGTATTTTATTGACAGGTTATGCGTTACTTCAGCTCAAACTGATTTCTTCACAATATGGAACAGAAGCCACTAAAATGTGAAAGGAGGAAATTCTGGAACACAGATTTATGTTCTTCAGTGTAGTTTGAACCTGTTCCCATTTATTTCAGTGGCTTTAGATCGGGCCCTATTGCTAATTTCTGTTTCATTCAGTTTCCCTGGTAACGGTTTATTTTTAGCATCTCTTCTTCAGAGATCTGGCATGGAGGGTTCATTTTGAATATGAGCTATTATAATTTTATTTTAAATGTTTCAGTTCATGGGCAAAAATGGAAACCCCCCCAAGCTGTTCCACAAAATGTCTATAAATATCTGAAAAATGTGGCCATATCACATGGTTAAAACCTTTATTATTTTTCTCTTTTTTTCCCCCCATGGCTTCAGTGGATGATTTTTGGAAGACAGGTTGATATGCATTGATGTACTTTTAAATCTTTTAAAAATCATTATCCTTTTGTACACTAGAGGTGTGTTATCCTGGTTTTTCAGATCTGCTATCATAACAGGCCTCAAACTGTCAGCAGCACAGTGATACTAAAAATAATTGGTCTGTCGGAAAAGGAGAAATACTTCTCTTGTTCATCTTTAGCACTAGTCACCTTCTCTCCCTGCAAATTGGCAGGACAGAAGTAAAGAACCTGTAGAGATTGTATCTGTTTCCATTTCTAGGTTCTATTTAATGACATGTACTTTATAGTCATCCGAGTGCCTTGCCTAAAGATTTCTTCAGTCTCTATTAAGAATGGGACTAGCTGAAATTCTTAGTTTGGAGACTTCAGCAATCATTACATAATGGGATTATAGTTGGAGGTTGCAGATATTTTTTCTTTTTTCTTCAATACCACCTGCTTGTCCATTTGAAATTGATGCAATGACTAAAGCACAAGTGTGGCAGTTGGTAAGAAATTTTGGTTTTCATATATTGATTTAATGAATTAATTGTGATTTATTTTAGCCCTTTCTCTCAACTGAGAGAGTGGTCAGCCTCCCTGACAAAGAACAATGCTTGAGAATTTAGGCTGATTTTAGTGGGAATTGAAATAATTCTACTAAATATTAATAGAGTGAAAAAGTTAAAAAACCTCATACAAACAAATAAACAACCCACAGTCCTATGTCAATATGATGCTTAGAGTTCAGTGATACTACTTAACTGACAAAGAGAAAAATGTAAATTAACACTTTAAAGCTTTCAGTATTTTTCAAGGTAGTTTGGCTTTAGAGTGCTATTTGCCCATTAACAGATCAAGGACTTTCTGATTATGTCTTTCACTCAAGTTGCATAGGAAAGATGATCTGTCAGAATTTATCAGCAGATGAATAATTATTTATCCTCTTATGTAGGCTCCTATTTATAGTATTTGTCAAGCAACTTCTCTCCTAGGGAAGGATTATAATATGAGCACTACATGGTGTGATGAAAGCCTTCCCATACCTCAGGCTTTGTAATTTCCTTTTATCTGAAATAATTGCCATAATAAGACATAAGGTCTAAAAAGCTCTTAGGGTTTTAACTGAAAGTCCTGTGCTATTCAGAAGATGCCTTGGTTACAAGCAGATGCTTCTATTTTCCAGCAATCCTGAAATCAAGGCTCTTCTATAAATGAAAAAGAACTCCTCATTTTCTCTGTTGCTAGGGAAATGGTAAGAGAGAAATAATCCTTCCTCTTCCTTGAAGAGATGACCGATTCATGTCATAAAATGTGTCATTCTCAGTATTTTTTAGCTCTGTAGCTTCATCTGTCCAAACAATCTCGACTAAGTCTGAGATAAGATAGTCTGAGAAGACTTAGATGCTAATTGGGCCAATAAGATCTCCTCACTATCTCTGGAGAGGTTAAGTAAAATGATGAGAAAGCAGCTAGTAATGGCCATTGGCTCATCTCAGCTGCCATACCCAGGAGTAGTGCTAATGGGAAGTGATGTGTTGCTTTCTGCCGAATTTACTTGTTCTCTTCACACAGACACATTTTTTTGCCTCTTACAGTGAGCAGGAATGAAAGGCTTTCTAAAAGAAGGAATTACTGAAGCTTGCACAGTACAAAGGCTCAAACAAATTGCCTGTCAGTCAATTGGATTTGATGGTCAGGAAAGACAGATTGGTGAGAGAGAGGGTTAGGACATTTGCTAGGTTCCAGCTAGAACATTTATTTTCAAGGTTTTGAATTTTAACACTAAGGGGAGAGCTTAAATGCTGCTGCTTTCATTTGTTAGTGTGGATTAATAATTTGCTGCTGCTTGCATTGATGGTTTTGTTAATGCGTTAGAAGACACTCCTGTTTTGAAAGCTACATGTGATGGTACCGCATTATTTACACTTCCCTTCTGTAGAATATTTTTGACCTTTCTTAGTAAGGAGGGAAGGAATGGAGAGCATTAAAAATAGGTACCTTGAAGTAATATCAGCCTGCCAGAAGTGTGTGTCAGTCAGCATTTGTTTCTGTAGACACAGGGGCATAATGCTGCCAGTGACTGAGGCTGCCAATACAGTAGGGGCCATTATGGTCTCAGTGGGCTGTGGTATTGCAGTTTATGTTGGGTTATGCAGTACCTTCCTTGGTGTCCAGATTGCTAGCACAGAGATTATCCTCTAGGGCTAATTTTTGGCATATATATTATGGCCATCTATATAGGTTACAATCACTATCTTTCTCACTGTGTAATGACAAACACAGGGAGATACTGTGCTTCCCAAAACATGTGCAGTCTAAGGAAAAAGAAAAGTAATGATACAGTAAAGGGAAGAAATGGGTAAACACGACCTATTGTATAGAGTTGTAGTTTTTGTGAAAAAAGAAGGGAGGGTGCTAGGACATGGCATCAGTGCTATGGTGAGGAGTGCTAGATAGTATAAAATTTAAAAAAATACCAGGATTTCCACTTTTATAAGATCAGTAAAAGAAAATGGAAGAAACTGGAGATAGCAAAGGTTTCCAGACCTTCTTGTCCTTGTTCTTTCCATGCTGGTTAATCACTGAACCCTGCTACTACTACCCCAGGTTTGTCATTTCCCAGGCTCTTATTGTTAACAATTTTCAAAGCCCAAAGCCTCACACAGACTACTTACGCTGGAACAAGGAAATCCAGGGCTACACTGAGACTGTGTGGATCCACATGTTCTACATAGTTGTGCTAAGGATAGTGCATCTGGTTTCTTACTGGCACTTATCAAATAATTCTGGTTATTTCAAGGGAATGTTTCTTTTTATTTTTTAATCTTTAAGAAATTAATTTGATCCACCCATCAATCATATATGTGTCCATGTGTGTGCCATATTTTGACATTATGTCATGTCAGGATTGACTTACCTGGGGCAAAGCTGTAAGTGGTAACAGCAGCTAGAAGATTCCCTGTTAGATATGGGATATATATGAGGTTATTTAATCAGTATACATTCACTCAGATTTGTCTGGCTCCAGTCAATTAAGTGGAATTTATATCCTGAAAACACTGAGTGATTATGTTAGCTAACATACAGAGTTGCAGAAAATTTTAACATCCATTATGATAGTTAAAGATTCTTGTACATTATAACTGGGTCTTCACTGTCCCAAGAGGCACTACATTTCACCACACCCCCCCCCCCCCC
>NW_020799109.1:20784855-20825174 GCF_003259725.1 Athene cunicularia | reverse complement strand
GCCCCCCCCCCCAAGGTGATATAGATGACAGTTTGAAAAGAAATAATGTACAATATACAAACCTTCTGTCCTTTTGTCTCACCTTCTTAATTAGCACTTACTACTATGGTATATACCAAACACTCTCAAGGAGTAAAAAGGCCAACCCAAACAGAAGAGTTTTCTTTCTTAACACTCCTTTCAGGCAATTAGGAGTAGAAGACTCATAAATCTGAACTTTGTGTTCAGTGGAGAGACAATATAGTCAACAGAGATGTGGCATAATAGATGCCCAGAGATCAACACTGCTGAGCCAAAGGCAGTCCTTTTCTCAGCGAGGTAAAGAGTCACCAGAATCAACTGAATGCTCATCAAAATGTCTAAAAATGTGTACTGCTTCCGTATTTAGAAAGTATATGTCTTCTTAAAAAGACATAGATTGAAGTACTTTCAACACTTTTATGCTTAACATGATAGATCTGTGATATTCATATCCAAAAGCTTCTGCTAGCATTGGTTGTTCTATGGTATTGTACCAGAGATGTGTAAACATTGCAAATATCTGAACTTCTGGATTAATAGCTTCTTAATTCAATTGAATTTCCTGTTCTGGAAAGATGAAAGGTCTTTCCATCAATGCAGGAAACAATTACTGCAGTTTACATAAGGTCAATTCATGCTTTTTTATACAAAGCAGCATTACTGTGTAAGCTGCTGCCACTGAGTACAATTATGCAGTGAAATCCATGTAGGAGTGCATTTAAATGGAACACCTTATTTTGGTCTCACAGAAGAGAGCAAAACTGAATAATTTTCAAACATATAATTTTTTTTTTCCCATTTAAGTGATATCATCAGAATTCTACCAGGAACTGGCAGCCCTCAGTAAAGATTAATACAGTTGCAGGAGATTATAACATCTACCCAATGTCACCTTTGTGCTCTAAATATAATACACATGACAGATACTATATCTTCCCTGTAAATTATTACACTACTAATTTGTTTCATGTAGTCACATTCTTTTAAGGAAGTGAGAATCAGGTGGGCTCAAAATCCAATGTATCAGCTATATGTCAATGCTACACTCTCTCTGGATAATCTAATGCTGCATGGTGCCATAATTTTAAAGCAGAAATACATTTGCACTTCACTATAGAATTATGAATAATGAGATACTGACTACAACATAGAAAACATTTCAGCCTTGAACTGTTGTCATTATAATTTTTTCTAAAAGTAAACTTTAAAGTCCAGTTTCTGCAGTGATTTAGATAGTGCTTTATTTTTATTTGTTCAGAGTATATTGATTCCACATAAAGCAGTTGCACTTTAGGTGAAACGGCTTGGTAAGACTTTACAAGACTGGTACAAGACTGGCTTTAATAGAGAATGAGATGCGCAATGTTGTAGTGTATGGTCTGGCAGTTGGATTCCTTATGTACAAGAAAGTACCATTGAAACATGAGAGATGGTCTTGCATTAGAAATATGAAATTTGAACTTCTGTGGGAAATAGTTACAAAACCTGCACAAGGAAAGCACCCTGTGACTGCTGTAGGGTTATTGCCTGGATAAGAAATGAAGGATCAGGCACTATAGCTTTTTTTCATTTTTCTGAGGATGCAGAGCACCCTGGACATTGGATTAAAGCTTCTGAATGACATTTAATCCCTAATATTTTTAGAGTTTTTCATGTCCAGTTTTCTATTAGTTATTAAGTCCTGTTAGAAAGCATGCCAAGTCTGTGAAGCTATGTTGTATTATATATACTGATTGATCGTCATGTATCTATTTCAGATTTTAAAGTTCTTATTGAACAACGCAAGTTAGATGCAGTTTGTGGTACACTGCTGATCTGTGGTTCATTGCCACACTGCTGAGTGTGGCAATGATGCAGTATATCTAGCATCAACATTTGTTTTTGTGGCAGCAGATCTCTTGCCAAGTCTCTCTACAGGTTTTTCTTTATAACAACAGACCATTTATACAATCTTAACACTGCTTAAGTGGCATACAACTACTACTGCTGCCCAACTCACCATCCTTGCTAAAAATCCACTCCGTAAGCTTGACCTGCCAATATTCTCCTCTCAAGAGTTCTGAAGTATTTTCATTGTGTTAGTTCCTCATCCAGTGTTGAATTAGTTACTCTTCTTCCTTGTTGCAATTTTCCAAATTTTTAATCTTAAATCTCATAAAGTATTCATGTAGCTTTTGTATCACTCACAGATTAAAATATGCTCTGATCAGTCCCTTTGATTCCTCCTCAGCCCCCTCCTGATGACAAGAGCTCGGGGGGCTTTGTAACCTAGGCACATTTTGTATATTAACTATGGAGGAAATTAATTGTTTTACAGTGACCCAGTGTTCAATGATTTGAGGAATAATTGAAGAGGGATTAAGAAAGAACTGATTATACTAATTATCTGCCTACTCCACTTGATAAACATCATGTACAAATTTAAAAAATGATGATTTTGTGATTTGTTAAGTGCTGCTTAATCTTCCATTTTGGAAAGCACCTTAAACTTTCTCCTGACTTGTTAGAACTTTCTCCTGACAATTTTCTTTTCTTGGGTAAATTCTAGGCATTTTTTTTGCTAATTTGTATCTAAATTCTTCTACTTGCATCATAAAAAAAAGTTAGTGAAAGGAGATCTTTCATAAATCCCATTAAAAATTAGAGCATTTTAAGAAACCTCTTTCAGTGGTCTGCCTTGGTGTAGCAGATTAGACAAGTCTGCAATCTGTTAAAACATACAGAGCTCACAGCACTTTTGTACTACCAAACAGAATGGGATATATATAAAGTTTTAGCAGTCCTGATCATTTAAACCACATGCTTCTCCCATTTTTCTGTTTGTTATTTAAAGGTGGAAACCTAATTTTCTCTGGTAGTAAACCAAGGCATTAATTTGGCATCAAATCCATGGTAGTTTTCAGGAAACTAAAACCTGGAAGTGGCCAAAGCCTACAACTATTCCCCTGCCAGGCTGATGCACTTGCAGTGTTGGGAGTTACAGGTTGCTGGAACCACTTCTGTGAAAACTCTCCTCTCTGATAAGAGTGAAGATAATTGTTTCAGACTATACAGAAAGATAAGAAGTACCAGAGGAAACTGCAACTGATACTGTGTAGAGGTTTTACCTAATACTTCTTTTGGGCCTAGGAACAAATTTTCAGCTTCAGTTGATGCTCTGCTAAAGGAAGTGTACACCTGTCACTCTGCTAAGTATCCACACCTCTTTTGGTACTAAGCAAACAAGTTCCAGGGTGACTGGCCCTCAGGGCAAATTATGTAGCCTGGCAATGGACATCACATGAATAGATGTATGAAAGAACACCAAAAGAATGCATACTGAAGACTCTGATAAACATAGGATGTACTAATTGAAAAAACATAGCTAGTTTTAGAGAAAGTTCAAATACGGCTATTGTTTGCAAAGCATTGATTATATTGTCATATACTTTACAGAGAACAATGAGCAAAGCTGTTGCCCTCAGTTGTGTGATGTTATTCTCTTAGCAGAGCTAGTTTTCTGGCCCCAGTACAGTGTGGGAACAGACATTGTAATCAACAAGCTCAGTTTGAAGCAGGAACAGAAATAGGGAAAGAATCAAATTCTGTTGATCACATCACATCACATCCAGCTATAGTCCAGTCTCATCTGAATGATTTGTTGAGAGAGCGGAGCTTTCTCTTATGCATCATTTAGTTGCTGCAGACACTTGACACATCCACAAATCCTCATGACTCTCATTTCTCTCAGAGCACCACTGGAAAAACAATACAGTTGGAAAAATCTGAATGACAGTTGGCCTTTGAAAGTAGTGAGATTTTTCTGGAAGAAAAAAAATTTTAAAAACTTGGTGTTTTCCCCCTTTTTTTTTTTTTTTTTTTTTTTCCCTCGAATGTAAGAGCTGCTTTCTAGGTCTGAGCAGACGTGCTTTAGTTCTGGATGACTTCTCATCTTAGCTCTTTTTTAGCAGGACTATGCTGGTGGAACCATGGAATGTGCAAGTTTCCCATTATGCTTTATGGCCAACCACTGGAGGAACAGATTTCTTCTATGGGATGTATAACCAAATGGTGCCTTTATGCATATTTGGAATGCCTGGTGAGATTACTGCAGGCAAAGCAAAAAAATTTTGGAGAAAGTATTTGCAGCCTTCCCACAATTTGTTCCTCGATTTAAATTATCCGTTTAGATTTCTTTTTCTAAAGCCTGGGTTGAACATGTTAACTTTTGTTATGTGTGTTTCCACATATATGCTGGTGGAGTTCCTTACGTTCGCTTTGAATGTGCAGTATGGAGACACTTGTTAGTTTTGTCCAATGCTTGATACATTCTGTGCTATAAGGCCTGTGAAGAGATTTTATTCATGATTTTATGAACCAGGATTGTAATGCCTTTAAAATGTTCCTGCCAAATTAGCTGTGCACTGATCTGTCATATAAAAGGCCTTCATAAATCTGTACCAGATTGATTACAGTACAGTCTTTTCTTATGTGGCTTCTTACATCAAGACCTCTGAAACTCTTAAAATCCAGCACAAAATAGATTGCAGTTTCAGTTTAATCACTCACACCCTTGAAAACTCCTTTGCATTATTAGATACAGTCATCAATCTGGATCACAGTGAGCTCTCTTAATTTAGTGATGGTGTTGCTGTAGCCAGAATGGTCTAAGAGAGTAAGACAAGGTTTGTCAGCAGAGGTAACTTCTCATCTTTGAGCAAGTTTTATAATATAACCTCTACATCAAAGGTACCCTTCAGAGAGAGAGAGAGAGAGAGAGAGACTTCATTTTTAGCCTAGCTTTAGATGTTTAAAATGTGCCTTTTAAAATGTTTTAACTAATTGTCTAGGCCCTTCTGTGGTCCATGGAAGGGGCCATTCTCAGAGGAGAACTGGTCAGATGTGTAAAAGGTATCAGCTTTCAGTAGAGTCCCTAGCAGGATGTTTTACTCTCTTGCACTCCTTCCCTGGGTCTGTCCAAGCCATACCTGGCATGTTGCTGCCCATAGCTTTCCCAGGCTACCATGTCCTAGAGGACGGGACACCACAACCTTGGTCCCTAGCCCCTAGTCCCTCCGTTCAAGGCAGTCATCTGCTGTGGCAGAGAACCTGTTGCCACTCCAGCATCTGCTGGTGGCCAAAGGAGAGGCCTCTCCTGAAACCGGTTACTTGTGCAGTGGGGTCAGAACATTCTCCAGTCACAGGCAGAGAGCTCCTTCAGCCACCACAGAGGGAGCAGTATCACAACAGTACGGACGCTCCCCTTCCTCTGAGAGGCGACATGCTGTTTTCTGATTCTGTACTGCCCAAGGACCCCTGTCCTAAATTGTCATGAAAGTCCTGGGCCAGGGTTTGCCAAGTGATCCAGATTTGCACACAGCTTGGGGTGACACCAGTCATTCCCAGCATGCCTTTGCTGGGAGCACAGCACGTGTATGATGCTGCAGTGGGGTCCTGGCTGGAGGCAGCAGTGCCATCAGCTGCGCAGTCTGTCTGCCACCCCACTCAAGGCAGGGCTAGAACATGCAGCTACAAAGTGGCTGCTGCACAAAGGCCCAGGCACAGTGGGAAAGCTTCTCGGTGTGTTTGCTTTGCTGCTGTGTATTGCGGGGGCCCTGCTAGTCCCTGTGGTCCTTATTATGCCATTGGCAATGTCTGTGCATGCCTCAGCTGTAACAGTGTCTTCCATCCCAGGAACTTAGGGCCCTGCTGCTCCCCTGTTTCAAGACAGGCTTGGAGATATTGTTTGCTGTTACATGCCTTGCGTGGCTTCTCGATAAGACTGTTTTTGACTGCGTGCTGCTACACATCATGTTTTTCACTGTTGCCAGCAAAGAGTGTATGTCACTTGATGATTCCTGCATCCTAACTTCTTCCCCTGGGAAAAGCCCATCCTCTCAGGTTTGCTCCTGACACCTGCCCTGTTCTCATTCACAAATCCAAGGTGGCCCTTGCTGTGCCCGGCAGCTCTACCCAGCGCTAGCAAGGTGGTTTAGAGGCATTAGGGGCTTAGCAGTGCAGCTGGTCCTGCAGAATGATCTAGCAGATGTGTCCTCACACAGCCTAAATTTCCCAAGTCACTTGCTTTCTTTTTTTTGTAAAATGTTTTTTGGACAGAGAGAAGCTTGTTTGGGCATTGTTCCTCACAACTTCTTACAACTGAGGTTTCACACTGATTACCATTTTTACATGTCCTGAGATCTAACTAATATTGAAAAATAACTTGGGAGGGAATGAGACTTTGCTTCACCACAGAGATGACTATCAATGAGGAATTTTATCTTTATTTTCATGATGTTAGCACAATAAACTCACACAGTAGCATTGATCTGTACTTATTTAACAAAATACATTTATAGCAATTTACAAATTCTTTTCCATTTGAAAACATTGCATAACATTTTATTAAACACAATACTTTATATAGAGAATTCTCATTTAAAAACATATTTTATTTTTGAGTATTTTCTTTTCTCAGTAAAGCACAGCCTAACAAAGAAATTCGTGCCTGTTAGCAAGTAAGAAAATCAGAACACTAAGAAGATGTCACCTGTCAATTTATTTGATTAATTTTAAATTAAGGTATCAGTGGAATGTAAACAAAGAGTAATTTTACAAAAGGCTCCTTATCAAATATACATGCAGAGGTCTGAGTTCCAATGTATATATTATTACATTTCTGCTCTCTAATGCAATATAATTTGATAAGCCATTATTAAAAACAGTAGCCTTTGGCACTTTGAGTAAAAAAGAATATATCAATATTTATGTAAAGAACACAATTTCAATGATTACACAAGAGCTTTAAAATCTTTTGTTAAGAAATAGGAAACCTTTGAAAAATATCACACTGCACTTGAAATAGTGCAGCAAGTTTTAGAGTAATAAAAGCAACACATATGCCAATATATATCTGACTAAAACCAAGGAATAAAGAACAAACACTCCCACCAGGAATCCTGCTGTTTCCAAAACAGCTAAATTGCCAGAGGGAACATTTTCTAATCTTTGCTTTATTGCCATTAGTCTCCATTTCATTTTTCCATTATTTCCAGGTTCATCTACTTATGTTCTTTTCCCCTGCACTTACAAACTAACAAATGATTGCATCTTATTTCCCTGCACTGATAGGCCAACAGTGATTGTGTCTTAACCCATTCCCTTAAAGCTAATCCTACCTGCTTTATCATGTACCTAGACTAAACTAAATCCAAAGAGTTTTGTTCATGATAATCCAAGTGTTTGTAATTCCTAGGAATCTTGTACAAAATTTGATATTAAATACCAAGGACTAAAGATTCATCCTTTTAAAAAGGAAAAACAAATCTTGACTTGTAAATACTAGAGTCTGAGAACATATTTCTAAAAAAATTACTTTTTTTTTTTTCCCGGCAGCTATGATTATTTTTCCCAGTTAATGTGCCTTAAAGGGTGTCTTCAACATACTGTGCCTTTAACATATACAATATGCTGCAACCCTACTGGTTAGCTTCTTACATGTAACCTGCAGAATACTTCCTCCCAGTTATCAAATGTATGATGGGGTTGGTCTTCTATCACTAGCATGAAAAGTGTGGTCATTTCCTTAAGGACCAACACTCTTCCTCAGGACTGGGTGACGGGCAGGTGAGGGAAGCATTGCCTGACAGGGTTGGCTGACAGCACTCAGCTAAGCCTGGAGCACCTGTATAACTGGGAAGGTATATAAAGCTTTCTATTGACTCTGAATCCCTTCTATACAGATTAGCAAACACCATCCTCATACTTCTGAAATTACTTAGGATTGGGGTTGGGTTTGGGATTTTGTTTTGGTTTTGAGGGGTTTTTTTTTGGTCTGTCTGTGCATTGTGCTATTTGTCTTCTTGGGACAGGACGATTCTTCCTTCTACCTCCTATTTGGCTGGGGTAGGGTGGGCTTTTCCTCAGAGTCCTGTGGGGTAGGGTCTGTAGACAGGTTCTGACTATGTAGTATGTAATCTGGTTCTCTAATACCCTAAATTGGAAGAGGACTAGAGCAAAACTCTCCTCTCAAGAAGTCAGAGAACAGACCTGAGCTGCTACTACTTATTTGGTGAGGGAACCGCTAAACCATTGCCTTGCCCTCCTAGCAGGGGAGCTGGGAGGTGTCTGATAGTAGTTCTCTTTCAGGTGGAAATAATTTGAGAGAATGAGGAGCTGAACTGGGTGAGCACTGCCCCTGGCTTCCTTCATCGTTTAAGTCAGAGCCAAATGTAATGAGGCATTTCTTCTAGCATGCCCAGGATATGCTATGCTTATTCCTTTCAGAGCTTATCCTTCCAACAATTTTTGGCAATGGAGATTTTTAGCAGGCAAATTCTTTTGTTATATTCAAAGTTCAATTTACTAAAATAATCTGTGTTCTCTCAGGTGTGGAGACACTCCATATTCTTAGGTGCAGAAACCCTCCATATTCTTAAGTGGCAGTGGTGGGAAAAAATATAATGCTTAAGAAGGCTCTGGAGGGTGTCTCAAGGGAGGTGAACAGTAGTAGTGGCACTCATTCAGTGATTCTGCAATACCAAGGCATTCCATTTTTAAAGCGAAGCATAAATCCCCTAGATGATGGTGACTGGGGTGAAACTTGTGGTTGTTCTTGTGGCACACTAAGCAAGTGAGGTCAATGACTGCTTCTAAGCATGAGCTATGATATTAATTGGAAGCTGGTCAGGAAAGTGGCCATTTATTTTTATTTACTCATGGCTCCCCTTTCACATTTGCACTTCTTGCAGTTATTGGTGTCCTGCATTATATGGTTAAAAACTAACAGAAAAACAGAAGGGTTGCTGAAGGACAGAATAAGAGGTTTAAAAATGTGAAATCTGAATTATTTGTAGTACTTTAAAAGACCCCTTAAAAACATAATTTAAAACAATTCTACAAGTTAGCCAACTAAGAAGCAGCCTCTTCATTAGTAGCACCTGTTCTTAAACAAAAGTTGAGCAGTAGCAGCAAAACTATTCAAAATAGTTATTCCATTCTAATGGAATGTCACCCACACGTTTTTTTGTTGCAGTAGACATCTTAAAGAACTACACAAAACCTTTGCAATCTTTGAATGTGACAGATCCACTATAACAAAGCTGTAAATATTTCCTACGCTAAATGAATGCAGCCAGCGTCATCATAGTATTAGCAATATTACTTTAAAAGTAACTGCACATCAATATGTCATGTGTTTGTAGAGTCTAATAAGTATGCATTTTTTCAAAACATATAAAGTTATCATCAGCACCATCCTGTATTAAAGATTTGGTGCAAATTCTGCAAAGGTGAATATATACCACTGATACAGCATTTGCTGTGAAAAATTCAGTTGATTTTGGACACATAAATAAAATAAAAAGTTGGCACATTCAGGAAATAAAGTGTCTGTGTTCAAGATCATTGTTTTGATTGATATCATCACCCTCAGATAAATGTTTTGAGTCTGAAGAAACAAGTTGCATGAAAATGTTTCACATTAGTTAGGTTCTGGCATTGTGCTTTCCCCCCCACCACATGCTTTTCACAGGCTCATGCACATTGCACATCAGCAGTGTTCAACATCAGTTGGGCTGCTGGTCAATAATTTGGCACAACAAAGGTAAATATCAGCTCAAAACGAAAAGAGCAGAACCTGTGTCAAGATGTGTTTACTATGTGGTGGTATGGACCAGCTGATATGTCTCCTCTCATTCTTTGTATGCTCGTGTTGGGGATGTGCCTTTATAGAAGATGTTTCTGGTGTTCTCTGGACTGCTCCCTCTCTCAGGGATTAAAATGATGTTACCTTTTCTTCGAAGTGTTGAGTCCCGGCTAGAAGAAATGGACAGAGTCTCAGAGCCAATCTCACTTCCCTCCACTGGCGTGACTCTTATCGTAGTGATTCCATGATGGTGATGCTCACTGTTATCTATGTTGCTCCTTTTCCTGTCTCCTGACCCATAACTGTCTTTTAAGGAGTCACAGCTCTCAGAGTCTCTGTTAAGATCATTTAGCTCATATGTCTGACGAAGGGTGACTTTTTCAGGACCTTTCCATTTCCATGATCCACTTCCTTCACCTTCTGATGGCATCTGAATTACAGGTCTGTTATTTTCTGGATGGGCCTCAACTCTGACAATGCTGCTTGGCTCATGGTCTGTCAGGGTTTTATATCTGATGGCTCCTGTACAGGTGACTGTGCTTCCCTCTGAACTCTTTGGACTGCCCTGAAGCACTCCTTGCTGCTTAGACATGGCTATTACTTGCATGATTCTTGGCTGGCTATTGCTTCTACATGCAACACTCTTCTCAGCAGCTTTCAACCATTTAGCTCTAGCTGAACTACTTTTGGGTGATGTGTTCACATTCTCCTGAGTCTCTTCAGGAATATGCACTAGCTGGGATGAGCCAGGACGTGACTGAATAGAGACCCTTGGCCCACCAGACAGACCCGAGTTGTTACAGCCTGGTACACTACCAGGTTGAATTTTCAGGTACTGGCTAGTTGGGCCATGATGATCACCATTTACACCCACTCTGGAGGGTTCTGAGCTTGACCTCATTTCAATAGCCCTTGGTGGTGACTGGCCAGATTCAGTCTCGATTACTTGCAGTGACAACTTTCGACTTTCATTCTTGTTCTTCCACTGGGAAAGCAGCTGTTTGGAACGGGCAGAATCCATTGACGCGTGTATTGTTGCATTTCGTCTTGCTGGATCTTCCAACGATGGTGTGTTGACTCTTGGCAAAGTATTGCTGAAAGTAACCATATTTTCCTTTCCCATCGGGCTTCGTGGTGTTATTATTTCTACATCAGCATTTGCTCTCTTGATATTCGTCAGAGACCCTGAATCTCTGTGGTTTCTATTCAGGATACTTTCTGTACGGTGAGAGACAATACCATCGCTGCTGCTACCATTTTTCCCTGGCAGGATTCTGTTGGCATCTTGACTGAGGTCTGTCAAAGACCTTAGAGGTTCTCTGTGAAAATTTGGGTGAAACACATTCTCGTCACTTGGTAAGAAGTTCCCCACAGCATACAGGCCCTGATATTTGAACAGAAGCATCAACAATCAGTTATGGGAAAAAAAAGAGGCATTTTAAGGTATTTTAATTTTATTCTTCTGCCTTTAAATAAATACTGAATGATAGAATTAGTCCAGCTTAACCAACAGGTTCACTTCCCTTTCCTCACTGCTATATATCCTCATTCCAAATTCATCCCTCAGTCTGGTACATTTAGATATATATGAAGTAGTCTCAGTAAGATAACTAGGGCACATAGTTCATGGCAATAAATAGTTGAGGAAAAGATTGAGCCACCCTCAGTTTTCTTCATTATATAAAGCGACAGATACAGCTGAAGAAAGAATGTTTGGTTACAAAAATAACAAAATAAATGTTTGCAGTCTTCTAGGCACAGCTATTTTACATCTACACTACTGTCTGCTCTGATTTACTGGATCTTGTTACAGCTCCAGTTGTTCTGTGCTCTGTGATTCTGCCCTTTCTACTGCATAATAACAGTGTAATACAATATCTACATGATAGAACAATTTATCAACTTTAAATCAATTGCTTCCCAAGCTGCACAGAACTGTAACAAGATTTAGTTATACAACATTTTCTTATTCAGCAGACTCACTGTAAAATGCTGTCATTTTAAAAAGACTCCACTGAGAATATTCCAGGAAAGGGTCAAATGCCTGACTCAATCACTTAGGTTACTTGTTCTTTACACTCCTTTCAGGGTTATTTGTAGTTTCACATTATTTCCCCTGCCTTTCCTCTTACTGGTGTGTAGTTTTCAGGGCAGATTTACTGGCTACTGGGTATCCAGGACAATGTATCCTCTGATATATGTTGTCATGCAACTGTATATGGAGAAGATCTAACAAAGAGCATACTTGTTTGTGGATTTCAAACATGTGTACAACAGCTCCATTTATGAGAGCCTACAACAGCTTAATCATTTAAAATAATATTCAAAACAGAGTGCCTTTCTACTCACAGTGCAATCACAGAAACTGACTTTATTACTCGTGGGGTTTCTATTATCTACCCTGGTTGCTGTTTCTTCTGCCACTGTGAAAGCCACTTTTCCCCTAGTCACCTTTGTAGATTATCTTATGACAGAAAAAAGGGGGATAGGATATGAATTTATTTTAGTATTATACTAAAATTCATCATTGACTTCTTATGGGTCAAAAATGTTCCACTGGCTCTTAAGACTCTTCTGTTCACCTGCCCATACTGGATTGTCAATAGAAGTTCCTGATTGCTCACAGGCATTTGAGCTGACACTGTGCTGAACAGCTAGGGCAGCAACAGTCATGTTGGAGACACGCTGAGAACAGCAAGCAAAAGTAAATGCTTGATGAGCTTCCTACTGACATACAAACGGGCCTATCCTACATAGTCCCTTCCAGGACCCTTCCAAGGTGCTCCATCTGTTTCAACCCACTCCAGAGGAAAAGCATAGCAATAACCTGGCTTGGGCATCCTATTTTGCCT
This sequence comes from Athene cunicularia, assembly GCF_003259725.1. NCBI lineage: Eukaryota > Metazoa > Chordata > Aves > Strigiformes > Strigidae > Athene > Athene cunicularia. The sequence continues at coordinate 20,812,676 of NW_020799109.1, read as the reverse complement.
GTGTAATTTCCCCAGGAGCTCCAAAGACTCACAAGGGTGTAATATTACAGGCTCACCAATTTACTCAGCTGAGTCGCTGCATATTAATTCAACCATTTTTTGAGATCATAAAGCTAACATTGGCAATATAAACGCAGGCTGGCAACAAATACCAATTAATTCAATATTTTTCTTCTGTTATGCTTGTAAGTGTGGAGTAGAAAAGATGAGTATCTTTAAGTATTTCATGAAGCACATAATGTTAGAGCTGTTTCTGTATACAATGCCAGATGATTATATACCACTTTGCGCACTGTTATGGCACTTTAAACTGCAATGCATATTTGCTTTTTCCTGTTTATTTTTAAAGTGGTTACCCCCAACATCATCATCTTCAACACATTTTGACTATGTTTTTAATTACGGCACGTGACCGTGATGAAAGTTTTTCATAAAAAATACCAGTACTCTTATTATGGCCTTATCAGTTTTATTTGCTAAAACTTAACTACGTGAATATATTTACCAAATAGAGAGCAATTCCTCCTCCTATGAGAAAGCCACAGTAAACATCAACTGGATGATTCTTATACTGGGTGATACGAGTCAGACCACATATAATTCCACAGATGATAAAAGCAAAGACCAATAGTGGTTTCAGAAGTTTTGAGGAGTCTGTTAATGTAGAATTGAAGTACATCTTAAAAAAAGAAAGAAAAGAAGAAGCAGTTGAAGAAACTTAAATTTACCTAAGAAGATTTCTTGTGTTCAATGTTTCTTTCACACATAGATCACTATTACACAATAATATTGCAAGTAGTCAGTTTTATTTACAGCCCTGTTAAAATTTGCTTACTTACTGTAGGAAGATCTGAAATCACAAGGAATGGATTTCCAAAAGCATAGGCAGTGTTGCTTACTGACATCAATTAGGATAAGGATTTTATTCCTAAATACTGTTCAGAGTCAGAGCCTAAATGTTTTGTAAGTGTGACTAAGGAGGCACCGCTTCTGAAATACAGAAGCCAGATGTCATGCCAGTTGAAAGCAATAACCTGTTCTAACAAAAGCTACCACCAGATGCTTTAGAGAGTAATTTCTCAGCTGGGGGCCATGATGTCAGGGAGGTCACAAGAATTAAGTGGAGGTGGGTCATCAGTATTATTCCAAGTTTTGGCCTTTCCCTGGGCAGAATAAATACTGGCAAGCTCCCAGTACATGCACAATACCATTATATAATTTGATTAACTGGTTTTATTATTGTTGTTTTTCTCTGATTTTTACAGCATGAGTGATGGAATTATGGAATTACTTCTTTTTTATTTTTTAAAAACGTCAAGTAAATGGTCACTCATACAAACATTGTAGCCCATACTGAAGAAATGTCATTGGTCAGATGTGGAAAATCAGCTGTGATCGCTGCAGCATGTCTTACAATTCGCTGCTAGTTACTGATGGTTTTTATTCACTTCCTTTGCAGTAGCACCTTGGAGGCCTCTGGGAGTGATTGTGCCAGTTCATCCATGCTGCATTTCTATGGAGGTCAAATGAAACTACATCACATAAATGTTTGTTCCTTAATGCCTCAAGTTTAAAACCAGCAAGTCAAGTGAAGACAGCAATAAAGAAAAGGCAGAACACATAAAGGTTAATTTGAATGGTACGTTAAAATATCACCCTGTAAGACATGTGAATAATATGTGGCACCAAATATACTTCGACATTACTTTTTTTTTCTTCTTAACAGAGGATGTGAAGCAGCTGAATCTTTTCTGTATTCTTAACACAGCTGATTTTACTTTAGTTGTTAGTAGTTTTATTTTGCTTTCAAACTGGGAAGATAAAAACTTATATCCATCCAGGATATCCAGGCAACACATCACTTTACAATATAAGCAAATAACTTGCTGACTTTTGTATAAATGAAAATGAACAGAGTTGGTTACTCACCGAAATGTACACTGCTGCAAAGGCTGCCAGGGTGGCATGTTGAGAAGGGAACGACTTTCTGCCAAGGAAGGACACTCAAATTATGCTTCATATTTTAAATACACTGTGCTAATGTTCACTTGGAAAAAACACTTGGTGGTACAGTCATTTTCAGCTTACACTTCCTAAGCAATATATGACCATGAGCAATGTTTAATTTCTAAATTTATTTTCTATAATCTGGAGAAAGGACCAATGTTGGTGAAATTCCTTTGCTTTGAAGTAACTATTTAGCATGAAATTCTTTTTGTGTACTAAGAAAAGTGTGTGTACTAAGACGGTGGGAATGAACTAAAGACCTGAATGCTTGAGAGAAATTATATATTTATTTCTATAAATAAATTTCCATAATAACTTTTCAGTAAGTACCTAATTATACAACATATTTAATGCATGAACCTTGACCTTATGATTATTCTCATTGACTTCACTTGGACTCTTTTCAAAGTAAGGACTCATACACTTTGATAATCAGGCCCTAACTTCAGCAACTGAATTCATCATCTTCATGCCCCTGCTTTGTTGCTCTAATAAAGGGGGGATAACAGGGTGACATTCTTCTCAGAGGGGGGAAAACTACATTGTTATTTGTTATGTCTATAGGTTTATTTTTTAAATTTCAGCACTTTATAAGGTAAGAGTGAATGGAGCACAAGAACATGGAGAGGGCATTTTCAGAGTTACTGGGCCCCTTCCCAGCCCAGAACAAGAGGGTAAGTGAAAATATGTCCAAACTGTGTGAGACAGGCAGTATCAGGTCTATTTTTGAAATTGCTGAGGGCCGCCTGCTGCCATTGAAAACCTGGGGATTTGAATGATGTGGACGGGATCTTGAGTCAGAAACTACAGATAAGAAAATGAAAAGTGACAGCTTAGCCTCTACTTTTCTGACCAAGAAAAGGAGGTTTTGTGCAAGTACGAGCTGCACAGAATGAGGCCCTCAACATTTTAACATTTTTCTTATAGACCTATTTCAATCCTCTAAAACCAACGAAAGTGGTGGGAAGATGAAGGAGAGATCTTTACACAGTAGAGGGAAAATCTTAGCTGGGTGTGGATTGTACGGTGAAAATCTAGCTCATAGCTTATAGAAGCTCTAAAAAATTTTTATGACCTCTGAGTTCTAGATGTAAGATGCACTGAAGATGTATAGCAGTTTATATCTGTACATTTATCTCCTTAAAATGGCATGGACATGTAACGTAATGTGCTGGCTGTCTTGGTGAAGAAGGGTATGTATATCTTGCAGCCCCAGCAGCCATGCTCATCTGAGAAAGCTCAGCTTGGACTAAGTACTTGAACAGTCATTCAGCTTTGCAGATGAGTCTTGCCCAACTTAACTGGGATCCATGTATAGCCATTTTCCTAGCAGCACCTGAGTTACCTAGTTTAAAACATCAAAGACTGCAACATAGTCCTTTACCTTTAGACAAAGACATTTTTATGCAAAGCAGCAGAGGTTTTTTGCCTATGCCTAAGTTCTTTCCTATGTATTTTGCCTTGTCTGTTCTAAATAACTCACTGGCAATTAAATGTGTGCATGTAGTTCAGTGTGAATGCCACACTGCTGACCTGAATTTGAGCCCATGGCTCCTGCAGCTTCATGACTGGCCAAGATGAAATCAGCATCATTCCTTTTTTGTTTCTAAAGACAGACCTAAATTATTTTCCCCTACCTCCAACCTTTCACAAATAGTATCCCTGGGGATCAAGTTCTGGGTTGAGGACAGGAGGATGACATCAAAAAAATGTAAATGTTTATAATGTCTAATCAGGTCCTTTAGCCTGTGCAGGTTTTAGTAGAAGCATAAATCTACTTACAGTCTCTGTGGAACTAATAGATAGATTTGTTTCAATGAATTTTAGTACCACTCACAACTTAACTTTAATTTGATGGCATTTTTGTAGTATATAAGGTGTGTCACTATGCTACAGTCAATTTTATCTTTATTTTCTATTCATATGTTCAGGGCAAGCACAGCATGTTACAGACTAAATGCAGTGTACTCTCTAATAGTGACACTGATTTTGTTCCTCTATTTGTTACCTTTTAATCTAAAATTAAAATAATTAAAGCTAAAAATATGTAGCCTTTTTGTATGGTTCTGTATTGAAAAGGTGAACAAAGGTCTCGAAGAAAACATGTCCTGAACTCAGAAGATAGTGTATCACTCCAAATGCTCATGCATAAGAATGTGTAGAGGGGGAAAAACAATGAGAAAGAGCAATGCTGACAGAGAGCGTCATACTGAGTCAGAAAATCAGAAATGATAGAGGATAGATCTGAATAGAAATGACTGAAAAGGCTCTTTGAAGAGAAATGCACGAAAAGATGGACAAAGGAAACCACTGTATATGTGGGGGTGCTGCAGAAAATTATTTCATATAATCATCTGGATAATTATGTATTCTTCTCTATACTTTTCATAGGGGAGTCTAGAGGCAAATTTCTGGAGCCAAAGTTTCTGGGAAGTACAAAAAAAAAATTAAGACCATTAGCAATCTCAGAAGAACAAGTCACTTACAAGCTGAAATGACTGAAGTTGAATTAACCTCCTGAGCTGGAGAAGTTATACTATAACTCCTATAGTAGATGACTGAAGGAAGTACTGAGCTAGTAGCAAGTGCTGATCACTCTGGTATAGTTTGAGACAGGCATAGGAAGCAACAATTTAATAAAGGAAAAATACAGTAAAATTGAATTAAGGAAAAACTGAGGGTGGTGCCAGACTATTATAGATCACCAGATGTATCCTCTGTGATGGGAATAAAATTGAAATATCAATATATTGTTATCTTCCTAAAGAAACAGAAACACACAAAACCTGATTAGTCTTAATATGTTACAACTAATTTAGCTGGTTTTTGGAAGTGATATTTAAACTTAGGAGTGATCAGCGTTTTTGGAATGGCTACAGGCAGTCAATTCAGAGCAGTAAGCATCATATTTGAGATGATAATGAAATGGATGAGATGTAATCATGACAATTTTTCTGCCTGCTCATGTGTATAGCTACAGTGATTTCCCTAGAACACCATGTAGGTACAAGATGCTGCCTGCAAGCATCAGAGTTCAATGGCAGTATCCCACTAACAGCAAATGGTTATGGGAAAAGAGACAGTGAGATGAAGGCTGGTACTGTAATCCTGGTTATGCCTTTCACCACAATTATTGTCACCAAATTATTTGGGCCAAATAGAGCTACAATCCTTCATTCCGGCTCCAGATCAAGCCCATATATATAAATTGCAAAGATATGGAAAACTAATCAATGCCCACTAGACGTATTTAGGACCAAATGCATCAAATAATTGAGGGTCTTTAAACATCAGTGAAATTGGTTTGTCCCAGTGAAAGGAGACAGATTATGAGATTGTTGGAAGATACTTAAGAAGTGAATGATTTGATGATTCCCAAGTGTGTTGACCACTGAAATAAATGGAAAGGCAAACAAACCGCGGATGGGATGCCTTAGTATATGGACAGAATATTTTAATAATATCCCTGTGACAAAAATGTCATGCCATGAAGCATCAGAAGCTAGCATCTGGGGCTGCATACAGAACTAGAATGCAGTGCAAAGCTTTGGTGAAGTGGATGTGACAGAAGTAACACAGCTTCATGTCTACTAATCAGGTGTACAGAGAAATTAGGCAGCTGAGTCAGAGACCAAAACTGTAGTCACTTCAAACATTCTATAATTTTGCTGTAACTTTTTTTGAGAGCAGGAGATTTAAAAAAGCACCAAAATTTTGAAGGACTGCAAAACATTCAAACATTCAATGACTAACAGGCAATAAAGGTTAACCTGGTATAGAAAAGATGCAGAAGACAGTTGTAGTCAGTGAAGAGCTTCATGACTTCTCAGTAGTGTAGTTCTTATATTTAGGATGAAGGCCTTGAACTAACAAGTAGCAGATGTATTGGAACAGTACAACTTACTGACTTAGACCTTCAGATTCCTTGTTTAAATCTATGACCTGTCATCAGTAATTGAATTATCACTATTTTGTCATATCGAGCTTGTTTAGAATTAAGATATATGATCTGGTTTATATCTTGACTGATATGCATGTCCAAAACCTGCTATTGTAAACAATTTCTCTCCTGGCTATCTAAGTAGGGAGGCTAAAGACTAAATGATCAAGGAGGATAAACCACCAGTTAGAAATACTGTGAAAGAAAAGGCATGTGTCTGGGAACACACAGATATGCACTGTTGTGGTCTTTCCTCTAATAAAGGGATTTTTTCAATGTTGTCAATACAAAAAATGTAATCAACTAAAGAAACAGAAAACAAACTTCTCCAACAAATCCCCAAACCATGCCTCACAAACTAAGACCAAAATGCCAGAATAGTAATGGATGTTACACAGAGGTCTCAGATAAAGTACTTTCTTTGGTGACTTCTTCCCCTGCCTGTTATGGGCAGATCCCACCAGGAAAAGCAGTAGAAGCTATACATATTAATAATTGTGTAGGAAATTGTCTCCTTTGAAGGAGGGTAAATAAAAAGCTACTAGTGAGTGTGCTTCAGAATCTGACAAAGTCTTCCAAGCCCACTGTTAGCCTAATACAGAAAATTAAACATCATTAAAAAGACACTTATGCCTCACCTTTGTTATGGAAAAATGACAAAACTCATTCAAACTTTAACTAGGAAAAAAATCTTGAAAGTGGGAGAGAAAATAAAAAAGAAATAAATACTTAAAAATGTACACAATGAAGGATAGAACCAACCTTCCAGCATTAATAATATTGGTATCAGCTCCTGAGCAAATATCTTCCACAACATATGAATTCTCTGAGCAGGACACATTTAAGGATGTATAGTTAGGCTTGCAAACAGTCAGGAAATATGGTGCCTGATATCCTGTTGATAGTTGTATAATATCAGTAACAAGAGCAGTAGAACAAAGGCCAAACACATGAACACCTAGGAAAGAAATCAGTAGAGCTTGTTAACTTTATTATAAGCATAAATTAAGATTAATTCATTGTGACAAAATACACTCAACAGAATTCACTGAACTCAAGAGACAGCTGAAGAATAAGATGTATTTTTTTATGAAAGCTTACTGCAAAGTTGAATTCTTTAATGTAAAAAATTATTTATGCTTGTTTTCTTCCTGTTGATACTTTACATTGTGTTTTGATGGCTTGATGTCCTCCAACATCTTTTCATAAAAGTGAACTACACTGGAGCTGCTTCAATTTGGAAAGCAGTTTTCTGAACTGACTAAAGGACAGCCAACTATTTGAGGAGAGCATATGTGCTCATCCAGTACTGGGATACAGCTGCCCATTAGATCACTGCTCTGAGGACCTGTTCTCTTTTTACCACCGAGGACTCATCAGCTGGAAATGCCTCTGGCTGTCTTCACACCTCTGATATTTCTTGAGTATCAAGTCCTTGTCATGAGTCCAAATATTTAAAGCTTTTTGGTAATTGATCAATGTTTCTGTCTGGTTAATAATGACAAATTCATAAGGCAGTTGAAGTAAATGCAGTTGTTTTACTGAGTATTTTCAACTGCTATTCTCCTGAAGATTTATCTCTAATTCCCTACTTGTATTCATATAAATAGATTTATTTTTCATCTTAAAAGTGAAAGAATGCTAAAGTCATTAAAATATGAAGGCATCTGTGAATTCCTAGTATGAAACAAGAATGAAATTCATGCATCTTTGAGCTTGTCTTTTTTGGTGATGGAATGGGATGCCATACAGGAGGAGAAGTGAAGAGCATGGGGTATCTTTACAGTCCTTGCTCATGTTGTAATCTACCACCCCCTCTGCTCGCTTCCTCACTGCTGCTCTTAAGAGGATGCTCTACTGGTTATAGACTGTATAACCTCTCCGGTCATTACCTCCCTGCTTGCCACACTACAGGCTAGTATACCAGGTTTTCAGGCTGCTGTCCTGCAGGCTGTCTTTGCCTAGGCTGCCCCTTCTAATGAAAGGTTTCTGCAACAGAGAAAACCTTTCCTTTAGCCACTCATTGGTAGAGGAAATTAACTGTAAGAAGGGGAACAAAGGGCAGTTGCCTCTTCAAGTTCAGTTTTTGTAAACGGCAATTAAAACAAAGCAAAATAAAATAAACATGTTCCTCTCTATCATTAGGTTGCCAAGTTCTAGCTCTTTTCCAAGAGGTAGATAAACACATTCCAGAAAAATAATGTCAAAACTACTGAGAGTTTCTGTCAGGTTTTTACTGTCATGCTGAATACTGTGTCAGGATCCTGATGCTGCACTGAAGACAGGCAGAGGAAACTATACACTGAAACCACTGAAAGAAAGCCAGCTCAAGGTGGGCAGAGAAGGAAAACCAAATTATTCTTTTAGAAACACTGACAATAGTACAGGAGAGGAAAGGGAAAAGGGAGAGTGTAAATGCTGCATTACTGAGCATGGGGCTGCTCTGTCGCTCCATTTGACGATTTCTTCTCATGGTTTTTGGCAGAATAAGATCTATGCCAGTGACAGCCCTGCACCATTCTGAAAGGTTGTTTCAGAGAAGGAAACCTGCATGTTGAATACTGAATGTATATGGAAAGCTCTGTTTTGTGACTAACATTTGAAACCCACCAACAAATCTGACAGCTCTTCTTAGAAAAGAATTGAAGTTGCATCCTCCTGCATTAATATTGGCCTCTGTTCCAATCCCATTTCTTCTTTTGGACAGGCAACAGTAGAGAATTCCTTCTCCTATCATTATCTGCAATGACAAAGGAGCTGTTAAATTAAATGTAGCGGTTACTCAGAAAACATTGATTGAATTTAAAGGGCTGAAATATAACTGTACTACAACCAATGTCATCCACTGACATGTATTTGTCTTTAAAAGATTTGTACCAATATGTAAACATTCAGTAATGGAACTTAGCCTAAGTGAAGGTAGGCAAGAATGAAATAAATGCAAGTGGAATCGGGGTCTTGATCCACAGCTGAAATTTGATGCTTCTACAATAAAAATGTAATAATGAGAAGATACCTCCTCTAAAATAATCCAGAACCACTGTAATATCTTAGTGCTCCTGAGGTGGTTTTAGCACTCAGTCTTGGCCTCAAGCCTAGCAATCCCTTGCAACTTCTAATTATGTGGCAGCCTGCTCTTCTGTATTTGTTTAATTTGGCTTGGGTTTTAACCAGATCCACAGCAGTAGAAAAAGTTCTGTCCTTATGGTCCTTATGGTCCACACCAAGCTAAACAGACTATGACTGAAGCCCTAGACAAAGAGTTTAGAACAGAAATAAAGAGAATAATATAAATGAAAAAAAAAATGGTATTACTGGCTGGAACATCCAGATCCATTTACACATTTGCAGTCCCAGGTTTGATTGTTTTCCCTGTTAAATAGTGCAACAACTTGGAAATCTGCACAGGGCTTGTACAGAGCTCAGAATAAGGGTTGGGTTGAAATACTGAAATTAATGAGGCAGTTCTCATCACTAACAGGAGATTCACCTTGTCTATCCACAGATGCATTGAAAACTAATATATAAGATGCACCAGGCTGACAATGCAGTGAGGTGCTAAATCATCTGAATTACGGTAAATCTGCTGTATTTACCAGTGAAGTTTGTGCATGCTAAGGCCCTTCACCCTAGGAGAAGGGAGATGCAATGGACAAGCTTAGCTTGCTCTTTTTTAGCTAAAGGTTTTATAAATGGAAATTTCCTTCCTTTGCCAGAAATACTGAAGTAGTGAAGGTTGTCTCATTACATGGAAAAGTCAGTGGTAAGGAATTTTAATTAGATGAGAACTGTGGTCAGTATTATCCGTCTCCATTTGATCAATTTACAGCTGAAACTTGGAGAAATCAGTACTGTTTCAAACTTGAAAAACAGAGAAACGCTAATAGTTTTTATCCAAGCTCTAGGAAATGTCTGGCACAGGGAAAAACACCAGAGAGATAGATTAACTTGTGTGATAGAGGAGAAAATTGGGAAACAGCAAGGCCTATGTCAAGGAAAATTCAGAGGCTGGTATTTCCAAGGAAACAAACTCCCACAGTAGAGGAGGCAGTAGGACCGAAACTGCCAGCAGTGAATTCTCTCCTTGTGAATTGATTTCCCAAATTAACGTGATCTAATTTCCTGGTGATCTGTTAGAGAGCACACTGTTACCATTAAGTAGGTTTTTAGTCAGTAGCTGACAAGGGTTTGAACCTACACTGATATGATTAAATAACTGGTACTAACATTTTTGAATTAATAACTAGAGAGAAAATATGTCAGAGGATAAGATTCAGAGTTCTTTGGAGCAAATGGAAGTCATGTTGCAATTCAGGTATATCTATATTCCAGACATAAAGTATCCATGTTGGTAATTTCATAGAAGTCCAGTTGTTCCACACTGAAGTCTCCTGTGGTTTATAAATACATACAGAAAATTTCATATATGGCACAAGCTATAAGACATATGTCAATCATACAGGTAGTAATTTTCTGTAGTACTTCAAGGCTACAGAACAGACTGGGTTAAAAGCAGTTGCTGCTCACTAATAATGAGCAAAAACACCCAAAGGAAAAAAAAACCCCAACCATAAAGCCCCAAATCAACACAGATCCTTGTGTAATAACTGCTTGGGAAAATAAATTACAAAATGCTAGATTTGTTGTAAAAAAAATGACTATAAAGTGAATAGATTTAATATGTTCTCCAGTCTTGAGAAAAACTGAGTATATGAACAAACATAATATAGAAAAAAAATTAAGTCCTAGTCTAACATATATGGCTTTAAGAAGGGATTGAGACTAGGATTTGACTGTCTTCTTGCCCCCCCCCCTTTTTTTTTTCCACCCCCCTATTTTTTTCTTATTTACATTCTTTGGAAATATTTAATATGTAGCTTAATCCACCTGTATTTTATTGAGTCTTGATGACCTTCTGCCTCATACTGCAGCAAGTACATGATCTGCAGACAGAGGCTAGCATGTTACTGGAGATGCTCAATTCTTCACATAGTTAATGCTTTCTTTTCTATATTTCACAGGTTTTATAAAGTGTAATTCATTGAAATGTTCTGAAAACTAAATTATAAAATGCTAAACTCTAAAAGATGACAGTGGCACAACTGTAAATTTTTTTTTGCATTGAGATCCAGTGGTCTATTTTTCCAATGAAAAAGGGGAGAATTGGACAAAAATCCCTAGTTTTTTACTTCCAAAGTGGTATTGAATAATAGAGAGCTGATGCTCTACATCATCTTCAGTGCCTTTTGTTAAAGGAGGTTGTGTATTTCACACTATCAGAACCCATTCTCTAACACAAGCATCACATTCATGCTCACAGGAATACAAATGAACTACACCTCCCTAAGGCTTGCAGCTTTTAAGCAGTTGTAATTTGAAGCCTCAGGATTTGCTTTCTTTACTGGATAGACATGCTCAAGTTTGGGTTTGTTTAGTTGTCTGTACTGCTGGTAGGAGAATGATTCAATCAAGAATAACATTTTCTACTGCATAATTTAATGCAATGCTGAAATAATTTAGCTGTAATTAAAGCCCTTAATAAACCCTCCATAATGACATGGGCATCTTTCATCTCAGTTGAATGTGCTTGATATTACCTAGGCTTGACTTAAACTCTCTGAAGTAACAATTGGATTTACCCATCTACTGTGGCCCAAGTGAGCCTAGATAGATTCCTTCTATGGTTATCTCAGGAAAGCCTACTTTGTTGTTACCAGAAACACTATCTAAACTTAAGAAACCCAGCTAAACTGCAATACCACCAAGTTTTGGTTCTATCACGGTATTTGGTGTTTGCTGCAAGCATCTATACCAGGAACACTGAGAGTCTTAGTTTTCTCTTCCTAAATGAGTATAATTTTTAGCCTGATGGTTGTGCAAAATCCTTCAAAAATGGTTTCTAAAGCAACCAAAATCAAACACAGTAAGAAGAGTTCAGATTAAAAAAAGACAAACAAAAAACATCCTGGAAAGCAAAGAGACAACAGCACTTGATTTCTATATGGTCATCACAATTTATTGATTCTGTAATTGCAAATTGGCTAGTGTTATAAAAGGAATGAACTGGTTGAATTTAAGGGAATTCAGAGTAGCTGGCAGCAGAAATATATTTGCAGCTGGCCTTAGAGAAGTGCCTAGCCGAGATGGCAGTCATTGCTGTCAGGGGAGAGAAGAGACCCTTTCAGAAGGCTGATTCAGCTTTTTAGGTGCATGGAATCACCCACTCAAGGTGAATTTCACACCCCATTTGCCAAACAGGAGTGGTGTGAGAATGAGGCTCCTATCTGAGCTGCCTAAAATCAGATAAAATTAAGTCCCCCTAGTATGGTAAAAGTCTAGATTTCTTTTTAATTTGACACAGCAATTGCAGCAAGGACAATACTGACCTATACCAGACAATTTACGGGTTTTTTTCTGTAAAATAGTGACTCGGCTGCTCATATTCTGACAGGACACTTCTGCTGAAATCATCTCCTCCCTTTAGGCTAAAGATTAAACCAGCTTCCTTTTGACTGCTCTTAATGACTAACTTGCAATTTAGAAGAGTCCCAGTGCCATTTGGGAAAGTGTAATTGATTTCACTGACATGGTTGATATACCTTCACTGAATAAAGCTAGTTCTAACAAAAGCGGCATGTTCGGGGCTGTAAATGAAAGGCTTCCATTTCCCACAGATCTTGAATTTTTGGTGTATCTGAGAGTATGGAATGTCCCATCTGTAAAAGTTCAAATATTTGTACAGGATTACAGAATGTCTCAAGCTATTCTTACCCAACTATAGATGCTGTTTCTTAACGTTAATGCCTGCAATCAGGATAGTGCAAGTAGCTGAAGTGCTGCAAGGAATGTTTTAAGGGGTGTGTCTCCTTCTGTTATAGAACAAAGGATGAATTTAAAATCCTAAGGTAATTAGCCTGGATGACACTCTGCAGACTAACTGAAACCAAAGGAGCTATTTTCTTTATGCCAACTGAAACTCTATTCAGAATCTTTAATAAGTGACAGTGGCACCTCAAACTTACCGTAATTGATGGTCCAGCAAAAACCAGACTAAGCAACATCAAGAAGGGGACAGACTCTTGTGTAGGTTCAATGTATGGCATACTCAGACTCTTGTCATAGCAATTAAATCCAGAATGAACTGGCTTGAAGACATCAGTAAGTTCAAGAAAATAGAGGCTAACAACAGAAGATGCCAGTATGGGCAACTAGAAGAGAAGAAAGCAACAAATTACTGTTGGGAAATGTAATAGCAATGCTTTTGCAAAGACAACATAGCCTGTTAATAAATCTGCATGATGCTTGCTATTTACATCTCACAGCTCCTTGTCATATCCATTTTACCATCTTTAAATAATTAACTCTCTAGAGATGATACTATTCAGTTGATATCAAATAACCCTGCTGTCTACCAAGCTAGTCAAAACACCCAGTCCAATCTTCAGGCCACATAATTTAGCCTTTTCATCTATGAATCATTAACAGACAAACTTAGATTATTTTTTTATTTAAAAGAAAGTACCAGGACTGCAGTCTCCCATGTGAGGCCTCAAGCATTCTGCTGTTCATCATCATGGTTTTGGTCCTTTAGCAAGCCTGTCATGTATCAAAGCCAGTTTGCATTAAGTTTCAGTTAATGAAAAACAGTATCCAGTGCTTCACTAGAATCCAAATATATGATAATCTGGTGTTCTGCCTTCACACATTCATTTTGTAATTCTATCAAAAGAGCAATTAACTTTGGCAAGACTCAGTCTGTTTAGAACCATGATGACTATGGTTCACAATTCTTTTATCCTGTAGCTATTTAGTAATTTTAACCTTCGCAATTACTTCCAGTAATTTATTAGGAGTGAAGTTGGTGCCTCTGGGGGTAAATTCACTCCAGCTTTCCACCAGCTCCTGAAAGCACAGATTCAACCAGTAAGCCTCTGTGGAAGGAGGTAGTTCAAGAGAAGAAACAGCAAAAAGGCATTCTGAGGCCGTTGGTTTATAAATGAACAGAGAGGGCAGTCCTGCCCCCAGGGTGGGCATTGGGGCATTCAGGAGTGACCAGCAGCATTTGATTATTCTCTGTATCCTCTTAAATGCTCAGAAATGTTTTTTGTATGTTATTTCCCAGAGTCCTGCCTGAACGAGGCAACATTAGAACAACTTCCTACTCCTCCACAGAGATGCAATGACTGCTTCCCTGTGTCTCTACTGCAATGAAAGTACCTATGGATAATATGATGTGAACTGCCTATCTGCTTCCTTTTCATCTTTTTAGGACAGCTATCACATTAACTTTTCCTCACTATTAGCTGCAGCTGAAAAGTAAAAGTTTGCAACTACTAAACAGATTCATCACTTACACAGATAACATCATTAAAATCTCATCAGGCTGTGTCATGGTTTAACCCCAACTGGCAACTAAACACCACGCAGCCACTCGCTCACTCCTCCCCCTCCCCGTAGGATGGGGCGGAAAATCAGAATGAAAAAAAAGTAAAACCCATGGGTTGAGATAAGAATGGTTCAATAATTGAAATAAAATATTATAATAATTGTAGTAGTAATGACAAGGAGAATAACAAAAATAGAGAAATGAAAGCCAAGAAAGCCAAGTGATGCACAATGCAATTGCTCACCATCTGCTGACTAATGCCCAGCCAGTCCCCAAGCAGTGATCATACTCCCCTGGCCCATTTCCCCCAGTTTATATAATGAGCATGGCGTCCTATGGAATATGCCTTTGGCTAGTTTGGGTCAGCTCCCTCCCAGTTTTTTGTGCTCCTGCTCACTGGCAGAGGATGGGAAACTGAAAAATCCCTGACTTAGAATAAGCGCTACTTAGCAACAACTAAAACATCAGTGTGTTATCACATTATTCCCGTACTAAATCCAAAACACAGCACTGTACCAGCTACTAGGGAGAAAATTAACTCTATCCCAGCTAGAATCAGGACAGGCTGTTTCACATCTTTTGAGAAAAAAACTTTCCTCTTTTACATCAAGCTCTTCACACTATGAGAAATGGGGATTGTCCTAACACAATTTCAGGCATACTTACATTATATTCTTGCAATGTACAGTACATATTTACAAAAATTGTTTGATTAAAATCAATGTCATTCATCACACTCTATAACGGAATAAATAAGCAGAGGGAAAACTGGATAAATATATATATTGGTAAAATTATAAATAAAACTTGCTATATATGGCAGAGGGACAACGGTTTCTTGCCTTAACTGGCCAATTTCAGATTTTCAAATACTGGGCTTTTAAACTGCAGACTTTTTGTGCATAAAATATAATTCTGGGTGGTTAAAGAAGGAAACTTCTAGCTAAATTTCACTGAAACATTTTTTAGTATGTCTTTGTTTGAAAAGAACAGCTCATCTCTGATGTGCTGAAGGACAGATTTGAAGAGTTGTATCTTCAAAGTGTTTTAAGAAAAATCTGTAGGTGAAGAATGGAAGAATTTAGCCTGCCTGGTTATCTGTGTTCAAATCAACTGCATTGTAATGTCACATAGTATAGAGGCTGTGATTGTGTAGAAAGGGAGGGAATGTGTATTGGCATCTACTAAGTTTGCTTCAGTAGATTGTGTGTGTGTGTGTGTGTGTGTGTGTGTGTGTGTATAACCCAACATATATGTATATTTGCACTCACATACTATATTACACATACGTATTATGTATAGCATATAAAATATACCATATGTAATGCATATTATGTGAATAGATAATATGTAACTTCTATAATCTGTCATATGGAATAATTCTATGCAATATAACTAAACTGAGTCCCACTTCCCATCCATCACAGGACAAAGTCCATCTCTTTAGCTGGATGCATTATGTAATACTACTCACTTCCTGCTGGATGCAGTCCCTGGTGGGCTATAACGCAAGCATGCATGAGTAGTGAGCATGGGCTAGACTGTTTCTAGTCATTATACAGCTGTGCAGGGATGAAAGAGGGCTTCCCTAAAGTCTTCATACTCTGGGAGTAATTAAGATTGTTGTGGAACTGGGTGCCCTTTTCTCCACACCTGCCTGCACAGAGACTGTGGAGCTGTGTGGGATAAGGGGCCTCCTGACCAGAATGCTGCCCTGCTGTGCAGGGACACCAAAATTCTGCACAGTATTTGAACTCACATGTATCACAATTTCACAGCATTCAACTCTTGAAACACTTGCAAAAAGTGTTATTATTAGCTATTTGAAAGTCATACCTAATGACTTAGCCAGCATCCAGGTCCCATGGGGCAAAGCATCTTTTAACAGGACACAACATATTCCATTAAGCTAAACGGACAAAATAGGCAAAGTGCCCATTGCTCTTCTTTTCAGAAATTATGCCCTTTATCTAGATGTCTCCAAAGGTTCATTTCCTAGAATGGAAACACAGAACAGGCCCACTGATGGAATGCCTTGCACTCAAGAGTTTCATCTTCATTGTGTATTTTTCCATTTCTCTAATGTCAAGAAAAGGAAAGCCTCTCCTCAAACAACAGGCTCTGCACTACCCACAAGTTCACCTCTACTTTGATTATGGTATTCTTAGGCAGGCAACTGTTTTAAATGGCAACACTGACCTATCAAAAATAGGCCATATATGAAGTGATATTTTATCGTGAGACACTAAAAGAAAAGATGTGGATAAATGCTATAATTTTATTGTTAATTACAAAATGAAAGAATTGTAAGAATTGCATTTTACTGTCTTATGACTTCACTACAGGACTCCCGTATTATTTCTCACTGTAATTACCCATTTTGCTAAAAGAAAAGAAATAATTTTAAATGAATTTCCAATGTAACTGCTTACAATACTAATGAATAGGTTTATAGTCAATTTGCTATATACAGTATGTCAGATCCCACAGGACATTTTTCTTCCCATCTTTTTAAAAATACAAATAGAAAATGTGTCTTCTGAAAGTCTAACATATCTTAAGAAAAGCAAATGTTTCTATAATCTTCTAAACAGTATAACTGGCTATTTAATATATGAATATTTATGGAGTGTTCTGCTTAAGGCAGCAGTAGTTCTGTAATTATAGACCAGCTCCTAACACCTTGAAAATGTCAAATATAATTAGATGGTAGAATGTGTATTGTTTTAATTACAAAATGGAATAGGAATTTTCCTGTTTCTAATTAGAATAATAAAACCCCCAACCTCAGTTCAAGTATCTTGAGTAATAAGTCTTTATACTCTTACTTCCTTGGTTGGCTAATGGAGAAACATCCCTGTTTAGCTTGTAATTTAGACCTGTAAATGTAGAGTTTGATCCAAGTGGTCAAACTCTGTTTGGCTTAAGAGTCTTATAGTCGGGACCATAACCAGCACAGCTGCTGAAAAGGTTTGATTTGGGGTTTATTTAAAAAAAAAAATAAATTTTTTTCCTTTTCCTCCTGTTATTTTCTTAAACTGTAAGTTAAGAGCCCTTAATAAATCACAGGACTTTGCTATTAATTTTAAATATTAATTAAAATTAATGCTATTAATATTGCAAAAGATTTTGCTGTATTGAGCTAGGGATTGTCCAGGAATAAGAAAATATGATCCCTATTCCCAAGAGCTCAACAAGGATGTAAATACCTAGAGATCTTGTAAGGAGAAAAATAAAAGGTCCTGTATGTTACATAGTGCAGCACAAACTGAAAGCATTTGGCAGCACAGTAACGACTCTGAACTGATAGGATATGTAACAAATCCTCCTTCTGGCCAAGAGCCACAAGACACGTGTCCCATATTGCAGAGAACTGAAAGAAGAGATGGCTGTGAGAGGAGTTCAGAGGTAGGAGATAACAATTCATTAGGCTGCCCATCACTCTTCTGTGGGACATTCTGTGATTGCTCCTTGGGCTGTTTTGGGGTGCTCCTGGTCTACTTGTGAGGATTAAGACTACCCAGGACCCACAGTGCCAGCACAATTTGTTACTGGTCATATGATATAGCCTACACATGGAAGACATGCTGGTCCTGCCCAAAACCCTTCACCAGGCCCAAACTTCCTGGGCCAACCCCAGGTAGATAGAAAACCTTCTGTTAAACTTCCCTGCGATTAGTTTTCCATGGCTTCAAATGCATGAAAAGAGGAACCTGTAGAGCTAGGCCACTAAAGACAGTATTGTCATGGCTACTAACAAGCCACAAATATTGTACTGAGTTTGCAAGGACCCAGGACTGGGACTTGTCAAACATGCTTTTACTGTACTTGTCTTGACCTGCCTGGAGCTTTGTTTTCATTTGGCTTAATTGTAACAGAAGTTTTTCCAATAACCTTAGAAATTAGGCTATGCCCAATCTGGTTTACTTTCCCGTATCTTTGTAGGGTATAACTCTTCATGATTTTTGTATATATATCTAGTAGTGACAAGTAGTTATTCTGTATAAAATAAGCTATTTATGACTCTAGTATAGCAAATCCCAAATCCTTTGTCAGGAGCAGCTGATGTTGATTCTTCCTCACTCTAAGAAGCACTTGGGTTCACTTTCATTTGCTGATGCACTTTTACGCCTTGCTCTTTCTCTTTTGGTCTGTCTTTTTACATTACATCTCAATTTACTATATGTGGCATGGTTTACACATGTTGGATGCTTGTCCTTCGTACTGTTACCCCTAAAATCAGTTTTGCCTGCTGTAGTTCTGCATTTCTTTATCTGACCACTGGGTGAGCTGCTCATAGCCTTGAGGTCTCCAGTACCAGCATATTCCCCACCTCTTACCCTACACCTGTAACTCCTCCATATTACACTCTCTGTAATGCAGGAATGCAGGTCTGGCATGACAGCAGAGGTCTGGCAGATGGAGCAGTGGAAGGTCAAGCATTAGTAGGAAGATCTTACTGGAGTGGATAGAACCTTAAGTAGCATAAGGTTGTCCTTTGGATAGCTCAGCATCTGGGGCACTGACTTCTGTCTCCAGTCTTCCACCAGGCACAGAGCCTGTTGCTCTGAAGGAAACACTGAACTGCTTGCTCTTGAGTTAAAATGTAGGACCTTTAACTTCACTATTCCACAGGGTCTCTGCAGAATTCTAAATTTCTAATTCAAGGTGCTCCCTCCCCTCGGGAGAGTTTCCAAATAATCAAAGCTTCACTAAACCCAACATTCTCTCTGCAAGTGTTACAGGCAAGTCAGTAGCAACCAGATACTGATGGTTTCGTAAATGACACCATGGAGACAGTGAGGGTCAAACCAAAATAAAAGGAAACAAATAAGCACATTTCTCTCTTTCCTTGAAAGAATATATACATAAATACATAATTAAAAACTCTCTGGGAATCAGTAGCTTCTATAAATTCTCTTTCTCTAAAACTGTACACTTAAAGTTAGATATCTAAGTCATGTATTTGCCGACACTAAGCAGAGTCCATATTTATCTTCAGGAGAATACCATCTTAAAATCCATGGGCTTTGTGAGAGTGCAACCATGTAGTTTCACATACTCAAATGTCTGAACCTGTTTTGCAGGTTACAGTTATGTGACCTCTCTTTGTTTTGCTAAAATACACTACAGGTTTTATCTCTTATAGTGAACTCGTATCCAGATCCTGTGGTGATAGTGTATTGGGCTGTGTTGACGGCTACCAGCAGACACTCTTTAAATGTGGCTTACAAAAGTGATTAGCCTGGGCTGTATTTCAGTCAGGCAAAGCAGAGGGAAAAAATGAAATGACTCTCTTGTAATTATAGTTGAATACTGAAGTCACTGCTCAGTGTGCTGGCTGGAATGACTTGAGTGATTTTCCTCGAGACTGGATGCTGGCTGTGGAATTGATTAGTTTTACCTGCCTGTAAGAAAGATAGACAGAAAAGAGAGAAACAGTATGTATGTAGCTTTCAGAGGAAGTCAAGACATGATTAGCCAGATGCAGAATAAAACCAGCATAACTAGCCCACCTGTCAAAATGGGTTAAGGGATGCCTGATACACTATTTGGATCTTTTATATTTTGTAAATAATTTCTAGACTTGGATGGCCATGAAATTCTTAGATCCTTAGGTTGTTCTGCAACCCGTCCACAGCAAGCAAGGAGTTCCTGAGCATGGAAGCTGTCTCCTGGTGTTTCTCCTGTTTTCCAGGAATCACAGAATCTTTGTAAGCAATCAAGTAAATAAACAGGATTGCCTCAAAGAGGTACCTAATGAATGCCATCAGTTTCTCCTCATGGAAAAAATACCAGCCTAGTACTTGGTAGAAGTATGCTCTATTTAATAATTATATTGTGTTTGCACTGCAAGGCTGTGGCATTGTGGAAGATTCTATTAAAATGTATAATAAATGTCAGTCCTTGTGCCAAAGAATTGATGGTCTAAATGACAAGGTACAGCAGATGGATGAGACAAAAAAGAGGGCTGTGGTGGGTTGAGGAGACAAGGTATTCCTATTCTTAGCCAAGTGACTGCAGCTCTCAACCACCCTGGCTGTTGTCCTGTTGTATTTTGCTGTGAGATTCACAAAAGACAGTAGGAGAGAATGGAAGGAGGGCAGGTCTCGCTTATCCTGACAGGAGTGAATGCTGAGATCATAACTAGGATTGAATACCTTCCAGAAATAGGAAGAAGAAATGGTATTGGCCCCAATTCTGCCATTTTCTCTTGGTTTTGAGAATCCATGGCTCCTGCTGCACCAGTGCTGTTCCTTTACCCTTAGTGAGACTGTTGTGCAGGGCTGGGATTAAGACCAAGTACAAGCTCAAGTGCATTGAAAATTGGGCTGTCATGAGGACTTTTGAGAGATAGTACTAAGCACAGGATGGCTGCAGAGCAGGGGATTTGCTTGACCTAAAAAGTCAGGTTTGTAGATTTTTTTTTATGTTAAACTGAATTCTTAAATGCCTCAGGTTTATAAGAGAAGGCATTCAGGCTTTTCAGAAGTCTAAGATTTGCTTCTCTAAAAAGGATTTTTGCTTTTCTCTCTGAACTCACATTTCTGCTGCTTTTTGTCTCTTTTTTGGATCCCGATTTCATCTTGTCCAAAGCTGTAAGGAACTGTTCTTTTCTCTAAAAGATTTGTACCTCACCATTGTCTAAATTTTGTGGAAACTAATGCAGAGACATGATATGATGGTCAGTCTTCTCCTCTATTTAACACTACCGGATTTAATTTCAACTCTCAGTTTAATTTCAAATCCCAGGTGTCATTGAAATCCATTATCATTACAATTTTGGAAAATTAAGTTATCTTTATTTCCAGCATTGATTTTAGAGTTTAATTTAATTGTTTGGTGACTGCCAATTAGAGTCTAGCTTTAGAAATACAACAGATTATCTTTGTGCAACTGCTCAAACCTCTTGATCTTTTGCCAAATCTTAATAGAAAACCTCTCACTATGTGTAAGACCAAAAGTAGAGCTGATACATCAGTGATAAAATTTCTATTTATTTCAGAAATCTCAAAGTCATGCTCAATGCATTAATCCCAAAAGTTGCTTATTTCTTTTATTTGATAAATGTATGTGAAGCAGCAGTTACCCAGGGAGAAAGCAACAAAATAAGAATTGTTTAACCAAAACATTCTCAGGCAGGAATAATCTAAAAATAATTTTAAAATATTTCTATTTAAGTAAGTATCTGTGTTTAAATAGAAAGCAAATCCTAATGCAGAAATTTTACAACACAAAAAATATCATTAATACATTTCTTTTCAGTGTGACTTCAAACATAAATGATTGTATTAATTATTACTACATTTAAGTATGATTATTAATTAAATCAGTGATTAGGTATAATCAATTAATAACTACAAACAATGAGATTTAGGATATCTCACATACTGTTGATTATGAAACTTCTTGTATGCTCCTGTTGCAAGGTTATGGTAAATCATGTACACCAACAGCTCAAAAAAAGGTTATTTTTGGTTTAGAGTATTACCAAACTTCAGCTAAAACTTTCCTCAAAAACCCTATCTCTAGGGGACAAAACTGCTCATCCCTACACAATACAATTTATTCTACTCTCTAAAACACACTGGTTTCCATACACACACACAAAAATAATTCTGTGGGTACCAACCCTCCTCCCGTGCCTTACTCCCATGCTGTTTTGCCACTTCTGAACTTCCTTCCTACAAATTGAATTTTTAAGTGACAAGATCATCAGTCAAGATACAGTGTTTGTAACAGCTCGGCTCCTGTGTATGTAAGGTTCCACAACAGGCTGTTCTTTATTCGTTTTGGCTGCAGACTAACACATTTTTAACAATTAAAGAAGAAAACCACAGAGGGATATAAATTTTTGGAAGAACAGAAATGTGAATCTCCTTTAATTTCTAACATATTTAGGTCTGCTTTTACCACTGAGGTATTAGGTCAGGAGGATGGTGCAGGGCTGATAACGAAGCAGGGCCTTCTTTCACCATGAACTACGCAAACTTTATGCTTGCCAAGCAAGTAGCCAAACACAGAGGGAGATCTAACGTGACATTTGCAATTCTTCTCCCAGGACAGCCTTGGCACAGGCCCGACACCTCCCCTTTTGTTACCCTTTCTGCTCATCTTCTGCTAAAAGCTGGTAGTGGGCAGGCTGTATGGCTCTTCTATAAGCACAGAAGTGATGCGGAGGATATAATGTTGATGACTTGGCCAGTATAGCTATTTTGAATGCATAGCAGCCTTGTCACATTTCAGATAGCCCCTTAATATTTTGAGGATGCTGGTCTCTAACGCACTGTTATAAACAAATCTGACATCTATCCTCTCTAAGTGAGCCACATGACAAGGTCAGGTCACTGAGCAGGCTTAAATGTATTTCTCCTCCTTCCCCTCCCCTCACACACGGTTGACTCTTGAGTGAAAAAGCAATGTATTTGGAAAGTATTATGCTACTTCCACAATATGGGGATAGTTTTATCTTCTACAGTTGGGGTTTTCTGTTGTTTTTTTTCACCCCCCTAAAGCTAATTTAAGAGAAAATCTAGAGAGGAATGTGACTACACTGTGCCTCCAAGACACAGCAGTTTAGTTTAACTCTTACACTAGATCTAAACTTCTTGTTCTTAATAAGAAAGATTCAGCCCTATAGCCTACTCTCCCTCTGCTCTTACTCTAATCACTGCACTCCCTTGACTTCTTGTGTCTCTTGCAGTCATACCTATACAGGACTTGCAAGTGACAAAGTGCATAATTTAAATGTGGTGGGTCATGCATGGCTGAATAGCTGAAAGAAACTTCTAGACGTGACTGAGAAGTGGCACTGAGCTACCAAGTGATGTGTACAAACATTGGACATGTCAAACTTAGCTCTGTCAGTGTACGTCAGAAACAAACAGAAATAAAGCATATGAGGTGCTGAGACACAGTGAACATTCTCTACATGCACTTATTTCAATGCAAGCTGATGACCCCCTGTGTTTTGCAGCCCTACAGTTATAACAGATCTTTGTGCTTTCTGCTGGTGAGAATTCCAGCTCCTCTGGGGAACAAGAAAAATAAGTGGTCTTCCAGTACTGAAAAGTGTTTCCAAACAATCCTGGCTGTGCTCTGGAAAATGCAGAAAAAGAAGCTACCTGTATCAGTATGCATGCACCATACACAATGTCTAGAAGACAATAAGGGAAATAACTGTACAAGGGACATTGTCTGAAATGTCTCAGATTTTAGTCCATGGAAGTTAAGCAACCCACAGATGAAGGCTGTGCCACAGGACCACAGTTTAGCTGAAGAGTAAGTGCATCAAATCACTCAGATTGACAACACCTTGGACTTTTGCATTCCCACATTTGGGGCGCTGGATGAAGCAATAGTGACACTGAAATGAAAGGCAAAATTCATAGTGACTTCTGTGAAACCAGAATTTAAACCAGGAGGTTTTGAAGTGGGATAGCATGGGTGAAGACAGTCTTCTCCTTCACTAAGAAGAAATGTACAGCTGTCCTACCTCTTAAGTCTGACCATTCTGCCACAAACAGAAACTACATCACCCTGGAAGTTTTCCAGATTCATATTAAAATGCGAGACACCCATATTTCTTCTGTAAGTGAATATACTTGTGATATACTCTGAATATGCAGAAAAGGAAGTTAACAAAAAGCAAAACTTACTCCAGGTATACTCACTTTCCATATCTCCCAGAGGTAATAAAGTCTCGTTAGACTTTTCATAGCAAGTTTTGTCTTTCTCAGAAGCACAGTGAAGCTCAGATAACCCATAAAGTCTACAGAACCCTAAAATGCCACAAGCATCATTAGAATAAAACGGGCCAAACTGTCTGGCAGTGCTGATTACCATGTACTTCAGGTAAGCGTGATGCACAAGCCAATCTAAAACTACTCAGCTCTCAGGAGTGTGCTGATCAGGGGCTCTGCTAAGCAGAAGTATTACCAGTGTTTTAAAATAACTTCTAAAACATCCTTATGATACATAGGATAAATCATCAAGTTATTTTATGAATCATGAAACTTGAAAAATATGCAATTGACAATGTGTTAACATTTATTTCATAATGCTCATTTGTTTGCATCTGATGTTTTTAGAGAATGACCCATCTGCATTTTTCAGAAGGTCCCTCTCTTAATTTTATTTCCTTTTCATTTCTATGTTTTTCAAAGCTCTAGCCCAATTCTCCTTTCGCTTTTCCTGTGTAAATGAAGAATAGCTCTAGTGATAACAATGATCTTGTGAGGCATATTGGTTTTATGCTTTAACTCTGTTGTTGGTAAAATCTGATAGTTAGAATTATTCTTAAATTAGACTGAAAACAAAATCAGGCCCAGAGTATTTCTTTTGAAGTTACATTCTACGTAATCATATTTCATCCAACCCTGAGAGTTGCTGGCCACCAAACACATTCGTTTACAGTAGTTAGTCTCATTCATCACACATTCATAAGGATCTTAATAGTAGAAAACAGTGTCAAAGCTATATTTGTTTGCTACTATGTCTAAAGCTAAGGTCCTTCTGAAGCAGAAAATCCGTGTTTACTTGTTCTGTGTGCCTGAATTATATTAGTTATTACAGATATTTTTCACTCTTTAACTGTATAATATTTGTTTAATGCAAACACATGCCCTTCCTACTGCTTTGGAATTTTGACTTCCTCCTTGAACCAACACCATTTTTTCTATGTCTTTCCTTTTGTCTAGTATTTGAGGTAAAAAAACAGCACTTTTTTGTAATGTATTTTCTAAACAATCTCCTTTTCCTTTGGGCTAGACTTCCTAGGTCTTGATGCAAAGTGGATGACAGCAAACTCTAGTTTTCTTGTTTGAAGGTGCAAACAATACGATTTTTTTTTTTTTTTACTGTAATTCAGGGTGGGGAGGGGCTGTCTGGTATGAAATGGATAGGGAGAAAATGGAAGTGAATGAGTGGCAGAAGAAAAAAAAAAATATAAAAGTATCAACAGCAATAAGAGGAGAGAGGGGGAAAGCCTGTTTCCCATCATCATTCAACCACCATTCATGAAAGTAAAAGCTTTAAAATTCAGAGAGCCTTAATTAAGTTGGGTAAGCTTTGTTTTTAAGTAGTTGGCTGCTGTTGGGTCACATTAGGAACTTACCTCGTGCTTACAAAGGAAATCCATACTACATAGTAATGCCAGTCAACCACACTGGCTGACTCCTCTAGCCCTTGCACTTGCAGACTTCTCATTGCAATTAAATTATCGCTCATTAAATCCCTCTTTATAAGGTACAACTGAGTCTTTGGTTCTTGAGCCAATCAGAACAAAAGAATCTAAGCCATCAATGTCCTTTTTCTGATGCTGTTGAAGTGCTGGCATCTGCCTGTGCTACAAATCTCTAGAAAGGCATTCTCATTAGTCTGACTAGAATTAGTGCGCACGTGGGTAAATGCAGGGTGGGTGTACACAGGTAACACAAGCTAAGTGTTTCTTTCCAAATATCATAAGAATTGTCACCCTTTCACTCAAGCGATTTGAATACTCAGCTAAAATGTGGGAAATGGTTTCAAATCCTCCTACTGTGTAATGGCAGAGGGCTGATAACTCACCAAAGAATTTCCTAATCAATATTGAGGCTCGGGTGTATTTCACTTATTTTTTTTCTCTTGATGTTGCTTTTACTTACCTACTGAAACTACTGATTACCTACAGATACCTACTGAATACCTACATATTCCCCAGTTCAAAAGGGGCCTGCAGTTCAGTAATTAGAACTCAGTCCTGGGGAAGAAGGGCTCATGCAGCCTCTAGATCTGCACCTGTGACTGAACACCACAGAAGTCCTAACAGTTCATTAGGAGACCACTCTGTTAAGTGAGGACTCTGACTCCCTCTCAGACAAGCTGAGTGTTGAGCTCTCCACCTCCTTCTAGATCTAGCTGTAAATGACTGGAAGGTCTCCAGAGCAGAGAAATCGCCTGCTTCATGTGGGAAGTGTACACAGGGCCCAGTCTAAGTTCTTCACTGCTCATAGAATTTGCCTTATTCCCTGTAACAGCTACAGGGAGCTCCTAGGGGAACTACATGTGTGCAATTAATGTTATATAAGGCCACTCTTCTGAGCAGCAAACACGTTTTGTGCTGCTGCTCTGTATTTTGTCCCATCTTGCTGCAGGCCACAGCACAGCTCACCAAACAGCACAGTTCTGTTGTGTCTTGCAGGATCTCCTGCATTAGAGTTATGCCCAAGCTGAGGTCCAGCATTTCCCTTCCTGTTTGGGTTCCCAAAGCAACAAAGTCAGCACAGAGAGTGAGGAAACCCCTATATTTTTAGGGGCTTCTCTAAGCTTGACCTCTCCCTCCTATGCAAAGCTAATGTAAGACATAGGGCACAGCAAGCGCCTTCCATCAAAGGGCTTTTCTTGAGCAGGCCTGATTACATCAGTAAGATGTGTCTGATGCCTCCATATAACCAGCCTCTGCAAACCTTTCCAGTTGGTGCAGCTTACTTTGGGTTAGCTCCTGACCATGTCCAGGTGCTTAGGGGACAGAGACACTCCACTGTTACCTAAAATCTCTTCTCAGCCTGACCCCTTCTACCTTCTAGAGAACCTCCAAAGCCTTTCAAGTGCACCTGAAAGAAAATAATTTTTGCTTTATATTTCACCCAGTGTTTATATTTTAATATTGTGTAAAGTATTGTATATATATTTTATGCTTTTATTTAGTGTACCAGTTACAGTTAACCTACACCATATTTTACCATTAAGGTCTTCATGTTCTTTTCACACTCTCTCTCTGAGCTAAGTTACATGGTGCTTCAGTCACCTCCCTCTGAGCAGGGTCACCTGAAACACTTTGCTCAATCCATAAAACATTTTTACTTCCCTCTTACCGCTGTGCCATTAAATTGATTCACCTCACACCGATTTCCTTAAGCTTAATGTCTACTCATGGTCTTATAGAAGCACGTAAGAGGCTGTACTTTCCAGGGGGGCTGAATGCCTCCAAGTGACACACCAAGCAGCTAGTGCCTCTGCAACTCCACCTGCTACCGGCTGAGCAGCCATAGCAGGTTTTCCTCTTTAAGAGGTGCCGAGAACCTCGTTCCATTTTTAAGAGACATCTTTAGCCCTCTTAGAAGAAGCACATAATCCCGGGGACGGTAAAAACACAGCACTGATGAGCATTTTGAGAACATTTCTGTTTCCTTAAGCAAACTCTTACGAAGGGGGTTTTTATTCTACCAAAGCAATGCGAGCGGCGTTTGCCTAGAAGCCAGCCCTTCCCGAAACATGTCTTCCGAGCGGTTCCTGTGCACACAGAGAGCGCAATTTAGCTGAGCAAGCCTTTCATTTTCTGAGTAACTCCTAGAGAGAATTCCCCCTCGAAACGCCTGCGAAGAAGCGGTTAATTTGTGCCTGCTCCTCGTGGCGGCTCCGGTGCCGATTTCGGTAAGGCAACGCACCACGGAGGGATTTTGCGTCCGACGGTGCGGAGCCGGTGCCGAGGCGAGGTCCGTGTCCGCG
>NW_020799109.1:20780396-20784805 GCF_003259725.1 Athene cunicularia | reverse complement strand
GGGGGGGGGGGGAGCATGGGAAATAACCTGCTGTTCTTATTCAGATGTTCACTAGTATTTTGGCTGCTGCAGCCAGTGTGCTGTGGCAGTGAAGGTGAGGATTCTCACCAGCCCCTTTTCTAACTGTTCTCCTTTCATTTACTCACAGAGGATGGCCCAATCTATGCTCTGCACTGAGAAGACAAGCAAAAAAATTTCATAAGAAGGTAAAAACGAAAACACATCCCCTGCCTGCAGGCAGGTGTGGAAGGCAAATCTGTAGTCTGACTTCAGATCACTGAAAAAGGTTTTTCAGAGCTGCATCAGGTTGCAAGTGTTGCCATACCAACATAGCCTTGTCCTAATCGTGTTAGGAAAGATGTCCAGGGTTTCTGCTGGCTCAGGGGTACCCCTGTAAAAGCGAAATCAGGGGGCTCCAAGCATCAGAGGTGGCCAGGAGGGTTTCTGGGAGTAGCAGATCTGTGAGCAGAGGAAGTTTGTGCCTGACTATCAGCATCAAATTCCAGGAAATGATACTGGGCAGCATGGGCGTGTCTGGTAGTGGTTTCTACCCATGGGTGGCCAAATCTTAAAGTGAAAAAAAGTCCCTTTTGTTAGCCTTGCTGCAAGTGTTGAGGAGCTGTAGCAAGACTTTGCTACTGCTGAATATGTAGCTATTACTGGGGAGAGTGGTTAATGAGCGGTGGCCACTTAGGGTTTCATTTACTGTATTAACCTCGCTTGTTCTGAAATCGTGAATCTCGCTTGAAAATCATTAGTACACACCGTTAAAATGACTCGCGTGCTTTGTCTGCCTCCATTTCACACATGACTGCTTCATTCTGGAAGAGCAGGGGAGTTAGGGTGCTTCACTGGTAAAATGAACTGAGAAACTCAAATCGTGCTGTCACTCCAGAAGCTGGCAAAACCCCTACTATTAATTATATTTTATTATTGTACTGCCTAGAGGCCAATTAAGAGTGCAGCTGTGATAGTTAGGTCCTGTAAAACACAGGGTAGTAACCAGTCCCTATTCTACAAATTTTCACTATAAATAATGTCTGGTGGGAAAGATGCAGTGCAAGCTGTGTGACTGCTGTAAGGCCAGGAAGAATTGTGCTAATTCCCTGGGGGGTTTTGCACCATTTTGTGAATGTACTGATAGAAGCAGTTAGCAGAGGGGTTACTTAAAATTTAGCTGAAGTGAAGCAATTACTTTTTTGTCATTGGAAGACCTTGACAAGAACTTCTGCTCTATATCAGTCAAATAGAGGAGAAAAAGGATCATCGATGCCTGGGTCCCTGAGAGTGGCAGGTCTGCCTCGCAGCAGATACATGGCTAATGCACATCTTGCACCCTTCTCTCTGGGCTTTCACTTGTTCTCTGTTGAGACTCAGCTGTAGCAACCACTTTCTCAAGAGTAAGTAACCAAAGTACAGCTGAGGTGCCACTTCATCATTTCACCCTTGCTGTGCTGCCTGCAATGCATTCCTTGCTTCTGCCTTACCTGCCCGAGCCTCCAAGGGAGCACCTGATGGACTCTGTGCAGAGGCTCTTTATCATTCTTCTTCTTGCAGTATCCAGGGAGGGCTGCAGTTATCTGGACCTTATGTCCTGAACTAACATAATAGAGTAAGAATATTTCTTCTCTACTTCTCAAGACTGACATTTAGGTTCCTGTGTGTCCTTCCTTGCTGAGTGTAATGATACTGCTTTTGGACTAAGGAATTCATCTATATATTAAAACCTGGAAACACACAAGTCCCCTCAGTGATGTCGCATTCAGCTATTTTGATGGTTAGTTATAAGAAATTAGGGGATTGATTCCCATTTACATAAAATCTCATTGGATTGCTCTAGAAGCATAAGCAGCCTTCAAATGGGTGTAACATACATTTATATCCTTATTAAATTCCCTCAATTTTGATAGAACAGTGTGAAATGTCTTTTGTGTAAATGAGTGTATTGGGTTTGTGTGGCAAGGCTTTGGTAGCGGGGGAGACTGCAGGGGTGGCTTCTGTAAGAAGCTGACAGAAGCTTCCCCTATGTCTGACAAAGCCTATGCCAGCCAGCTCCAAGATGGTCAGTGGTAGCGCCTCTGGGATAACATATTTAAGAAGGGGAAAAAGTTGCTGCACAACAATTGCAGCCAAAGAGAGGAGTGAACATGTGAGAGAAACCACTCTGCAGACACCAAGGTCAGTGCAGAAGGAGGGGGAGGAGGTGCTCCAAGTGCCGGAGAGAGATTCCCCTGCAGCCGGTGGTGCAGCCCATGGTGAGGCAGGTTGTGCCCCTGCAGCCTACGGAGATTAACAGTGGAGCAGATACCCACCTGCAGGCCGTGGAGGAGCCCACGCCAGAGCAGGTGGATGTGCCTGAAGGAGGCTGGGACCCTGTGAGAAGCCCATGCTGGAGCAGGTTCACTGGCAGGACCTGTGACCCTGTGGGGGACCCACGCTGGAGCAGTCTGTTCCTGAAGGACTGCACCCTCTGGAAAGGACCCACGCTGCAGCAGTTTGTGAAGAACTGCAGCCCATGGAAGGACCCATGTTGGAGAAGTTCATGGAGGACTATCTCCTGGTGGGGGAGCCTGTGATGGAGCAGGGGAAGAGTGTGAGGGGCCCTCCCCCTGAGAATGAACGAGCAGCAGAGACAATGTGTGATGAACTGACAGCAGCCTTCATTCCCCATGCCCCTGTGTTGCTCGGGGAGAGGAGGTAGAGAAAATCAGAAGTGACTTTAAACCTTGGAAGAAGGAAGAGGTGGGGGGAAGGTATTTCTAAGATTTGGTTTCATTTCTCATTATCCTACTGTGATTTGATTAGTAATAAATTAACCTAATTTCCTCAAGTCAAGTCTGTTCTGCCCATTATGGTAATTACTGAGAAATCTCCCTGGCCTTAGCTCCACCCATGAGCCTTCTGTTATGTTTTCTCTCCCCTGTTATGTTATCCACCCGCAGAGGAGGGGGACTGGTAGTGCAGCTTTGGTGGGCGCCTAGTGCCCAGCCATGGTCAACCCACCACAACAACCATCTCATCTATATGATCACCTGAAAGAAAATGTGTTGGTGGTAAAAAGATCAGAAAACACCTCCTGTCCATTTCATTCAGGATAGTCTTAGAAGGAAGTGTAGTGATGCATGCCTATTACCTATGTGCAGGACAATTACGTGTACAGGATCTGCACTAAGGCTGGCAGCTTTTTCCCCCCCTTCAAGCAATCTCTGTAACAGGCAAGTGTCATGGAAACACTTTAGCATAAAGCATAAAACTCTTTATGCTTTGCTGCAGCAAAACCAATTGAGTTCATAGAAAAATGTAAAGAACTTGGGGAACTATTAAAAGATAAAATTCATAAATCTGGAGTACAGGCCTTTCCAACTCATCTGAATTAAGATTTTAAGAAGAGAAGTTTATTCTTCCTTCAACAAAAAGAAAACTTGGCCATCAGTGGGTGCCCCTGGTGATTCCAGGCTTGTTTTTAGGAGCTCAGCTTGACACAAAACCTTGCCTTCTCCTAAAGAAGTATGAGCTTTCAGTAGAGCTTCTTTAGGTAAAGAAAGCACCTTTCTTTGCACTTGTCAGGGAGACAGCAGCTGCCACAGTTACTAGAAACATGATTTGAAATTAATTTCCAGCACAGTCTAGTGTGTTGGCAGTCTAGTGTGTTGGCAAAGCTGCACTGTATAAAACGTGACTGCAGGTCATCATCTCTTTATCCAGGTGCTCTCTTCCCTCTGCAGCAAAGTCTGCCTTTATTCCCAGCTTTGATAAGTGCTGGACACAGGCAATGCCTGTGGTTTCACTGCTTCCATGGGAACAGAAAGCACAGTGCATAAGCAGGGACCTGTGCTACATCACTGAATAAACCCCCTTGCAAAAGCAGGATTGAAATAATTTGGGAAAGAATTAGAATTGGCTGAGAGCTGCTGTGGCTGTGGCTGTGCAGATCCACTGGTCATACAATGGCACAGGGGGTTTTGTAGCAAGCAGAAGTTTGGCCAGAGGCTGCAGCAGCAGCTGCAGTTGCAGTTACCATTGCTTAGTAGCCCAAGAAAACCTCTTACCCCTGTTCGCCACACAACTTCCCTGCACAATAACATTTTTGGAACTTTGTGTATGGATCAAGGTTAACTCTTTCATATTATATAGATGGACTTTTGGATTTTGTTTTGCCCACTGAGCGTGGAATATATGTTCTCAACTCAGTATATTAAAACTAATCCTCCTGTGGAGAAAGAGTGGCATATGGGAACTGGGCTCTGCTGTGTGGAACTGACAGATGATTTTGTTCTGCTTTGCTTGCCACATCAGAATTCAGAGTTGCAGCAGTGTGTATATTTCCTCTTCCTCTTCCTCTTCCTCTTCCTCTTCCTCTTCCTCTTCCTCTTCCTCTTCCTCTTCCTCTTCCTCTTCCTCTTCCTCTT